>NC_072493.1:40243011-40588774 GCF_027574615.1 Eptesicus fuscus
GGAGCAAAAGGGAGGCCAGACATGGCAGGCATGCCATCTGGGCGGCCTTGCCAGGAAACGGCCACTTTGCACTCCCCAGGGAACCCCTGCCCATTCCCTGCAGATCACTGGGAGAAGGGGTCCAGCAAAGGGGAGATGGGTGCACGCACTATAAAGTGGGGGTGATGCAGGGAGGGCGCCTGTCAGTCAAACCTGGTAGCAGAGATTGCTAGCTGGAGGGGCAGGGCCATGGCAAGCCCACAAAAATTTGAGGCTACATAATCCCTCAAACCAGGGAGTTCTCGCTCTCTGAGCTCTTCACTCCCTCTCGGCTGTGTGGTTCCTTCAGCTCTGCTCCTGCCTGTGCTTCCTCCCTGGCCAGGTGGCCATGTGGACCCTGCAGGCAATGGACTGATGGACTGCAACCGGGGACACAAGCTAAGCGAGCCTGATGGGGACTGGACACTGCTCCAACATGGAGCGAAATTTCCTTCCCAATTCTGGGCACTGACTCAGCACCGCTCTGCTGAAGCCACAGCTACAGTTCCTTGTGAGGAAGAAGGGAAATAGGACTTGGAAACGCAAGAGTTTGATTCCACAGAAATAAAGCTTTCCGCAATACCTCGTCCTCCTGTGAGGGCCTCCAGAAATCCCTTTTCCCGGGGTACCCCAAGGACCCCACTTCCACCAATAACAAAATAATCCTATTTATAGGAGGCCTTCAATTTCTCACTTTTCTTTCCTCTGTTTGATACAAATACGGTATGGAGAGTCAGTTTAAACCCTTTAGCCAACTTGTTCTCCAAAGAGATTTCTGTTCCACGAGTATTGTCTGTGTCCCATTTTGGGGTGAAGGTAAGTCCATAGTTACAGACCTTATATTTGGTCTCTAGGTTGCCTAATACTTTCCCTCGGTCAGTATAAGCATGGCCAGAAGAAGAAAATTGCACTCCACTACATGGCTTGGTTCTCAGATCTACCTGACCGTGCCGAACGCATATCCTTTGCTGAAGACAGCTTGCAGCCTTTTCTAGACACAGTACGTTGGTGTGTTACACGTATCTCCACCCAGAGAGCAGGCCTCCGCTCCGCCAGGCAACACTGAAGGTCTGCAACCAACGCTGTCCACTAGTGAGGTCTTTTAAATTTTATCTCAACAATTTTCTGTAGTTTACTGAATAGACGTCTTGTATAAATTTAATTCAGTATATTCCCATGTATTTTTAGGTATTTTTACACTACTTTGATGACATCATTGTAAAATTTCATTTTCTATTTGTCTATACTGGTACTGATGATAGGAATACATTAATTTCTGTAAAGTGAGCTTGAATTCAGTGACCTTGATAAATTCTTGTTCTTACTAGTGCTTATAGTTTGTCTGTAGATTTTTAAACTGTACGTATCTAGTCATCAGCAAATAAGAACTATTTTTCCTTCCTAATTCTTTTGTCCTTTATTTGTTGGCTCCTTTCTTTTTCTTTTCTTATGATTCATAATACAGACTTAACAGAAACAGTAGGCTGACATAGGAATAAGAGAACTGACATTTTTGGTAAATACCAGAATCACCTCTTGCTAATAGTTCTTTTTTTTCTTTTAATTCCACCCGAAGATATGTTTTGTTTTTTTTTTAAATATATTTTATTGATTTTTTACAGAGAGGAAGAGAGAAGGATAGAGAGCCAGAAACATCGATGAGAGAGAGACATCAATCAGCTGCCTCCTGCACAACCCCCACTGGGGATGTGCCAGCAACCAAGGTACATGCCCTTGACCGGAATCGAACCTGGGACCTTTCAGTCCGCAGGCCGACGCTCTATCCACTGAGCCAAACCGGTTTCGGCCCGAAGATATGTTTTTATTGATTTTTTAGAGAGAGAGGAAGGGGGAGAAAGAGAGAGAAACATCAATCAGTTGCCTCTCGTATGCACCCCAACTGGGGATCGAACCTGCAACCTAGGTAAGTGCCCTGACTGGGAATCAAACCTGCAACCTTTTGGTGTATGGGTAGACACTTCAACCAACTGAGCCACCAGCCAGGGCTCATTGGCTCCTTTCAATATCAGAGAAGAAAGTATAATATTTGCTGTAGGATTTTATCAAATTAAGGAAGTCCCCTCTATTCCTAGTTTTCTGAGAGGGTTTTTTAAAAAATCATAAATGGGTGTCTATTATTATTAAATACCTTCCCTGCACTTATATAAAAGGTAATGGGTCATTATTTCTCATTTTTATTCCTGTAGATAGAGTGAATTACATACATTAATTTTGCAAAATGTTAAGCCACACTTGCATTTCTAAAATTATATGTTTTATTTTTTATATATTGTTGGATTTGATTTGCTAATTTTTCTAAATGAATATTTGTGTCTTTCGTTCTTGCAAAGTCCTTGTCAGATTTGGGTGTCATGGTGACACTGGCTTCACAATACAGGTGGGTGTGTGTTGTTGATTTTTGTAGTGTCTTCAGGAAGAGGTTGGAGTAGATTGGAATCCCTGTATTATAAAAATATCAATTTTCCCTGAATTCATTTATAGTTTTGATGTAATACCAATAAAATTCTAAGCAAGTTCCTTTGTTCCATAGAGAAAATAAATAAACAAAAAACCTTGATGCCTACTTCACATGATACACAAATTTAGTTGCATAGGGATAGTAAATCAAACTGTGAGAAGCAGAAAAATAGCACTTTTAGGAAAAAAAAATCATAGGAAAGTATCATCATAACTTTGAGATGGGCAGTATTTGTTAATATTTGTTAAACAAAACATCAAAAGTACTAGCCATAAAGAAAAAGTTTGACACAGTGGGAAAATACTGAAATTAGGAACTTCCATTCCTCAAAAGACTCCATCAAGAGCAGGAAAAGGCAAGTCCCAGACTATGAGAAACCATTTGCAATCTGCCTATCTGACCAAGAATTCAGATTCAGGATATGAAAAGACCTCCTGTGAATTAATAAGAGGAAGGTAAACCACCCACCAGAGAAAGGTTTGAATCACCAAAGAGGATGATATCTACATGGCAACTAGGGACATGAAAAAATGTGGAACTTCATGACACATCAGAAAAACACTAATTAAAATCGCAAAGAGAAAGCACTACAGACCCACCAGATGGCTGAAATGAAGACCCTGGACAATCTAAGTGCTGACAAAGATGTCATACACTAAGGATTGGAGTTGGCAGCAACATTCAATGTCCTATGAACCTGCAATTCCGCTCCTGGGTGGATACCCACAGAAAACTGCCCATGTGTTCTCTCCTAAAGACACATATCTAGATGCTCACTTCAGCATAATGCATAAAAGACTCAGAACAATGCAAATGCTCACCAATAATGGGATTGATACAAATAAAATTCACACAGTGAAACACTCAACAGTAATGAAAACAACTGAACCACAGTCATATAGAACAACTTCAAATTTATTCATCTCATAAACACAATGTTGAGTGAGAAAAGCCAGACAAGAGGACATGCTGTGTGGTTTTATTTATATAAAGTCCCAAACAGGCAAACTCAATCCACGAGGTACAAGTAAGGGTGGTGGTTACCCTTGGAGGGACATAGTGACTGAAAGAAGGGCATGGTGGTATTTTTTTTTTTTTGGGGGGGGGGTGTCTGTTTCCTGTTCATTCTGTGAATTTATTGAACTGTACACTTAGGACTTGTACACTTTGCATTAGGTATGTTGTATCTCAATGAAAAGTTTTCATAACCCTAGGAGCCAAAGTTGTCCAGCCACCTTTTCAACTTCTTCCAAGTGAGTCTCACTCATAACAACTGAGGAGCCTGAGACTTCTAACTTCAAGGCACCATGACTGCCCCTATGGCAGTGGTGAGAATGGCAGTCGGTGGGGTCAGACAGGACCTTGGCTCAGCAACCTCAATACTTGAATTCTGGCTTTGAAAGAATCCAGAGCCAAGACTCAAACCGTAAGAGAAGGTTTTTTAGAAAGTTGCAGAGATAGAATAAGTGAACTCAGGAAACGAGTGTACAGAGGTAAAAGAAGGGCCTTGGAACTGAGGAGAGAGGAAGGTAAAGGTAACACACATGGGAGGAAGAAGAGGAGGAGGGAAAAGGCAGGGGTGCTCCTGAGAAGGAGAGTGCTGGTCCTGAGGTCTAAGGGCTTGTAAGGGTGTGGACTCCAGGGGAGATACCAAGGGGGGATCTCAGTAGAATATTCACCAGCTTTCCATGTGGGTCCTTCCACTGATTGGTCGGTACCAGGGGGTCATTAGTCAATGCAGCTGGTCCTGGCATCACCCACCAGTTTCGCTGCTTTTCTGGGCCTGGAGCTGAAATATGACTGAGGCCTAAATGTGATCTGTAGGGAGGAAAGACCAGAGGTCTAAACTGCATGACCTGTAAAGTATCAACTAAAATCTTTATTGGTACTTCATCTCACGATAAAATTGTGCACCATGTAATGAACCTAAAACAGTAATATTATAGTACAAAAAATTAAAATTTAAAAGCCATCAAGACTACATTATAAAATTTTCAAAAGCCTCCTAACATTTAAATCAAAAAAGGAGGGGATAGTAGAGTAATATCATGTAAGGAAAAATATCCTGTAAGTAAATTACATCTAGAAAATTAATACTTTAGAAAATTAACTGTAAGGCTAAAAGCAAGACACCCATGAAAAACACACAAGGTGATAAAACAAGCCAGAGGAAAATCATTTGGGCAAAAATTGAAAAAGGATCCCCAGTCAAATTTATAGAAAATATTCCTTTATTAACTTTTGGTCGAGAATATGTTTGTATATTTTCAGAAAACAACTCCGAGACCATGTGGATTCTAGCAAGAGAAGAATCGACAGGACTACTCCAGCCATGAATACAGAAGAGAAGCAGTCCAGAGACAGAAGACGCTGATGTGGCCTTCCCATAATAGCAGTTAGCAGCTGTGCATCACTGCAGATTGCCCAGGACCAAACCAGACAGAGTCGGACCTGCATTACCACCAGTTGTCCACCATCCAGAACTGAAATGTCAGTGCTGACATGTACACATAAGGAACTGTTGGACATTGAAATTGGGTCTCAAAAGAACTGTTGGCCCAGAAAGAAACTCACTACAGACTGATTCATTTGCCTGTCACCATAACCATTATTGCTTGTCTCATTTTCGGTTCTTATAAGTGTATTTCTAAGAGCACATGATCTCACTCATCTAGGGGAAATAATGAACAACATAGACTGATGAACAAGAACAGACCCAGAAACAAGGAGGCATGGATCAGACTGTCGGGCCTCGGGGGGAGGGTAGGGAAGGGTGGGGATAAAGGGAGAGATCAACCAAAGGACTTGTGTGCAGACATATGAGCCCAACCAGTGGTTAAGGACAACAGGGGGGTGGGGGCATGTATGGGGAGGGGGGTGGGATGGAAATGGGGGGACGAGGACAAATATGTGATACCTTAATCAATAAAGAAATTTAAAAAAAAAATAAAAAAAAAATAAACTGCATGACCTGTGATATGAAAGGTCACGGGGTCCAAAACACATGATCAGCGATGTGAAAGGGGAGGAAAGGTTACGGGGGGGGGGGGGGGGGGGGGGGAGGTGGGGGAAGGAGGGCGGGGCGCGAAAGCCTTGTTTTCCCGGTATTGCCCTTGCTAGGCACCCGGTGCTTTCTGCCCTGGTGGCCGCCTGTACCTGGCCCATCGTCCTTGCTCTGCTCCTGTTTGTCTAACTGCCCACCACACTTCCAGTTGAGATATTACACTGCCTGGGACTGAGAGCTCTGTCCTCGCTCCCAAAAGGAATTCCAGCTGAATGTTGCCTCCCCAGGCTCTGGCCTGATGGAACCTTGAACTCTCTACTCTAACTCTCCTCATGGTCACTGAGAGTCAGTTAGAAGATAAATCGATTGAGAAGCCAGGCCTGAAAAATTCTGGTCTCCACTCAAAGTGGAAGGGGGAGGGCATGGCTATGGCCTTTGTCAAGGACACTCAAAGACACAATGACAGCACATCTCTTTCTTATTTATTTATTTTTAAATATATATACTAGAGGCCTGGTGCATGAATTTGTGCACAGGTGGGGTCCCTCAGCCTGGCTGGCCATCAAGGCCTATTGGGGAGCTGGCTGGCTGGGGAAGGAACCTTTGGAGGTTGGCTGGCAGCCCCCTGATTGGGGCCGATGGGGGGGGGGCAGCCAGCTGGGGGGAGGGGCCATGGGAGGTTGGCTGGCCAGGAGAGCACTGACCACAAGAAGGCAGCTCCTGCATTGAGCATCTGCCCCCTAGTGGTCAGTGCGAGTCATAGAAACTGGTCGACTGGTCGTTCCGGTCGTTCTGGTTGTTCAGTCATAGCAGTAGCTTAGGCTTTTATATATATAGATTTGTATTGATTTCAGAGAGGGAGAGAGAGATAGAAACATCAATGATGAGAGAGAATCATTGACTGCCTCTTGCATGCCCCACACTGGGGATCAAGCCCACAATGAGGGCATGTGCCCTGACCAGGAATTGAACTGTGACCTCCTGGTTCATAGGTTGATGCTCAACCACTGAGCCATGCCAGCCCAATTCCTTCTTATTTAAAAAACAAAATCTGATGAGTGGTTAAGAGGGTCTTTTACATTTTTATAATATAACTAGAGGCCCAATGCACAAAATTCATGCAAGAGCAGACCTTCCTTCCCTGGCTGCTGCCACCGGCTTCCCTCTGGCAGCCAGTAACCATGCTTCTCTCTGGCTGCCAACAGGCACCCAGGACCCAGGCTTCCCTCGCAGTCCCAGCTTCAGCTGGAAGGACGTCAGGTCTAATTAGCATATTATGATTTTATTATTATAGATTTTATTGTGTGTGTTTTTTACCATAATTTTTTAAAATTTCAAATTACATGTGTTAATTGCCTTCATACATCTAAACAGCCCATTAAAGTTCAAGGCTCAAAAGGGAAACAGCTTAAAATTGAGAAGGATTTTTGTCAAAATCTATAAATCAAGCCATGGGTGTCAAGCATGGTTATTAAAACAAAACAGCAAAAATGGTGAAATCACTCATGTTTGTGTGTCTTATAACCTAGCAGTGTCTTATAGCCACAGTCATGCTTTTGCCAACTGACCAACAATTCTTTTTAAGAAAGGGAGAGGGATAGAGTTAGAAACATCGATGAGAGAGAAACATCGATCAGCCACCTCCTGCACACCCCCCACTGGGGATGTGCCCACAACCAAGGCACATGCCCCTGACCGGAATCGAACTCGGGACCCTTCAGTCCGCAGGCCAACGCTCTGTCCACTGAGCCAAACCGGTTAGGGCTGACCAACAATTCTGAAATATTTCACTGCAAATAAATCTCATGATTTGCAAAGAAAAAAAAAAAATAGCCCAGCTGGTGTGGCTCAGTGATTGAGCATCAACCCATGAATCAGGAGGTGACCAGTTCAATTCCTGATCAGAGCACATGCCCAGGTTGTGAGATCAATCTCCAGTACGGGGCATGCAGGAGGCAGCCAATCAATGTTTCTCCCTCTCTCTTCCTCTCTCTCTAAAATTAATAAAAATACTAGAGGCCTGGTGCACGAAATTTGTGCACAGGAGGGTTGGGGTTGTCCTTTAGCCTGGGACCCCTACACCTTTTTCTTATCTAGCTAACCTCTTCACATTTAAAAAAAAATTTAACTGAAATACCACCTACTCTAGGAAATCCTCTTTGAACAAATCTCTTTACAATCTGTATTAAGTATTTGCATAGTATACCATTCTTTTTCTTTAGCACTTAGAGTGGATGCAATGTGCTTCTCATTCTTGCGTCTGAATTTTTTCTTGTTGCTCTTGTAATAGCAAAGCTTATCCAATTTACATTTGCCCTTCAAAGGCTTATATTTGGTTCAGTTTCTGGTTGGCTCCCTGCTTTTTTTTTTAAGCAATAAATTTGGATTATGATAGTAAACCTCACTTGTAATCAAGCCTGTAGGTCTCCCTATCTGAATATTTCTATAATACCTATCACTTTGCATACCAGAGATTGTATTCATTTATAGAAAATAACAATAAATGTCACCTGATCATTTGATCTTCTAGTAATATTTTATAGCAAGCTGTATTATTCTAGTAATTTAACTATTACAAAACTGAGGCGTGCAGAAATAAATTACATTGAACAATAAAGAATGACTCAAATATCAAAGCACAGTACACTTAGGGCCTCCCTTGTTCTGTGCCTCAAATATCATAGCATAGTTCACAGTTCACATGGAACTCAGCTTCCTTTAAAATAGGAAGGGATGCCATACTCATGAAGCAGCTACTTTCACACATATTTTTTTTTAAATATATTTTTATTGATTTCAGAGAGGAAGGGAGAGGGAAAGAGAGAAACATCAATGATGAGAGAGAATCATTGATTGGCTGCCTCCTGCACATCCCCCACTGGGGATAAAGCCCGCAACCCAGGCATGTGCCCTTGGCTGGAATCGAACCTGGGACCCTTCAGTCTGCAGGCTGACGCTCTATCCACTGAGCCAAACCAGCTAGGGCCACACATATTTTTTTTATTTAATTCACAGGACATACTCTTTGTACTAATTGTTAAAAAATCATCCTAACAATTGCCTCTGTTCCTCTCTGTATTGTTGCCTTACATTCTGATGTCATTACTGCACTTTTATCAGCCACTTGCTCTAATAAGATTGTGAATTATTTAAGGGCAGAGATCATGACTTCAGCTTGTGTTTCTCTGTCATGGTGCCTAGATAAATACTCAAATGCCATCCAGTCCAAATGACTGTGATGAGAGAGGCCCACTGTGCTGGAGACCTCTGATTTTTATTTAAGGGCCTCACTTGTTCTGTGCCTTTACAGAGGGGTGAGTAGGAGCTGAGGGAATTTGGGGAAACCCAGACAGAATTCTCCTCCTGCAAGATTTTGCTAAGCTGGTGCCCAGGACTGCTGGGCGTCTTCTTTGGGGACCACTGGGCATTTGTCCAATTAAAACCCGGACAGACAGCAATAACAGAGGCACTGGTCTCCTACTGCTAATGCATGGGGATCAAACCCCAGCCTGCAGGAACTCACCCCCACAGTCAGGACAGGGCTGATGGGTGGGCCTGGCCTGGTACTCCTAACTCTGGGGAGAAGGAGACTTCACGTGACCCGGGAAACTATCAACCGAAAAACCAGAGAAGCACAGAGGATGATTCAGAAACATGAAAGACAACGCTGGCAATTCCTTCAAACTCTGGGAAAAACCAAACCAAAACAAAACCCTGAACTTGTACACACACGTGTGGAAAAATGTTGCTCAAGGGAAAAGCAATTCAGACCCAGGCTGGAGGCCCTGGACTCGATCCACCCCACACTCCCAAACAGGTCCATAGCGCAGGCTGGTCGGTGGAGCGGCTTCTTCGCCACCTCGGGTGGCTTGCCTTGGCCTCTTCATGGCCACTGGGCCTCCCACCCCTGCAGGACCACGGGATCTGTGGTGGCAGGTGCACAGAGCAGCAGGCCCTGCCCCCGCTGTCATCTTGTTATGGCGTGATGGTCAATTTGCATATTACAGCTTTATTAGATAGGATATTTTTTAAAAAAGATCCACCATCCAGAACTGAAATATCACTGCTGTTATGAACACATTAACAACTGTTGGACATAGAAACCGGGACTCAAAAGAACTGTTGTCCCAGAAAGAAACTCACTACAGACTGATTCATTTGCCTCTCAGCATAACCATTATTGCTTGTCTCATTTTCAGTTCCTATAAGTGTATTCCTAGTATCACATAAGCTCACTCATCTAGGGGAAAAGATGAACAACATAGACTGAAGAACAAGAACAGCATCCATCAGACTGTCAGACCTCAGAGGGAAAGTAGGGGAGGGTGGGGACAAGGGAGATAGATCAACCAAAGGACTTGTGTGCTTGCATATGAGCCTAACCAATGATCACGGACAACAGGGGGGCGGGGGGGCTTGCGTGTGGGGGGGATTGGGAAGGGAACGGGGGAAGGGGGTTGATGACAAATATGTGATACCTTAATCAATAAAGTAATTTAAAAAAAAAAAAAAAAAAGAACATAGTCTCATAAATGTCATTTTAATAATCCTTTTAAATTTTTAAAAAATATATATTTTATTGATTTTTTACAGAGAGGAAGGGAGAGGGAAACATCAATCAGCTGCCTCCTGCACACCCCCCACTGGGGATGTGCCCTTGACCGGAATCGAACCTGGGACCCTTGAGTCCGCAGGCCGACACTCTATCCACTGAGCCAAACCGGTTAGGGCCATTCCTTTTAAATTTTATCTCTTGCTGTTATCTCTTGAAATATGGTTTATTTATTTTTAAAAAATTTTAGTGATTTTTTTAGAGAAAGGAAGGGAAAAGAAGAGAGAGATAGAAACATCGATGAGAGAGAAAAATACCAATCATCTGCCTCCTGCACACCCCCACCAGGGATGGGGGATGGAGCCTACGACTCAGGCATGTGCCCTGACCGGGAATCTAACCTGTGAGCTCTTGGTGCATTGGTCGACACTTAACCACTGAGTCACACTGGCCGGGCTGAAATATGATTGATTGATTGGTTATTTAATGAATTTATTTATTTATTTTAGGGAGATTTTATATATTTTTTCTTTATTTTCATTGTTGACACTATTTATTTTTTTATTTTTATTTTTTACAGAGAGGAAGGGAGAGGGATAGAGAGCTAGAAACATGATGAGAGAGAAACATCAACCAGCTGCCTCCTGAGCACCCCCTACCGGGGATGTGCCCGCAACCAAGGTACATGCCCTTGACCGGAATCGAACCTGGGACCTTTCAGTCTGCAGACCGACGCTCTATCCACTGAGCCAAACCGGTTTCAGCAATTGTTGACACTATTAAAGATGTCCCTGTTTCCCCCTCTCTGCCCCCCTCCACTGAAATATGATTTGGATTGCTAATCCCACTCATTCAGGAAGTGCCATTTCTGTGGGAAAATAGTGTCTCTTTACACTTTGTCTTTTGCCTTTGCTAATATCACAGAATTTTTCTTATCCCTTCTGAGGCAGTAGTTGCCTGAGTTTTTTATCCTTACAATACTGTCCCATGGTATTTAACATTAAAAAAGATAGAACTGTTAACAGTTTCTTGCTCAAAAAAAAAAAAAGGTCAATAAACATTTGAAGAGATGCTCAACACCTTAGTAATCAGAGAAACACAAGTCAAAACCACGAGATAGCATTTCACACCCACTACAGTGACTAATCAGAACAACAAAGAACCCCAATTGCTTTACAGATTTCTGAGGAAAAGGAACTCTCACATGCCACTGGTGGAAATGTCAAGTAGTCTGGCAGTTTCTTAAAAGTTAAACATAAACTTACCATATGCCCTAACAGTTCCACTTCTAGGTATGTATATATCCAAGAGAAAAAACGTATGTCCACACACTTGTGCACAAACGACCTCAGAAGCATTATTCACAATAACTAAAAAGTGGAAACCACTCAAATGTCCATAAATTGGTGAACAGATAAATAATCCGGTATATTTACAAGTGGAATATTTTTTGTTGATAATACTCATCTGAGAATATTTTTCCCATTGATTTTTAGAGAGAGTGGATGGGAGGGGGAGATACAGAGAGAGAGAAACTTCGATTGGTTGCCTCCCGCATGACCTTGATGGGAATCGAACCCTCTCTGATCCATGGGCCGACACTCTAACCACTGAGAAACTAGCTAGGGCAACAGTAGAATATTATCTATCTACACTAATAAAAGAGAAATATGCAAATTGACCATCACTTCATGACGCCCACCAGCCATTCAGGAGTGAATATGCAAATTAACCTCATCGCCTCCGTGGAGACTGACAGCAGGGAGGAGGCAGCTCCCAGCACGGCCTACTTGGCCGTCACTGCGGTGACCTGGGAGCAGTGAAGCACAGCCCGCAGGCAGCACCCAGCATGGCCTGCTTGGCAGTCGCCGTGGTGTGGAGCAGGCAGGCCCTACAGAGAGCAGAGAACCATGGGGAGCAGGCCTAAGCCCTCAGTAGGACATCCCCTGGGGCTCCTGGATTGGAGAGGGTGCAGGTCAGGCTGAGGGACAGCCCCCCATGCATGAATTTCATGCAACGGGCCTCTAGCATATACACTGAGTGGCCAGATTATTATGATCTTTGAACACATAATAATCTGGCCACTCAGTGTATATCCTATATAATAAAGGGCTAATATGCAAATTGTCCCCTTTACCAGGAGTTCGACCAGCAGACAGGCTGGCCAAGCGCCCATGTCCCTGCCCCTGGCCAGGCTGGCCAGACCCCACCCATGCACGAATTCATGCACCGGGCCTCTAATATATATGTTTATCCTTACAATACTGTCCCATGGTATTTAACACACACACACACACACATACACACACACACACACACACACACACACACACAGAGTGGCCAGATTATTATGCGTTCAGAGATCATAATAATCACAGTCCGAGAACCCTCGGGGGATGTCCAACTGATGGCTTAGGCCCAGGGAGTGGACATCCTTAGCACTGCCGCAGAGGCAGGAGAGGCTCCTGCCACTGCTCACTTGCGGTGAGCTGGGCTCTAGTTGAGCATTGCTCCCCCTGTGGGAGTGCACTGACCACCAGGGGTAAGCTCTTGCGTTGAGCATCTGCCCCCTGGTAGTCAGTGCACATCATAGCGACTGGTCATTCCACTGTTCAGTTGATTTGCATATTAGTCTTTTATTATATAGGACTAGAGGCCTAGTGCATGAAAATTCATGCACTGGAGGGGGCGTTCCTCAGCCCGGCCTGCCCCCTCTCACAGTCGGGGAGCCTTTAGGGGCGGGAGGTGACGCAGTGATCAGGGGAAGGTGACACCCCCATCACACCTCTGCTGCTGCCACTGCCGGCAGTGCAAGCCTTGGCCAGCCCTGGTTACCTGAGCCTCAGGTGGCCCTGGGCAGCTGGGCAACCACCATCCGAGGCTTGCCTGCACCTCGGGCTGGCCCTGGGCAGGGGCAGCTGCCATCTAAGACTTGCCTGTGCTTCCAGCCAGCCCTGGGTGGCTGGGGGGCTGAGGGGACTGGGGGACTCTGGAGACAGGTGCGCTGAGTGGCCATGCACACCTGGGGGCGGGCCTGGCCTTGCCACGTGCCTGCTGCCCCAGCAGGGTTGAGGGGACTAGGCACTGCCATCTTGTGGCTGTGGGTGCCACCATCTTTGAGGGCGTGGCAGTCAATTAGCATATTCCCTCCTTATTGTCTGTGGGCACCACCATCTTTGAAGGTGTGGCATTCAATTAGCATATTCCCTCCTTATTGGCTGTGGGTGCCGTCATCTTTGTGAAGGCATGAGGGTCAATTAGCATATTCCCTCTTTATTAGATAGGATGTCCAGAATAGAAAAATCTATGGAGACAGAAAATAGATTAGTGGTTGCAGTGGTGGAGCTGAGTGGAGGGAGGTACGGAGAGTGACTACTAATGGATACAAGGGATCCTTTTATTATTTATTTAATGTTTTTATTTATTTTTAGAGAGAGAGGAAGAGAGAAAGAGAAACATCAATTGATCGCTTGCTTCCCGTACACATCCAGGGGATCAAACCACACTAGGTATGGGCCCTGACAGGGAATTGAACCTGCAACCTTTTGGTGTATAAGACAGTGCTCCAACCAACCGAGCCACCCAGCCAGGACCATCAGCAACCCTTTCAGAGTGATGGAAATGTTCATTTTGTTGTTGTTAATCCTCACTTGGGTATGTTTTTTCCATTGATTTTTACAGCTAGTAGAAGGGATGCAGGGGGGAAAGAGAGAGAGAAACATCGATGTGACAGAGACATATTGCTGCTTCCTGAACGTGCCCTGACCAGGGTGGGGAATTGAACCTGCAACCAAGGTACCTGCCCTTGACTGGGAATAGAACCCAAGACACTTCATTACACAGGCCAACGCTTTAACCACTGAGCAACTCTGGCCAGGGCTCTTTTATTTTCTTTTTCTTTGTCTGTCTCATCGCAGATTGTGAACTTGTATAGGTCAGGGACCCAGATTTAATTTATTTCCTCCAAACCTAACAGACTGCTTGGCAGACTGCTTGTAACTAAATATTTTATGAATGGATGCATATGCTCTCTGGATCCTTTCTTCAATAATCACCTCTATACTTAAGATACAACTTGTGAGCATCCAAGATTCGACACCTTGGGCAATGACTTCTGAACAGTTGTTTCATGAGAAAACAGCTTACAAGAAAATTTTATGATGGGGTCTTAAGCTGGCAAAGGCTCTTGGAGACTGGCCTTGTAGACCAGACTTCCAGATGAAACGCTTCCAGAGGTGTAGAACTATCACCCCAGGAGGGCGTCCCAGCAGGCTGCTGTGTGAGTGGGCTCACAGGGGCCTCTTAGGGATCCACGGCTACTCACCAGCTACCTATTCACCTTGTCCATGAAGCCTGATCCTGAAAGAAATGCTCCTCCGTGTCTTCACACTGGCAGCTGCACCTGTGATTGGTGTGCAGCTGCAATCTCAGGGCCAGTGTTAATCAGTCTGTTCTATGTGGATATAGGCTAATAATCACATGACATTCTCAACTGCAAGTGGTCTGAGAAGGGCAGTGTCCCGTGCACATGCGCAGTGCAGGGCAGCTCCGAGGATGTGGGAATGAGGCCTGAGCAGCTGCCGCCAGGACCCCTCTTCCAGAACTGTCCTAACTTACACCATTCACAAGAATAAACTCAAGAGAGAGATCAAGATGGCGACCAGCAGGAAGGTGGGGAGGGAGAGAGTGTGAGAGAGTGAGGAACCCACAGAGGAGAGTGTAGACGTGTGTGGTGTGTGTGTGTATGAGCTAGGGACAGTCAGATTCTGCAGGTCCTCCAAGAGGCTGCCAAACCAGGCAGTCTTAGACGGCGGAGCCCTGCGCACAAAGCGGACATTTCTGGCGGCCGGTGCGGCACGGAGACCACACCATCTTGAGAAACAGAGACTAGGATCCTGGTCTCAGACACAAACCAGGACCCTGCAGCCACTGGGGACAGAGAACTGCAACCACAGCTTCAGACCAAGACAACAAGAATGCAGACTTCCTGGCAGGAGATTTCTGTGAGTCAGAGCCTAACCCTAACCCCCCCGACACCCCCCGCCTAGAAAATATACAAACTGTAGGCTCGTGGATAGCGCCATAGTAACTGATAGACCCGCCCCTCGCCTGAGCTGCAACTCCCCTATGGAATTTGAGAGCTCGTATAGACAGATACGTGAGGTTGGCTCAGTAGAGAGAGTGCGCGCTTACCAAAGCGCTGCTACTGGAATTTGAGAGACTGGAATCTGCTCCCCACAATGCAGTCAGGTGACCAATCCCAAAGCCCACACAGGGCAGCAGTGCACAGGACTTTGATTCTGGGTAAGTGCACACGGAAGTGAGGTTTCCGCAGCGCAGGCACGCCACAGAGCTATTGTGCAACCCAGTCCCCCATGGTGACCGGGACCCGCCACAGAGCTATTGTGCAACCCAGTCCCCCATGGTGACCGGGACCCAAAGTCTCCCGGCAAGAAGCAGCACTGAGCACCACCAACTTGTCTCTGTTTCTTACCGTGTGCGCCTGAGATCCCCGACTCACAGTGCATTCACACTAAGAGCCAGTGACTCCAATTCTTGGTGCATGCGCATATGGGGACCCTGATTCTCAACGAGAAGCTGCACAAGGCAACAGAGACTCTGACACTCCATTCTTGGTGCCGACACAGGGAAACTCTGACCCCTGGCACGGCTAGGGGACTCATTTTCGGCACACACCAACAGTGTGGTGCAGGCAGGGTCCCTGATTCTAAGTGCGCACATGAGACCACAGTGAACACTGGGAACACTGACCCTGGGCAAGCCTGGTTCCCACCAACCCACGGCAGCCACACGTCCTAGTGTCAGAGCACTTCAGTGAAACTCGGGTGGTGCGAAGTCCCCACAGCACACGGCCCAGGTCCACGCAAATTGAAGCTTGAACCTTCTGGTGATAGTCAGAATGGGGAGATGACACAATCCCCAGAGGAAAGAAAATGAGGAGTCGCCAAGAAAGGAAATTAGTGAAATTACCACCATTTGTCCACCATCCAGAGCTGAAAAGTCAGTGCCGACATGTACACATAAGGAACTGGTGGACATTGAAATTGGGTCTCAAAAGAACTGTTGGTCCAGAAAGAAACTCACTACAGACTGATTAATTTGCCTGTCAGCATAACTATTATTGCTCGTCTCACATTCGGTTCTTATAAGTATATTTCCAGTAACACATGATCTCACTCATCTAGGGGAAATGATGAACAACATAGACTGATGAACAAGAACAGACCCAGAAACAAGGAGGCATTGATCGGACTGTCGGGCCTCAGAGGGAGGGTAGGGGAGGGTGGGGGTAAGGGGGAGAGATCAACCAAAGGACTTGTGTGCATGCATACAAGCCTAACCAATGGTTAAGGACAACAGGGGGGTGGGGCCATCCGTGGGGAGGGGTGGGGGTTGGGAATGGGGGGATAAGGACAAATATGTGACACCTTAATCAATAAAGAAATTTAAAAAAAAAAGAAGTGGGCAACGGACCTAAATAGACACTTTTCGAAGGAGGACAGAAGGAAGGCTAAGAGACATATGAAAACATGCTCAAAGTCACTAATTATCCGAGAGATGCAAATCAAAGCAACAATGCAGTATCATCTCACACCCCTGAGAATGGCTATCATCAACAAATCAACAAACCAAATGTTGGCGAGGTTGGGGAGAAAAAGGAACCCTCTTGCACTGCTGATGGGAATGCAGACTGCTGTAAAGGGAAACAAAACACATCCCAATTTGTTTGCTGACACTTGGCAATCAGGGAGTGACTCAGTTTGAGACAGGGGCCCAGTGGTGAACAATTCCAGAGCCCCACCTCCCCAAGCATGGGGAATTTCAATACACTGCCGTGTCTTTCTGATGACTAAGCCCCAACCCAAGTCACCTCATTAACATTAAATAGGATATAAAAACTGGCTTCCCCCAGACGCTGTGGTCTCCATAACATGTATCAACCAGGGGCAGCCAGATGCAGGCCAGGGCCCAGCGAAAGGGAGTCCGGACTCCTTATCTTCTCAGGTACCGACCTTCCATCACCCAAGGTACCCAGGTAAGGGCCTCCCACCACCTACCTCCTCCAGCTGGGGCCCCACGAGCACACCTCTCTCCCCTGCAGTTCTCTTCTTCCTGCTGTTCCCATTGGTGCATGGAGGATGCCAAACCACCCAAGGTGAGCATGGGTGTGGGGGCAGGGAAGCCTGTCCCTTCCGGGTGCCTTGCAGTGGTGAGGGGGCAACTTCCACCTGTGCTCCTGCTCAGCGGAAATGCCAGCCTAAGCGAGGAGCTCTGACCCACCTCCCACCGGGGTCCTGGGGGGCCAGCCCCTCTGAGCATCCCCCCATCCCCATGCCCTCTCCTAGTGCTGAATGTGGGTGCAGGGCTGGGCAGAGGGAGCGCCTCTGGGGAGGGAGCAGAAATGGGGACCCGGGAGAAGGGGAGTGATCTGCTAAATCAAGAGCCAAAGTCAAGGCCTCCTTCCACCACAGGCCCAGCGGTGAGCTCTTCTATTAAAACTCCCTTCATTCAGCCCCACTTGTCACCCTCCGTCTGTGTGACACCCCCACAAAGCAGAAGAGACCCTTTTAGAAATGGAAAAAGTGGGGCTCAGAGAGGTCAAGTTCATTGCCCGAGGCCACACGGCAGGTAAAGGGAAGGATGGGGCTTGAACCCGGACTTGGCTGAGGAGTCCTCTGTCTTCTACTTTTCTAAGCAAACTTCTAACATGAGGTGCCATTAGTTTCAGCCCTGGCAGGAGCCCAAGGACCAGGTAAGTGCAGTGAGGGGGTGAGCGATGGAAAGAATGTGAGAGTGAGCGAGGAGGAAGTGATCCAGCACCCAATAGTGTGAGGCAAGAATGGAGGGGCAGAGACCAGGGTCTTTGAGCCTTTGAAGCTCCCTGTCCCTCTCCCCCCACCATTTCCACCCGCCCCTCCGCCCCTCAGGCTTTGTCTGCCCAAAGATGCTGACCTCGTCCTGGCCACTGGTCAGGGCACCTGCAGAAGGTGGCCCATCAATGTTTCTCTCTCACATGGATGTTTCTCTCTCTAAAATAAATAGATAAATGGGGGAAAAGATGGATCTTTTTTTTTTTTTTTAAAGATGCTGTCCTCCTGCCTGCCCTGCCCATCTGCTCTCCCTCCAGTCCCCAGGCCCAGCACCCACTTAGTCATTTGGCCAGTCTCCTGGGTAGACAGGGCCATCTCACTAGCCTGAGTGAGGCTGAGCATCACTTCGAAGGACCACTGGCTGAGACCGGGGGACGCCCAAGGTGGGCGGTTGGTAGCCCAGCTCACAAGGTCAGATCGGGGACCCACTGGGGGTGTGAGAACTCAGTGCAGACCCCACCCGTGGGCTGGACAGAGGCCGACTGGACGTGGGACCTAGGTGCTGGTGGAAGATGAATGGAAGCAGGAGAAATAAGGCACAGACGAGGGCGGGACCGGACAGGCCTTAAGAGGGCAGGAGGGCAGGTCCTCCACCCAGGACCGGACAGGCCTTATGCTGAGCTGTCTGGCCCCAGGCGAGGTGCTGATGGTGAGAAAGGAGATGTGGCGACTCTGTGGCAGCGTGGCCCTGGACCCCAAGAACTCCAAGTGGAGCTGCTGCAGAGGCTTGTACCCCTTCCACCGCCCCACACAGAGGTGCTGCCAGACCCTGGAGGAGATATTCGTCATCCCCAAGGACTGCAGAAAGTCAGAGGCTGAAGACTGTAGGACGTACACCCAGCGGACCCCAGGTAGGGCCTGGCCGCTTCCCCTTCTGCTCCTCCTGTGCTCATGAGCCTCAGGGACCCTTCCTTCTCGCCCTCCTTCCTCCTCCCTCCTTCCTCCTCCTTCCTTCCTTCCTTCCCTCCTCTCTCCTTCCTGGAAGCTCAGCCCTCCATGGAGGGGCTGGTCTGCTACTGGACAGGGGGTCTGTGCCATTAACTTAGCTGTGTCCTAACTTCCTACTGTGTGACCTTGGACAAGAGTCCTGCCCTCCTGGGGTCCAGTCTACCTGACCCCAGGTGAGGGGTGAGGAGTAAGTATGCACAAGAAGTTCTCACCCGCTGAAGCCGGTTTGGCTCAGTGGATAGAGCGTCGGCCTGCGGACTCAAGGGTCCCAGGTTCGATTCCAGTCAAGGACACGTACCTTGGTTGCGGGCACAACCCCCAGTGGGGGATGTGCAAGAGGCAGCTGATCAATGTTTCTCTCTCATTGGTGTTTCTAACTCTCTATCCCTCTCTCTTCCTCTCTGTAAAAAATCAATAAAATAAAAAATATATATATATATATAAAACACAGAAAGGTGGAAGGAGCTCAATATTTAAAAAAAAAAAAAAAGTTCTCACCCAAAGAGGGAGGCTGGGTCTCTTCTGGTCCCTTGCCACAGCTCCCACAGTGACTCATCTGAAAGTATGAATTAGGCCTCTAGGCATTTGGCCCTCTTCTAAGCCCCCCTCCCCCTGCCCCAAATCCCTGTGTGTTACGGGAAGTCCCCTGGGTGTACCACAGCACATATGCAGGGGAGGGATGGGGGCAAAGAAAAGAGGCTCATCTCCAGGTTGGAAGTCATGACCAGGTGGGGATCACGCGAGGGTCCCCATGAGCAGTGGCACCTGCTGCCCCTTCACAGGTCGCACAAAGGCGCTCACAGGGTCAGGGGAGCTGAGCCGCCCTGGGCTGGTGGTGACTTGGATGTCTGGTTCTCTCTTCTCTGTAAACTCTGATGGAATTCAGTAAGTTGTGCTAGTAATAGGCTAGTAATGTGCATCTTTCCCCTCCCCCTCTTCTTCCCCCACAGGCATTCATCAAAATTCTAAGGGACCTCAGGAGATTTGCAACGAGGGGAGCAGTGGCCAGGAGCAGGTGCACCCAGGCTAACGCCCTGAACCTGTCTCCAGGCCCCCTTTTTCCTGCCCTGCCGGTGTGGCTCAGTGGTTGAGCGTGGACCTATGAACCAGGAGGGCACATGCCTGGGTTGTGGGCTCCATCCCCAGTGTGGGGCGTCAGGAGACAGCTGATCCATGATTCTCTCTCATCATTGATGTTCCATCCCCAGTGTGGGGCGTCAGGAGACAGCTGATCCATGATTCTCTCTCATCATTGATGTTCTATCTCTCTCTCCCTCTCCCTTCCTCTCTGAAATCAACACAAATATTTGTTTTTTAATAAAGGCCCCCTTTTCCTGAGTTCCCAGTGAGCTCAAGCAGCCCCGCCCACACTCATTTCTTTCCTACATAACCTTTTTAGAGAGCAAAGCAGCCCCGCCTGGGTCTCCCCTTGCTTCTTCTATGCTAAGCCTTCCTGTTTCCCTGTCCCCAGCTTTAACACACATACTCTCCCGCTAGCCCCTGTGGCTCAGTTCACTGAGCTTCAGCTGAGTGCACCAGACCCACGTGGGTCCCGGGTCGGATTCCTGGTCGGGGCACACGCCCTGTTTGGGGCTTGATTCCCAGTAGGGGACGTGCAGGAAGCAGCAAGTCAATGTTTCTCTCTCTCCCTCGCCCTTCCTCTCTCTGAAATCAATAAAAACACATTTAAACATATATATGCACACACACACACACACACACAAATAAACGTACTCTCAAGACAACCTTGGGCCCTAACCGGTTTGGCTCAGTGGATAGAACGTTGGCCTGCGGAAGCAAAGGTCCCGGGTTCAATTCTGGTCAAGGTCATGTACCTTGGTTGCCGGCACATCCCCAGGTGGGGGTGTGCAGGAGACAGCTGATCGATGTTTCTCTCTCATCCTCTCTGTAAAAATCAATAAAATATATTATATAAAAAAAGCCCACCTTGGACTCATATGGTGACATTTTTCCCCAGACAGACCCACCCAGGGCCGGGTCCCTGCCCGGTACCCCTCTGGCTGATTCCCTTTTAAAGGAGCGGGCGCTGTAGACGCGGGAAGGAGCGGGCGGATCTCCTTTCAGAGCAGAACTCCGCGGTCCCAGGCAAACCCCTCCGGCGAGTGCGCTCGCTCCGCCCGCCTGCGGTGCGGGAGGAGCCGCAGGTCCGCGCCAGCTCAGGCGCCGCCAGCCGCCGCGCAGAGGCACCGGAGGCAGGAACCTCGGAATCAACTGGACGCTTTGAGGGCGACCACCCCCCGCCCAAGACTTCATCTCGGGAACTGCGAGGTCGCGGGCGGAGGCTGGGCTTCAAGGTTCGGCTGCCGCCCGGAGGGCTTAGGTGAGCGGTTAGTGTTGGGGGTTCTGCTTTCACGCTCCTTTGGAAAGCTGGGGAACGCGGGACTGCGGCGATTCTCTCTGCCCCGGCCCCACTCTCCCCGAGGCTGAGCGCTGGGAAGGCCATCGCTGACCCCCGCCCTCCGCATTCGGGTGGCAGTGCCGGGAAGGAGGACGGGACGGGGGAAGGGGAGGTGGAGCTTGCCCCCCTGCCCCCTCCTAGGCTGGGCCACAGCGCTGTGCGCTCCACCTACGGCCACCGCTTCTGCACCTGCGCATCTGAAACCTGCTCCTGGCGCCCTGGGGTCTGAGGGTGGGATCAGCCCTGCTGTGTCCAGTCCCAGGGGCCTCGCCCGTCCCTGGGTCCCTCCATCCTTCCGGCACCGGCCCACCCCGCCATCTTGCACTGAACTCTCTTCGCTAAGCACAACTAACAAAGCAAACAGACAGACAAACCTCCCACAGCTCTCAGGGGTCTCTTAGCCCGCTCCTCGAGGTCCTGCACAAATCCCCCCTCCCAGCTAACCTCCCCCCTCCCGCTCGGCCCCTGCCACTCCCGCCACTTCCTGGGGCAGCCGGGTCTTTGCTTAAGGAACGGCCCCTTAAAGCTGAAGCTGGGCGGGGTGAGCCCTCTCCTCCAAGACCCCTTATTGATCCTTTAAAAGACGGATGCAGAACACTTACCAGATGATTCCGGCTTTGTACATATGGGTACATCTACCAACACATTAGCTCTTTTCTCTGTACACAAACACTTAGGACAGGAAACACAGCCAACAGGTAACAACGACCATCTCTGGGTGCTGGGATTACAGGTGATTTTTTCATCCCATTTCATGTTTTTCATGAGTTTTTCATAGCGAGCCTGAATCCTGGAACACGTGTGTTGCCTAATTTGGCAAGAGGGTCTTTGCAGATGTCATCAATTTAAGGAACTAAAGATGAGCACATCCAGGCCCTGGCTGGGAGCTCAGTTGATTAGAGCGTCGTCCCCATATGCCAAGGTTATGGGTTCGACCCCTGGTCAGGGCACATCCAAGAATCAACTAATGAGTGGATAAATCAAATTTATGTTTCTCTCAATTAAACAGAAAGAAAGAGAAAAAAGATGAGCCTGGCTGGTGTGGCTCGGTGGTTGGGCATCAATCTATGAATCAGGAGGTCATGGTTGGATTCCTGGTCAGGGCACCTGTCAGGGTTAAGGGCTCAATCCCCAGTGTGGGGCGTCCCGGAGGCGGCGTGCCAGAGCCGATCAATGATTCTCTCTCATCATTGATGTTTCTACCTTTCTCTTCTTCTTCCTTCCTGTCTGAAGTACATTTAAAAACATATATATATATTTTTTTTTTAAAATATATTTTATTGATTTTTTACAGAGAGGAAGGGAGAGGGATAGAGAGTTAGAAACATCGATGAGAGAGAAACATCGATCAGCTGCCTCTTGCACACCTCCCACTGAGGATGTGCCCGCAACCAAGGTTCATGCCCTTGACCGGAATCAAACCTGGGTCCCTTGAGTCCCCAGGGCGACGCTCTATCCACTGAGCCAAACCGGTTTTGCCTAAAAACATATATATATTTTTTTTAATGATGAGATCAGCCTGCATTATTCAGGTGAGGCAGAGATCAGAGAGATGCAGCCACAAGCTCAGGAATGTGCAGAGCCATCAGAAGCTGGAAGAGACAAGGGAGGAACCGTAACCTGTGGAGAGAGGCCAACATGTTGGTTTTCAGCCGGGAACTGCGAGTGAATACATGTGTATTGTCTTAGCCAGAGGTTGGGGTAATTTGTCAACAGCAGCCGCAGGAAACTAATACAATGGATAAGAGACTTGAACAGATGTAATTAGTATCTTTGCAAAACAAAACATTAAGAAGAACCAATAAGCACAAACAAAGATGCTTGATACCATTGTTCATCGGAGGAAGACAAAAACACAATGAGATACCACTGCCTACTCACCAGACGGTCAAGATCCCAAAGAAAGAGAAAAAAACAAGTGACTGTCCATACCAGGCGTCCTCAAACTACGGCCCGCGGGCCACATGCGGGTGTTTTTGCCGTTTTGTTTTTTTACTTCAAAATAAGATATGTGCAGTGTGCATAGGAATTTGTTCATAGTTTTTTTTTTTTAACTATAGTCCGGCCCTCCAATGGTCTGAGGGACAGTGAACTGGCCCCCTGTTTGAAAAGTTTGAGGACCCCTGGTCCATATGGAGCGTTGTCAGGACAGGGAGCTACTGGGACTTTCGTGCTTGGGGCAGGAGGAGAGGGAGGGAGCAGGAGGAGAATGTCATGGACCTCACTTTAAAAAGCACCGGCAGTTTCTCCTAAGATAACGCCCTATTTGTCTGTGCTATGATTCCCGGCAATCCCATGCCTAGTCTCAGGGAACCAAGTACAGCTCACGATGATACCCACAATGTCTGTGGGGACTGGCTGGCCCATGAGGTCAGGTAATGACTGCAGTGATGATGACGTAGCCTACTCTTGTCCATGCTGGCCTGGAGAAGCGGAAGTGCTGATGACCAAGCTCAGCAAACCACTTCCCATGATCTCTTAAAGAAAGGGTCTGCTTTCCCCTTGGTAAGCAATTTGAACGCTATGCTGGGGAAGTGGATCCCGTGAATCCACTATTTGCTATTCGGCTGCTTTCCTTTTCCCCCCTCCCTTCGCTTTCCTGTCCTCCTACAAAATAGCAATAGGTATACCCTTCAGCTATCTGCCTCCTCCTTGCCTGTTTCCTGTTTTTGTAAAACAGAGGGAATAACTGTACCTGTATTACAAGACTGCTGCGAGGACAGCGGGATCATGCACAGCAAAGTGCTTAGTGAAGTGGAAAAACAACACCAAACGCCACGCCCACCGCAGCCTTGTGCCGGGATGGTGCTGGCAGCTTTGCTCATAACAGCCAAAGCCTGGGGACCGACCACCTGCGTGCACGTCATTCAGCCGGTACGACAGTGTGCTGTGGTCAGCAATGGAATACTACGAGCAATGAAAAAGAATACTCGATTGCTACACAGAACAGCACAGATGGCTCTCTCGGATAGTATACTGAGCAGAAAAAGCCACCCCTACCCCTGCAAAAAAAAGATCATTCCATCCCTGGCTCGGTCGGTTGGAGTGTCGTCCTGTACAGCCAAAGGTTTCCGGTTCGGTTCCGCGTAAGGTGACCAGATCGTCCCGCTTTTGGCGGGACAGTCCCGATTTTTAACAATTTGTCCCGCGTCTCACGGCATTTTTAAAAAGTCCCGTGGGACACGGGACAAATTGTTAAAAATCGGTTTTGTCCCGCCAAAAGCGGGACGATCTGGTCACCTTAGTCAGGGCACATACATAGGCTTCGAGTTCAATCCCCAGTCAGGGTGAGTACGGGAAGCAACCAATGGATGTTACTCTCTCTCCCGCTTCCTGTCTCTCCAAAAATAAATTTAAAGCCCTAGCCGGTTTGGCTCTGTGGATAGAGCGTCGGCCCGCACACTGAAGGGTCCTGGATTTGATTCCGGTCAAGGGCACCTACCTTGATTACAGGCTTGATCCCTGGACATAGTCGGGCAGTGTTTGGGAGGCAACCAATCCATGTGTCTCTCTCACATCGATGTTTCTATAGGTGTGTCTCTCCCCCTCCCTTCCACTCTTAAAAAAAAAAAAAAATCAATGGAAAAATATCCTCGGGTGAGAATTAACCAAAGATAAAGAAATAATAAATAAATAAATAAATTTAAAACAAAACATATCTTTGGGTGAGGATTCAAACAAAACAAAACAAAAACACATTCCATATGAGTCTGTTCATACTGAGTCCAGGGCCAGGCAAATGTTATCTACAGAGAGATTTCAGAACAGCGGTTTACGTGGGAGGGGTGCTGTCTGGGAAAAAGCAGGCGGCCGCTTCTGGGGCCCTGGAATGCCCTCCGTCTCCACCTGGGTGCTGGTTACATGTGTTTACCCCTTTGTAAGGGGTCACTGAGCCACATACAGTGCAGTTTACACACTCCACTGTATTGTTTTTTTAATATATGTTTGTTGATTTCAGAGAGTAAGGGGGAGAGAGAGAGAGAGAAACATCAATGATGAGAGAGAATCATTGATCGGCTGCCTCCTGCACGCCCCCTACTGTGGGTCAAGCCTGCAACCCGGGTATGTGCCCTTGACCGGAATGGAATCAAACCTGGGACCCTTCAGTCCACAGGCTGACGCTCTATCCACTGAGCCAAACTGGCTAGGGCTCACTGTGTGTTTGTTTTATTCCAACTAAAAAAAAAAAAAGAAGAAAAGGGAAACATCTATTAAGAAAAATGACTCAAGGTCAGAAACAGCTTTGATAATCTGGAAATAACAAATTGCTCGATAAAATATGAGCTAGTAAAGGCATAATTGCTCCTTTGACACATACTACTTAAAATGTGCTATCAAAATACTCATGTCCAGAGTTGAGAAATGATTTTTCCTCCCAGGAAACAGCAGAAAGCCATGAGAAATCTCTAGAACAATCCAGGTACTCCCTACCCCAGAAAAGAGGCGCAGCCTTATCCCTTCTTTAATCAGGATGAGTCATCGGAAGACTGTGAGAGTTTATCAGTTTCTTGCGGCTGCTGTAACCTATTACCATGGACCTGATGGCTTAAAAAAAAAAACAAATTTATTCTCTCACGGTTCTGGAGGGTCATTGGGCCAAAAACAACGTGTTGGCCAGGCTGTGCTTCCTCCAAAAGCTCAAAGGGACAACCCTCAGCCCATTGAGCCACACTGGCCAGAGCGGAGAATTCATCGTTGCCTCTTCCAGCTCTGGTGGCTGCTTGGCCGGTCTCTGCAACAGTCCAACCTCTGCCTGCATCTTCACTTCCCTCTCTCTGAGTGTAATCTCCCTCTGACAGTCTGTCCTGAGCACATTCTAATGGCATTTAGGACCTGTTGAATAACCCAGGAGTATCTCTTCTCAAGATCTTTCACATCTGCAAAAATTTCACCACATAAGGTCCCAGCACGCGTTTCAGGAAGCTGCCAGGGTTTAGCCCGCTCCACGGCGGAAGGGCCTGCAGGCTACCGGCTGGCCGGGTTGTGGCCAGGCATCTTGTGACTCTCACGGGTTCACTGACTCAGCAAAAGCAGGTGTGTCCGTGAGTGACAGAGGAAGGGACAGAGGGTTTACGCAGGATAGGTCCCCGGGCAGAGGAACAGAGGGCCCCAGCCAACGACCAGCATGGAACTGCCAGCCATGTCAGCCAGCCTCCTCGGAAGCGGACCGCCGGCCCTGTCCAGTCTTTGGATGGCGGCAGCCCTGGCTGGAACCTCGGGAGACCTCAGGCAGAACCACCCGAACCACCCAGAACCATCTAAGCTCCTCTTAGCTTTCTGATCCTCAGCAACTGTGTGAGATAACAAACCGTTATTGCTGTGTTAAGGAGCACATTTTGGAGTCATCTAACACTTGTGTCAATAGGGGAGGGAGGGCACGAGCCCTGGGCCGGTTAGCTCGGTTGGTTAGAGGGTCATTCTGATAGAATCAAACCATGAATGCATAAACGAGTGGGACCACAAATCGATGTTTCTCCCTTCCTCTCACTCTAAAATCAATCAATCAATCAATCAATCAAAAGAGGGGAGGGCATGAGGCTGCAGCAGGGGCTCTGAGGGACTTCATCCTTAAACCTGCTCATTTTTCTCTAGGAGCCCACATTTCTGTGTTATTACAAAATTGGAGCTTAATTTAGGGAAGGTGCGGAGAGCAGAGCCTTCATGCCCCTGCCCCCCACTGTCCCTGCTCCGTATGTGACTAGCTGAGCCCCACTCCCGTGTGACTGCGGGCACTGCAGACATGGGGGTGACAGGACATGGGGCCACATGTCCCTAGGAGCTGCTCACCCTTGAGTGGAGATGCTAAAGTCTGGAAGACAAGTTCTGAGCTCAGCTGAGACGGCCCCCCAACTCTAAACCGGCAGATTCTCCACTCGAGGCCCCTCTTCCAGAACATGTTCAAGACATCCACCTGCCAATGACGCTGGCTCTCAGGACCCCAGCGAGATTCTCTGTGCTCCGGTTTTAACATGGGACAACGAGCAAAGCCCAGCCCTAGAGGCTTGGAGGGAGAGACGGGGCTGCGAGGACGTGCCCTGACCTCCCAGCCCGGTGCTAAGCACTCAATAGATGGATGTTACTATTATTATTATTTTTTAATATATTTTATTGATTTTTCTACAGAGAGGAAAGGAGAGGGACAGAGAGCTAGAAACATCAATGAGAGAGAAACATCGATCAGCTGCCTCTTGCACACCCCCTACCGGGGATGTGCCCGCAACCAGGGTACATGCCCTTGACCGGAATCGAACCTGGGACCTTTCAGTCCGCAGGCCGACCCTCTATCCACTGAGCCAAACCGGTTTCGGCGGATGTTACTATTATTTTATTCCACGGGACCTCGGCATTCTGGAGGAAACAGGACACCTAAGACAAAAGCTACCAGTTCTCCCCCAAACCAACCTTGCGACAAAAAGACAGCACCTTTTTTTTTTCAAGGAAGTTGAGAAGCTGTTTCAGAAATTAATTTGAGAGATCAACCAAAGGACTTGTATGCATATAAGCCTAACCAGTGGTCATGGACAACAGGGGGGTGGGGGCATACGTGGGGAGGGGTTTGGGATGGGAATAGGGGGATGAGGACAATTATGTGATACCATAACCAATAAAGAAATTAAAAAAAAAGAAATTAATTTGAACAATAAGTGAGTAGATATACAACAACTGTGGTACATCTATTCAATGGAATATTATTCAGCAAAGTAAAGAAATAGCTCTTAAGCCACAAAAGACATGGAGAAATTGTATATACAGATTGCAAAGTGAAAGAAGCCAATATGAAAAGGCTACTACTATGTGAGTCTAACCATATGACGTTCTGGAAAAGGCAAAACTATGGAGACGGTAAAAAGGTCCATGGCTCAGGGCTGAGGGGGAGGGAGGGAGGACTAGGTGAGCGCAGAGGATTTTTAGGGCAGGGAGACCATTCTGTAGGATGCTATACTGGCGGATACATGTCCTTACACATTTGTCCCCACCAGTAGAATATACAACACCAACCCTGAACCGGAATGTAAATTATGTGTCGGTGTATATAATGTATTAGTAATGGATCAATCTTGACTTAAACACAAAGAAAACTTGAATAAGATTATTAGAAGAAAGGAGCGTTGAAGATATAAACCCTTGAGGTAGAGAAACCCCTCTCAAATCATGGAAAAACAAACAAATTCCTGGAAGAAAACAGACTGATAGATTTGGTTACTTCAACATGAAACACTTCAGTGGGACAATTTCCGAAATAGTGAAGGCAGGCATTTTTCTAAACGAATACAAATGAATGGCCAGTAAATGGCTGGGAAGACGCTCAGCCTACAGGTCAGCAGCACAGTCAGGGGATGGAAAGTACGGCACAGAGAACAGAGTCAGTAACACTGATAACTACGTATGGTGCCAGGTGGGCACTAGAACGGTAGGGGGTTATCACTTCATAAATTACATAAATGTCTACCCACTATGCTCTACGCCTAAACCAGGGATGGGCAACCTTTTGAGCTTGGTGTTTCAAACTTCGCCAAAAAACTGAGCATAACTCGGGTAGTGTGTCCCTTTGAGGAAAAAACATTATTTCGCGATATTTATAGTTTAAATAACATAAATGTTTCATCCTCGGCATGCGGCCGCCTCAGCGGCCCCGTGTCATCAGAAATGGCACTGACACACGTGTCAGAGGTTCGCCATCACTGGCCTAAACGAACATAAAATAATATTCAATGTCAACTGTCATTGAAAAATAAAATTTAAAAATATATAAACAATAATGAAATTCCATCGTGCACTTCTACGGTTGGAAAAATTACAAGTATGATCACTGCAAGTGTTGACAGTATCTCTGCCACTCCGAGCTTTTCGGGGCATTTTTACATTCCGCCCAAACGCTTTTCACATACCGGGTCCTCCAGCTCTCGGTATCTCCCCAAGCAAAGGCGCACACTGGCCAGAGGGCCCCACCAGACCGCTCAGCGCGTCACAAGAGGAAAGAAGTGGGAGTCCATGCCCACACGGCGGGTCTGAAGTGGACTGGCGTGGCCAAGTGACTCCTGAAAGGGCTCGGCGGAAGGCCCCCCACCATGGAGTCAGATTCCTTTCAGGGAGAGGACTTTTGGTTTCTCTGAAATGGTTGAACTTGATGAAGAGACTGAGCAATTTAGAAAAAATAAGTATCAAGGCGAGGGGCTGTGCCCTCCGAGTGAGACGGGCATCTTGGCGGTGACGGAGCCCCCGGTGCCTCTCAGGTCCAGGTCAGCCCTTACCTGGCGGAGGCGCCTCTGGGAGCCTGACCTGGGCACTGCCATTGGGGGTGGGGGGATCCCTAAGATTGGGTCCCAGGTCCAAGCCCACCACCCCCTTTCTTCGAGGACCTCCCAAGTGTACACCAGGAGCACCCCCTGATGGAGGAGTGGGGGAGCAGCTCAGGGACCGGCATGTTAGTGAAGACGAGTCTTCCCAGCCCAGCTGGCTGCATGCACTTCAGAGCAGTAACAACAGCCCAGCCGGCCAGAGCGCACCCAAACCTGAGGCGGCCAGGGCTAGGCCAGGGCAGGGCTCTCAGGAGCTCAAACCTGTCCTGCTGCGCCCTCACCATCTCAGGCTGCGCCCGTTTCCCTCCCGGGTGCACAGGACAAAAGCCTTGAAGTACCAGTGACTCCCCACTTCCATCGCGGCTAATCCTCCTCTCCACCTCTGAGATAGGAGTCTGCCCAGAATTCCACTTCCGCTGCCTCCACTGACTCTGCCTGTCCGGCCACCTTGGCTTCCTACCCCACAATGACAGCGGCCTCTTCGCTGTGGCTTCACAAGTGGCTTTGCCCAGCAGTCTGCCCCCCACGTGGCTGTCACCGGGATCCTGTTAAAAATGCCAGCCCTCCTGTGGCTACTGCCTCACCCAGAGTAAAAGCCAGTCTTCACTGCGGCCAAGGCAGCCGCGTCACGTAGGTTTGTATAATACAAACATGTGAGCATGCTTTTATGAAATAGAATAAAAGAGAATAGAAATAACAGAGTGCATTGCACATGGTAAGGGCAAGTGTTGTTAAGCAAAACGTTTGTCCTAACAAGATCTTAATATCTAATGTATGATATTAAAATGTAACCCATGTTATATACTACATACAATAGGGTTTATATGTTTATAATACATTTACATTTTATATATATATATATATCTGTAGTTTTTCCTTTTTAAAATATATTTTTATTGATTTCAGAGAGGAAGAGAGAGTGGAGAGAGATAGAAACATCAATGATGAGAGAGAATCATTGATCAGCTGCCTCCTGCATGCCTCCTACTGGGGATTGAGCCCGAAACCCAGGCATATGCCCTTGACCAGAATTGAACCCGGGACCCTTCAGTCCACAGGCCGACGCTCTATCCACTGAGCCAAACCAGCCAGGGCTATCTGTAGTTTTTCTTTATGAAACGAAATGCAATAAAATAGGAAACAGACTGCACATATTAAGGGATTTAGCGAAACTTCTAATGATATATATAAACACATCCAACATATAATGTACAATGTGATGTTACATATTACATAAAATATATTTTTATAGTCCATTATATACTATGTCACATAATGCACTGATTATGCAGTGTTTATAATACATATTGAGGGCAAACTGTGAATGATATAAAAACTGCACGTATGTGTGGATTATATCACTGTGTCCTGGAGATGGAGATGGAGACTGAGACCTGTGTGCAGTGGGGGTACCTCAGAGCCTCGGGGGACAGAGTGGGGGTACCTCGGAGCTTCGAGGGACTGAGACCTGTGTGGGTGGGGCTGGAGGAGGCAGGACGGGGCAGGGAGAACTGAGGTGAATGCAGTCCCCATCCTATCTGATGGGGCACCTAGAGCTGGTATGACCTCCAGCTGTGCCAAGGGGCTGGCCTTTGTGCCTGACCCCTTCCCCCACCCTCTCCTCTTACTTCCTCTTTTCTAGGGGTCAGTAAACTCTTTATGTAAAGGGCTAGATAGTACGTATTTTTGTCTTTGAGGCCATATGATATCCACAGCAAATACTCAACTCTGCCATTGAAGATATATAAACGAATGAGCGTGGCTGTGGACACTGGATTTGGCCTCAGGGCCTTGGTCCACTAACCCCTTCTCTATTCCGGTAACAGAACCTCCTGCTGTCCCTGGAACAGGCCAATCCACTCCTGCCTCAGGGCCTCCGTCCATACTAATAGCCCTTTCTCACGCCCAGGCAGCTGCCTTCCGGGGCTCATCTCCCACGTGGCTTCCTCCAGGACCCCCTGATCTAAATCGGCCTCCCCATCACTCCCGAACTCTGACACTGGGTTAGTTCTAGACTGCTCTACTGTCCCTCTCCGCACCAGATGTCAGCCCATAATGGTGAAAGGATTTTAGAGACCGGAGAGGCAGGTTAGGGAAGAGGAATGCATACGTGATGGGCAGAGACAGCGCCAAGCCCCGGATTGTTTACAAGAATGTTACAACAGAGGGGAAGAAGAAGGGGCGCTGGCTGAACTTTGAAACTGAGACCACGCAGGGAAAAGGGGGAAAGTGACCAATCCGGAAAGCTCGGGGGCGGGGGGGGGGGAACATAAAATAAGGAAGGGTCCAATTAGGAAGTGGAATGAACAGAGAAGCTCCCAGCATTTATAAACTGGTAGACAAAGAGACGAAAAGGACTAGGTTTTCCCCACTTTAGAGAGCAGGCTTTCTCCATTTGGGGACCCGCTCCCCAGGGGGGAGTTTGTAGGCGCTCGCAATAAACTTCCACATTTTTGCTTAAAATCTTTTAGTCCGAGAATTTATTCTTCAAGCTTTGTGAGACGAGAACCATGCAGTGAGAGTCCGAGCTTGCCATTCCACGTGTCAATGGCGGGGACTTGGTCTTGTTCCCCATTAATTCTCAGCTGCAAGAATGGGGCGCACGCAGTAGGTGCTAGAATGGGGCGCGGCAGGTGCTCCGTAAACATTTGTTTAACGTGAGGGTAGGTTTCTCCTCTCCCTCTGTCCTCGGGGCTGGGGGACCCAGCCTAGCCACTCAGCGTCACAGTGGCTCGTACAGGGATGGCTGTGTGGGCCGACAGACCAGGCGGGGGCTTTCTGGGGTCCATTTGCTCCTGGGGTGGCCCTCTCTGCTGGACAAGGAAGCCAACATGGGTCGAAGGGCCTGCCGGGAGCTGGGAGAGACAGAGGCTCAGACACGTTTTGAGGCTTTTGTGGGCAGGTGTGCGTGGGCTTCTGTTCTTTCCTCCCTAAAGCGCCCAGTACCTCGGGAGGGAGGAATCTGGATTCAGCCTGATTCCCAAGTAACCAGAGGCTGGGCAGGTAACACGGGGGAAAGTCTGTATGTGTGTCTGTCTCCCCACTGGACTGTCAGTCCTGTGAGGGCGGGTGAGGCTGTCTCAGTCACCGCTGGGACCCACATGGCACAGAATAGGCAGGGCGCATAACGGGCACCTGGTGACAGTTTCTTAAATGAAAGAATAAACGAAAGACAGTTTTGCTAAGGTTAACAGGGATTTTTCAAATACGGAAAAAAGCAGCAATTTGAACACAACCAACTTGAATTACAAATTTATTCTAACCCCTCTCTCCCCAAGTCACAAATGCATACAACATTTTTGCTAGTGAGTCGGAGCGATGTGTATTTTGAGAGGGCGCTCTTCCCACCCGCACACACCCTGATCCCAGCCCCACCCGGTGGGTGGAGCTGTTGCATCCCACAGGTCTGGCCACGTCAAGACACACGGGGCTGTTTTCTTTTTTCTTTTAACGTATTTTTATTGATTTCAGAGAGAGACAGGGAGAGAAACATCCATGATCAGAGAGAATCATTGATTGGCTGCCTCTTGCACACCCCCTATTGGGGATCAAGCCCACAACCCAGGCATGTGCTCTTGACTGGAATCGAACCCGGGACCTTTCAGTCCATAGGCTGATGCACTATCCACTGAGCCCAACTGGCCAGGGCAGGGCTGTTTTCAATCTCACACGTGAGCACAGCGCTACCTCAGGGTCAGGGGCTTAGGCTCCCACCTCCTCCTCTTCCCTGCCTGTGTGATCTTGGGCAGGTAGTGACTTGCCCTCTCTGTGCCTCAGCTTCTTCGTGAATGAAGAAAATGCCACTGGGATTACGTAAAGCACTTAGAACAGTGCCTGACACCCACCCAGAGCTCAATGGATTCCACCTGACTGCTGTTCATTAACGTGATGGGGGATTCCACCTGACTGCTGTTCATTAACGTGATGGGGGATTCCACCTGACTGCTGTTCATTAACGTGATGGGGGAGGGGCTGGCAGTCAAGATCCCTGGTGTCCAGCAACCTGTCCTCCAGAGATGTGTCAGGGCCAGAGTGAACCCGCCCAGGGGTAACCATGGAAACCAGGCACTGAGCCTGCCCACCTGGCTCCACCACCCTCCCATGCACTGGTATCGCTTGCCTTCTTTCCCTCAGCATTTAACCCGCTCGGGTCACTCCTACTTTATTGATTTTTTTTTTTTTACAGAGAGGAAGGGAGAGGGAGAGAGAGTTAGAAACATCGATGAGAGAGAAACATCGATCAGCTGCCTCCTGCACACCCCCTACTGGGGATGTGCCCACAACCAAGGTACATGCCCTTGACCGGAATCGAACCTGGGACCCTTCAGTCCACAGGCCGATGCTCTGTCCACTGAGCCAAACCGGTTAGGGCAGGGTCACTCCTACTTTAGAAACACCCCACCCATGACCCACCTCCGCTCCCTCTACACCAGCCTCTCCCCTTCTTCTGTAAAGAGTTGATGCTTCACAAACCCAGTTTACCGGCTTTCTACCAGGTCTGGTGTCCAGGGCGTTTTTAACAGAAAACCTGCCTCTCCCATTTCCTGGAAAAGGGCCCAGATGTCTGACTAAGCCCATTCACTGAATGCCAAGATCTCCGGTTGCTGTGGTTGGGGATGGAGGGCCACCCATCAGCACTGCTCGGAAGAGATTCCCACCCCTCCCCCGGTGATCTGCCTCCCTCTCATCTCCCTTCTTGCCCCACACCTGTACCCTCAAGCACCCTGCACCTGCATGAAGAGGGTAATCTGGGCTCCTGTTTCCCTCCCAGTGCCACTGATTCCCATCCCTCATGGGCTTCCTAGCCTTGGGCAAGTCCCTTGGTTTCCCGAGCCTCAGTTTCCCCATCTGGGACAGTTCATAGGATGACTTTAGACTCACCGCCATCAGATCTCTCAGCTTCTCTCTTAATTTTAATGAGCTTTGTACCCACTCTGGAGATCCATGTAATGGTTCTGAGTCCTTAGGACGACTACATCTAAGGGCTCCTTTAATTGGAAACACCTACAGTCTGAAAAATAGAAGCTCTCCTTGGACTGTTCTTCTCTCATGTGGGGAAGGGCAAATGTCCCATGGGGTCAGCAGGAGTCCCAGCACACTCTTGGCGTGGGGAGGTGTAGTGAGGTGAATGGCACCCCCCCCTCGTCCAAAAATATGTCTACATCCTTACCCATGGAACCTGTGAATGTGAGCTTATTTGGGAAAAGGGTCTTTCCTAGAGTTAGGGTGGCCCTAAATCCAATGACCAGGTGTCTTTATAAGAGACAGAAGAGGAGAGGCCACGTGAGGATGGAGGCAGAGACTGGAGAGAATGCAGCCGCAAGCCAAGGAGCACCTGGAGGCACCAGAAGCTGGGAGAGACAAGGAAGGATCCTCACTAGAGCCTTCGGAGGCAGTGCTGACAGCTGACTTTGGATCTGTGGCCTCTAGGACTGGGAGAGAAGAAATTCTGGTTGTTCTAGGCCACCAAGTTCGTGGCAATTTGTTATGGCAGCCCTAGGAAACTGCTAAAGGGAAGACCAACGAGGGGCCCACACCAGGGAGATGGAGGTGGCACTTGGGGCTATGGAGGCAGGAGGTACCAGTGCATGAAGAGGGACGGCTGGACCAGTCTGGAGCCCCAGGGGAGGGGAGCAGCCCACAGATGAGCAGATTTAAAGGAAACCTGGGGGATGTGATCATCTAATCCACGGCCCCTGAGAGAGGCCCCTGGGAAGGTAGGAAAGGACAGTCAGGAAAGCCCTGGGGACTCTGGGGACAGGTAAACAGGAAGCTGAGGCTGAAAGGCAGGTTGATGAGCTCTGGGCAAAATCAAGTTGTCCACCACGTCAGGGGGCTTGGGAGGGCATTGCCTGAGAAGACCAGCACAGCCATCCAGTGGGTGGTGCCACAGACTGAAGGAGGAGGCTCTGTTAGAATATTCCACTTGCGGACTCAGGAGAAGGTCTCACAGATCAGGTTAAGGAAAGATATTCGGTGGATCAATTGCAAGCCAGGATCCTTTTCCCCCCTCTTAAGATAAAGGGGACAGAAGTCCAGGGAAAGACACAGCATTCCTTACAATGGTCTGTACCAAGTGATCAAAAGAAGGGGGTGTTCAGTGTAATTGATGAGTGTCCCGGGGAAGGTAACACTGATCCGTCCAGGTAAATGGGGAGCTTGACAGGCTGATTCAGCTGAGGTCCCGGTTCCACGTTTTCCTTCCCTTCTGCCGGAAGAGTGAGCATGTTGTCCTGCTGGCTGGGCCCTAAAAGGTCGGTGAGGTTTGGGATGAGGTGGAGATGAGCACTGTGGGCTGTACCAATGAGCTAAGGAGGGGGGCTATGTTGGAACGCTTCCCAGTCCCTGTGCAAGGTCCTACCACTGGTGAGCAGGGGGTGACCAACGGCCAAGTTCATCAACATTTCAGTGGCTTCCGCTGGGCCAGCACAGTAGGGCACACATGGCCACATCCAAGTTCAGGCTTCAGCAGCCGCTTATTTCTCGGACGTGGACACTGCCTTGGGCGTGGACTTGGACCGCGTCTCCGCGTCCCGGGTGCAGAGCTGGGCGCGCACCTCCTGCATCTGCGCCCGCAGCTCCTCCAGGGCTCTCGGCGCCTCCTGCGCCTGTACCTGCGCCTGCAGCGCCTCGAGCGCCAGCGCCAGGCGGCCCACCTCGTCCTGCATCTCGATCCAGGCCGCGCGCTGCTCCTCCTCCTTGCGGCGCTGCTGCGCCTGGTGGCGCCAGTACTCCAGCACCATGCAGGCGCCGCCCACGATGAAGATGGTGGCCTCGCCCAGGAGTTCGGCGCCCAGCTCGGCGGCCGCCTCCTCGTTCAGCGGCTTGATGGCTGTGCCCCGGAAGCCCATAATGCGCATCTTGGTCCGCATCTCCACCCAGTGGTACACTGCAGGGGAAGAGAGGGGTCAGGCCGTGCTCTGCGAGCCCCCTGCCAGCCCCGCCCCAACACGCCTGTGTCCAGGTGGGAGCGATAGCAACACAGCAAACAGAACCGCCAGGGGGCGCTTTAAACAAACCCGAACCGGCCTCGCCCAGAGAATGCCGAGTCACCTGGCCCTGGGGGAACCCCGTGGGCATCTTTTTAAATCGCCCCGAAGATTCTGGCCAGCAGTCAGGAAAGGGAAACCCTGCCCGGGAGGGGAGGCCCTCAGACTGGGGGCTGTGCCCCTGAAGGGTCACAAGGAGCTCCCAGAGCACCAAGTCCCCGGAAGCTGTAAAGGCTCAATGGCCAGGCGCTTAGCTCCCTCTGCTTCCCCCCTCCTCCTCCCCTGGCACTGTCACCCCATCCACTTCCCAGGAGAAAGGGCGACCCCCTTTCTTTTTGAATCTTCCCAAAATGCAGTGTCAGGGCTGAGGCAGAGGGTGACCTACTGGATCCAAAGAAAGGGCAGCTGAAATGTGAGATGAGGTTAAGTGCCTGTGAACCCGTGAAAAGGGGGTAACAGGGCTGGTGGATCCTCAATAGCCCCATAGCCCGAGGAGGGAGCGAACAGCTGGGCGCTCTCCATGGTGGGTTTAGAAACGTACCTTGGAAGTAGCTTAAGAGCTGACTGGTGCTGCCGGCACAGAAACTGCCTTGCCTAGCTGCTTTTGTGAAGGAAAACTTAAGCACTTTGGAGTCTTAAAAACCAAGGCAGGATTGATGCTGAACCCTGACTCACTCCTGTAATAATGAATCTTCATCCAAGAGCACGTGGAATTAATGCGGGTGCCCTGTCTAGCTTATTTGGAGATTCATTTCCAACACATTTTACTTTTTTGTTGTTAATCCTCACCTGAGGATATTTCTTCCACTGCTTTTCAGGGAGAATGGAAGGGAAGGTAGGAGGGGAAGAGAAAGAGAAAGAAACAGACTGGTGGCTAATAGCTGCCTCCCGCACTCCCCCAAGGCCAAAGCTCCAACCATTGGACCACACCGGCCAGGGGCAACATATTTTACTTTTAATGTTTAACACTTATTCATGAAAATACATGAAACATGAAATGTTTTATATTATTTGTACACTAGCAATAATTTTTAAAGTAATTCAATCCAGAAGAAAATATTTTAACATTTGGAACCTTACAGTCACAGGAAACTAAATGAAATTAAAAATTTAGTTTCTGTATATATTTTGGTTGATGATACCTAATTCATGAGGCAGAATTCCGTCCAGAGGGAGCTCCAAGTTAAGGTCAAGGACAAAGAGGAAGAATGTAAAATTTCTGACAGTAAAGGAAGCGTTTGTTCTTTTTTGTTCTTTTTGAAACGGGACACTGGCTGGCACCAAGTCACCAGGGCAGGCGGACGGCGTTATGTGTCAAAGGAAGGACGCACCACTCTGCTGGAATATGTCCATGTTCACATCACCAATTATATCCTTTGCAACTGCGTGAACTTTCAGAGAGTTTTAGTTGTCAACTTGAAAATGCACTAGACAGTAACTAATCTGTCTATTGTTTTAAGGGGCAGGGGAGCGCTCTGGGGGCTGTTTGTGGTCGGTGGGTGCTCGGTGGACCTGGCACCTCTCTTGTGAAGTGGCAGCTGAAGAGACTCGGGTGTTCACCAAGGCCAAGGGAAAGCCCCAGGAAGGAGCCCAGAGTGAGAACAACCATCGTATTAATCTGAGGGGTGGCGGGCAGGCTGGTTCTGTGGGGCGCTTTAAGACGAAGAGGCATGCACCTCTTAGTCAACTAATGGAAGCTTATTATGGATCGGGGTTTGTCAATGAGGTGGATCAGATTGCGGTTTGACAGGCAGCCAGTCAGTGGAAGAGACACAGGAGTGTCTACTGAAAAGGGAACCTGCTGCTCCACACCCACTGTGGCTCCACCACACCCAGGCCACCACCGTGGTTTTCTCTCTTCTTCCACTTTCCCGTTCCCCATTCTTTTATTATACATCCGGTAGCTGATGTATGTGTGCAGAATTTGCATTTTTAAAAATTAAATGGTCAATGGTGGGTTTTGACTGACTTGGTTTCTACTCACATGGTATTTCTCTAACGGGTCATTTTCCATTGTGGCGTGCTATAGGCAGCAGCCGCATTCTCAACTTCCTTTTATGGTGACTTCATCTGTTTATCTATAAAAGAACCACGACTTCTGCTTGCTGCGGCGTGCCTAGTCTATGGGTGGGGTGGAAACGGGGAGAAGAGGAGTGGGGGGCTGGGGGCTGGTGGTGGCTACTGGGAATGGGGGCCCTGCGCTGGCTTTGCCAGGCAGGCTGCCTGGCTGTTTCCTTGAGGCTTCCGGAGCCAGGTGGAGGCCTGGAGAGACTCTGAGAGCTCTGGAGGTCCCAACGTGTGGCCGTGACTGAAAGTGGACTTCCTGAAAAAGAAGCTCGCCCACCAGTGACGAGACGGCCTGAGGGAGACCTGTGTGATGGGGGATTGGTTCCCCAGGATACTCACTGCCTTCCACAGGAGCTTAAAACTGCAGATTTTGTCAAGTAAGTGGGTAATGAAATCAATGTAGTTGCACAGATTAATTTATTTCCATTAAAAACATGATGGAGATACAACAGAAAAGATGGAGGCCAATGTGAAGTAGTCAGGGTAAGTATTGTTTCATAAAACTTTTGTTCTTGGGAGTGTGTGTGTGTGGATGAGTAATCAGAACACAGTTGAAAGGTTGAAAGCCACTGTCCTAGATTTGGGTTGGAATCCATTGAGTCTACAGGGTGTTTTCAGGACACGGACATCTTCCCAATATTGTCTTTCAAGCCACAAACCCAGCATCTCTCTGCATCCAGTCTCTAATTTTCTCTGTATGTCTTGTACTTCTTTGATTATATTTATTCCTGGGTCTTGATATTTTTGACATGATTATTTATAGCATTTTACATTCCATTTTCAATTTGGTTGGGGCTGATATATAGAAATACAATGGAGTTGTGTAAATGGTTTTCTATCCAGTGACCTCACTAAATTCATTCTTTTTTATCTTTTTAACAAAATATAATTTTCATGAAGTACACATTAGGTGCAAAGCCGGATAATTTTGTAATACGTAATCATCACCTATGTCAAGATCTAGACCATTCTAGCACTCTAAATGGCACCTACCCTCAGGCTCTCTTCATCTGCACCCCCCAAAACCACTATCCTGACCTCTCCCAATAGATAAGTATCTGAAGTCCTAGTCTGCTTCTCCATGAAGATCCTTTATACTCGCTCAGTCTTCTTTTGTTCAACATTCTGTCCATGACATCTTTGTGTTGCCCTGTTTCAGCAGCCCATTCCATCATTTGGATAACCCAGTTTGTCCCTCCATAGTCTGGTGATGAGCACTGATTTGGGGTGTCTAGAGTAGAAAGCTTTTCCAGGAGTGAACTTGTTGAGTCATAAGGTGCAGCATCACCTACAGGAGAAAACGAAGTGAGGGCTCCTCCGGCCCCGGCTGAGTCGCTGGAAAGCAGCCTCGGAGCACAGCCTGGGAGCGAGAGCTGTGGTTGTCCTTGGGATGTGAAAAGCACCACAGCTCACTCCTTTGTGCTGCTTCCCAGGTTCCCAGGTAAATTCTAGAAAATTCAGGGGGCTTCTTTCAGCAAGGTGTGTGTGTGTGTGTGTGTGTGTGTGTGTGTGTGTGTGCGCGCGCGCGCTGAACTTGTCAATTGAGGAGGAATTATGTACAAAAAATGCCCCGATCTTAAGCTCAGCTCCATGACTTTTTACATTTGTATATGCTACGGTTCTCAGTTAGGGACAATTTTGCTCCCTGCCAGTAGCACCTCCCAGGTTTTGACAACCAAAATGTCTTCATACATTGCCAATGTGACCAGGTAGGAAGGGAGTGGGGCTCGTTCCATATGCATAAGCGATTGCATCGTTTATTGAAATGACCATCCTTTCCTCACTGAGTTGCGGTGGTACCTTTGTTAGAAATCAACATACATACTACTTACTAATTACATCCCCATTCCTCATGCAGCCCAGGATGGTGTAAGGGTGCTCAATATGGCATAACTGGTAATAGGATTGTTTAATTTCTGAGAGTGGAGTGTTGCTGTTTTTTATATGGGAGGAGAGTAAAAGCATGAAATTTTTATCTTCCATATTAGGAAGTCAACAGGTAATAAAAAAAAAGGGGGGGGGATCTTTAAGAACTAGGAGTATACATGCCTTACTTAGAAATAAGGTGGCAGCCCTAGCTGGTTTGGCTCAGGGGATAAAGCGTAGGCCTGCAGACTAAAGGGTCCCGGGTTCAATTCTGGTCAGGGCACATGCCCGGGGTTGCAGGCTCGATCCCCAGTAGGGGACATGCAGGAGGCAGCTGATCAATGATTCTCTCTCATCATTGATGTTTCTCTCTCTTTCTCTCCCTCTCTTCCCCTCTGAAATCAATTTAAATATATATATATATTTTTAAAAAAGAAAGAAAGAATGTGGCAAATGTCCCCCAAACAGCTGGGAGAGCCAATGGGACCAAGAGCCTGCTTCACTTGGAGGACCTGGCTCCTCACCTACTCAGGTACTGCACCCAGGGCCCTGCACCCAGACCCCCCCCTGCACCCAGCCCTCACCCAGGGTCCCCTGCACCCAGCCCTCACCCAGGGTCCCCTGCACCCAGCCCTCACCCAGGGTCCCCTGCACCCAGCCCTCACCCAGGGTCCCCTGCACCCAGCCCTCACCCAGGGTCCCCTGCACCCAGCCCTCACCCAGGGTCCCCTGCACCCAGCCCTCACCCAGGGTCCCCTGCACCCAGCCCTCACCCAGGGCTCCCTGCACCCAGTCCTCACCCAGGGTTCCCTGCACCCAGTCCTCACCCAGGGTTCCCTGCACCCAGCCCTCACTCTCTTCTCTCCCTTGAAGCCTTCTGCCTCCTATTGTGGCCATTCTCTAATGGAACGCCTGTGCCTACCTCGCCCTCCTGGAGCCAAGAACCCAGAGGTGAGAATGGGTATGAGGATCTTCCGAAGGGAGGCAAATAAGTGAGGTGGGCTGGCAGTAACACAGCCTTCCAAGTGGGAGGTTTCAATTTGGTGTGTTATGGCCAGCATTTCTTTCTTTCTTTTTAAAAAATATTTTTATTGATTTTAGAGAGGAAGAGAGAGGGAGAGAGATAGAAACCTCAATGATGAGAGTGAATCATTGATCAGCTGCCTCCTGCATGCCCCACACTGGGGATCAACCTGCAACCCGAGCATATGCCCTTGTCCGGAATCGAACCCGGGACCCTTCAGTCCGCAGGCCGACGCTCTATCCACTGAGCCAAGCCGGCTAGGGCCAGCATTTCTTTAAAGAAAAAAAAAAAATTAAGTACGTACTGTATAATTCCATTTATAAAAATTCTAGAAAATGCAAACATCTAGCAGACCAGTGGTTGCCTGGGGATCCGGAAGTGGGATGGCTGGGATTACAAGGAGCGTGAAGATATTTTGGGGGTAACGGATATGTTCGTTCTCTAGATTATGGGGATGGTTTGGGTGGCTGCGTCTATCAAAACTTATCAGATTGTATATTTAAATAAACGGGATAGACTAAGTGACGCAGGAAGGAAGAGGAAGGAGTAGGCGTTAGGTGAGTGATAAGCATCACAGGAGATAAGGGGCAGCCCCCAGAAGGGAGATGAGAGCTGAACTAGAATGAGGAGGGGAGGAGGGACCCAAGATGCCCCCAGGCTGGGACCCATCTCCCAGCCCTCCCTGCCAGGCCCAGCTGAGCTGTTTCTCGATCCCAGGCAAGGTCCAAGCGGAGGCTTGGCGGCGCTGTGGCAACGTGGTCCTGGACCCGAAGGATAGCAAGTGGAGCTGCTGTGGGCTGCACTACCCCTTCCATCGTGGCTCCCAGAGGTGCTGCTCGACCTACATGAATGAGTTCCGGGTCATCCCCAAGGACGACAGCAAGTCAGAATACGAGGACTGCAGGACCTACAACAGGAAGGACCTCTAGGCTCCGGAAGGCACGCTTCCCCACCCCGACTCCCCCAGCACCGGCCCTTTCCTCCTAAGCTTTCACCTTGGGGGCTTGGGAATTACCCAGTGGCCCCTTCTTTCCAAGATTTATGGGCCACAGGTTCCCACGGTGTGATGTTAGGAAGTCACCTCATATTTCTGGGCCTTTGGCTCCAAAACAGACAGAATCAGAGAGGCTTCCGGCGCTGGCTGGGGGAAAGGATGATGGCCCAATGGCCAGGGGAGATGGGGCCTGCGGTTCTGGAATCCCTTCCCGGAGTGCTCCTTGGGTCAGGGGAGATTCCTTTCTGTTAGCAAGTGAACAGGCTGAGCTGAAGGCCCAGATTGCTCAGTTCACCCCAAAGTGGTGCAAGAACTTCTCTCTGTACCTTCTCCTTCCTAGCAATTCTCCTGAGCTGCAGGCCTCTCCCCGGGGCGTCCTCCCAGCACCTGAGAGAAACAGTTCCAAGAAAGGAAAAGCGGGGCATTCAAGGACGCTCTCAGCGATGAGGAGAGTGGTGAGAAGTGGGAAAGCCACCTTCCAGAAGATTCCCAGTTCATGCACATGACAGTCCTTGTGACTGGGCCTTCCTGTATCATGAGGCTGCACGGCTCTAAAGCAGTGGTTCCCAACGTGGGGCACACACCCCACAGAGGGGCAATTTGATTTAAGGGGGGCAATTTGAGAATGAGTTATTAACAGTGAATTTTTTGCATTTCTGATGGTTCTAGGGATCTCATATACAGTATATAAATATATATTGTGACATATTTATGCATTTCAGTTCTCTATTATGTTTTGAAACTTTATTTGCTCTTTTTTCATATCACTTCATATTATTATTTTTTTTAAACAATTTCTTAGTGATTTCTTCCTCAGTTCTTCAACTGTCCTTTCGTTCCTTTTTCTCTTTCATGGATGCCACATTCTTTGGAAGCTTGTTTAGACCAAGTTAATGGCCTTTTAGGCTTCCTCCAAGTGAATAGGAGCTCACTTTTTGAATAGTAAGAATTATATGTCACAGGGGGGCATCAGGATTTAGAGATGCTTAGGTGGGGCATGGCCAAAGAAAGGTTGGGAACCACTGCTCTAAAGGCTACTTCCCCGACTGCCCTGCCACACAGACCCCAGATGTGAGCGAGCGAGTCAGCCAAAGAGGAGTGAGACAGGGCCCCAAACTGCAGTTTCGGTTCTGCGGGCGCGGGCGAGGGTGGGCGGGGGATGCTGGGATTTTCCAAGGTGAACTGCCAGTGTCTTATCACCAACTTCATGGGTGTCATGGCTTCTTGGCGCTTGGATGGCATTAGGTTGATATGCTTTTCAACACACCATTCGAGTAGGCAGCCTCAAAGGCAGTAGCTCGCTCCCCTGGGGGTCAGTTCTGTGGTGTCATTCCCAGACCCAGCCAAGAGCTGCTTTACCCAGGCCCCCCCCCCTCCCCCCCCGCCCAGTGACTGTGCAGGCCTCAGCCTCTGTACTAAGTGCCTCCTGCCTAATTTATTTTGAAATGCATAAAAGTGAGAGAGAAGGATGGATGGGCAGAGGGGTGGACCAATGGATGCAAGTGTGATCAAGCAAATACGGTAAAATATTAACGGGAGTATCTTCGTGTGGGTATATGGCTGTGTTTCAATGTAAAATTCTTTCAACGTTGCTGTATATTTGAGAATGTTCATAATAAAATGTTGAGGGAAAATTCCTTTCTTCTTTCTTTTAAAAAAAATCCTCACCCAAAGACATGCTCATTGATTTGAGAGAGAGAGAGGGAGAGAACATTGATTGGTTGCCTTCTGTATATGCCCCAACCAGGGATTAAACCCGCAACCTGAGTATTAACTACAAAGGGAAAAATAGTAACTTTACAATAGGCAAACCTAGCACACGTCATGCTAAATATGTGACCAAGGTCAACATGACCAGAGATAACACATACTGAAGTCATGAACCCCTGATGGGCACAACATCATTTCTGTGGTATCCTATCTAATAATAGAGTAACATGTAAATTACCATCACTCCGCTACACCCACGATTGGGCGGCGGGAGGCTGGAGGGCGGGACTCGGGGTGGCCTATCCGGCCATTGAGAGGCACGGATCTGCTGCCACTGAGGGGGGCTACCCTGCTGTTGAGAGGCGCAGTGGGCGGGACTCCCGCCCCCTGTGCCTCTCAATGGCCAGATCCGCGGCAGGACACCCAGCTTCACCTCTCAACAGCAGGGTAGCCAGGTGTCCGCGGCAGCCCCCCTCAGCTGCCGTGGAGAGGCTCAGGGGGGCGGGAGTCCCGCCCCCTGCGCCTCTCAACAGCAGGGTAGCCCTCCTCAGCAGCCGCGGACCATCAAAAGTGGGGGAGCTGGGTACCTGTCTGCTCTGGCACCAGCAGACAGGCACCCAGCTCCACCACGAAAAGCAAAAGCGTGTAGGGGACCCTACACGTGCATGGTTCAATCATGCACTGGGCCTCTAGTTCTTGTCATAAAGGGAGAACCTCTTTCCAATCAAGAGAGAGCATCAGACAAACCCAAATCGAAGGACAGTCTACAAAATAACTAACCAGTACTCTTCAGGAGGGTCAAGGTCACGAAAGACAAAGAAAGACTGAGAAACGGTCATGGACTAAAGGGGACAAAAGCTATATGACAACTAACTGAGACACAGGACCCTGGGACAGAAAAAGACATCGGTGGGAAACCTCTGAATGAGGTTTGTAGTTGCACTAAGAGCTTTGCATGCATGTTCATTTCCTGGGTTCGCTCACTGTACTATTTAAGATGCTATCACGGGGGAAGCTGAGTGACAGGTATACAGGAACTCTCTGCACTGTTTTTACAACACTCCTGTAAATCTAATCTTAGTTCAAAGAAAGAAGATCAAAACAGAAATTGCCTTCAGATGGCGAGACTGTGAGGAAATGGGCCCCTCCCAAACATTGCTGCTGCCTCCAGTCAGTAATTCTGCATGGGGAAACTGATGCCAGATTTACCCCACAGGTGTGAAAGGCTTGCTCACCTGGCCCGTTAATCCTGCAGCATCTTTTATCCTACCTAATAAAAGAGAAACATGCAAATTGACTGCACCTTTGCTACGCCCACCAGCCCCACCCACCAGCCAATTAGGGTGAGTATGCAAATTAACCCAACCAAGATGGCAGTTAATTTGCATATCCAGGCCAGAGCGAAGACTGAAGACAGCGTAGAAAGAAGCCAAGCGCTGAGCGAAGCTGTGGAGAAGCAAGCAAGTGGGGCGGCGGCGAAGGAAGGGAAGCAGGCGGGGCGGGGAGAAGGGAGGAAAGCAGGCGGGCTGGGGGAGAAGGGAGGGAAGCAGGCAGGGCAGCAACCGCAGCAGGAAGCCCTATTGCAGGAATCTTCCTGCAACGGGCCTCTAGTTCTATCTAATAAAGAGGGAATATGCTAATTGACCCTCACACCATTGCAAAGATGGCGGCGCCCACAGCCAATAAGGAGGGAATATGCTAATTGATTGCCATGCCCTCAAAGATGGCGGCGCCCAGTCACCTCAGCCCTGCCGGGGTGGCAGGCACACAACAAGGCCGGGCCCACACTGCGCACCTGCCTCCAGAGTCTGCCAGTCCCCTCAGCCCCCCAGCCACCCAGGACTGGCGCGAGGCGCAGGCAAGCCTCAGGCAGCTGCCCAGCCGCCCAGGGCCTCCTGAGGCTCAGGTAACCAGGGCTGGCCAAGGCTTGCTCTGCCGGCAGTGGCAGCAGCAGAGGTGTGACGAGGTGGCACCTTCCCCTGATCGCTGGGTCGCCTCCTGCCCTGCGGGCTCCCGGACTGTGAGAGGGGGCAGGCCGGGCTGAGGGACCCCCGCTCCAGTGCATGAATTTTCATGCACCGGGCCTCTAGTGATAACAATAAAAAAGCCAGGAGAGGCCCTGCAAGACTTCCACAGTCTCATAAATTACAGTAATTCTGGCAGCAGCTGAAATAAATAGTAAGGAAGGTTTGATGTGTGGCTAGGTCATTCTCTCCAAGACAGCATGGTCAGTGGAAGCAGGGAGGACTAGCACAATGTATACTGTTAGCTACATTCATAGAAAAAAAAGGGGGGGTGGGCTGGAATACATATTGGCATTTGCTTGGAAATGCAGCTTTTAAAAAGTTTCCCCCCTAGAAAATATACAAACTGTGAACATAAAAGGGGCTACATACATGGCAGGCCTGACAGGCTCAGTGACCAAAAGTTTGATCATAAATTCCTAGCTGGGCAGCTCATGGTGGGCAGTCACATCCCAGGCCTCTAGCTTTATTTTATTTTATTTTATTTATTTTTATTGTTTAAAGTATTACAAATAGTAGTACATGTCTCCTTTTTCCCCCATTGAACTCCCCTGGCCTCCCCATCCCCTGGCACATGCCCTCACCCTAGCTTCTTTAGCAAACAAAGGTCAGTCTTTACCTTAAGTGAGTCTGTTGTTCTTATGCATCTCAGATAACATTCCTTTGAAATGTCAGAGTAATTTTCTTTCCCGACAAGAGCACACGGACTGAACACCCCTTTGTTACCTGGTTGCCCACATCCCATCTCCAGTGACTACACATGTTAAATGTTAACTATCCTGTACCCACCAATGTGAAAGAAGTACGGATCTCTCCATTTGTTTTATATCCAATCGCTTTGCTTTCTCCCTCTTCCTCGATCTACCACCAATGGGTGTCATGTAACCTTCCTCACATTTTCTCCCTTGATTCTAACTTTACAACATGAACTGCAAAACCGCCATTTTCTGGAGAAGCTTGTCAATCTGTTAAGATCTTGCTTCCAGGCATCTTCAGTTTGGCTCAGATAAACTGTCATAAATTTTTTCTATAGGTTTGGATGTTCTTTTGTAGACATGTGGGTCCCTACCTCACACCTACCACCCAAAATAAATTCCAGATGCATCAAAGATTCAACACACATGCAAATGTAAGACTGTAAAATTACTATAAGAAAACATAAGATAAAACAACAATGAGGTACCATCTCACACCTGTCAGAATGGCTATCATCAACAAATCAACAAACAACAAGTGTTGGCGAGGATGCGGAGAAAAAGGAACCCTCGTGCACTGCTGGTGGGAATGCAGACTGGTGCAGCCACTGTGGAGAACAGTATGGAGTTTCCTCAAAAAACTGAAAATGGAACTCCCATTTGACCCAGTAATCCCACTCCTGGGAATATATCCGAAGAAACTAGAAACACCAATCAGAAAGGATATATGCACCACTATGTTCATAGCAGCACAATTTACAATAGCTAAGATTTGGAAACAGCCTAGGTGCCCATCAGCAGATGACTGGATCGGAAAACTGTGGTACATCTACACAATGGAATACTATGCTGCCATAAAAAAGAAGGAATTCTCATCATTTGCAGCAACCTGGATGGAATTGGAGAACATTATGCTAAGTGAAATAAGCCAGTCAATGAAAGAAAAATACCACATGATCTCACTCATTTAGGGAGAGTAAAGAACATTATAAAGTGGTGAACAAAAAGATAGATACAGAGACAGTAAAGCATCAAACAGACTTTCAAAGTACAGGGGGAAAGTTTGGGAAAGGTGGGGGAGTTATGAAATCAAACGAAGGACTTGTATGCATGCATATAAGCATAAACAATGGACGCAAAACTCTGGGGGGGGAGGGCATGTGTGGGTGTGGGGTGGGGGGGGTAATAGTAAGATATGTACACATATAATACCTCAATAAAAATATTAAAAAAAAAAAAAGAAAACATAAGATAAATCACTCATAATCTAGAAATAGTCTTTCTAAAGATGCCACAAAAGCTAAAAGTCATAAAAGAAAAGATGAATACATTTGACTAAATTATATATTTTTTAAAAGGTTTTAGTCCTAGCTGGTTTGGCTCAGTGGATAGAGTGTCAGCCTGTGGTCTTAAGGTCCCCAGATTCGATTCCGGTCAAGAGCACATGCCCGGTTGCAGGCTCAATCCCCAGTGGGGGGGCATGCAGGAGGCAGCCGACCAATGATTCTCTCTCATCATTGATGTTTCTATCTCCTCCCTTCTGAAATCAATAAAAAAAATATTTTTAAAGAAAGATTTAAAAGCAATAATATGAAATTCTACCTTATTAAAAAGTAGCACATTAAACCCAAAGTAAATAGAAGAAAATTATAAGGATAAGAGTAGAAACCAATGAAATAGAAAACAGACAAATGAGAGAAAAATAACAAAGCCAAACAGTGATCCTTTGAAAGATACATTGATAAGCTACTACCAGGACCAGTGATCAAGAATAAAGAAAAAAGAAAACATAAATTACCATTATTTAGAAATGAAAGAAAAAACGTCACTACATATCTTACAAATTAAAAAGATGTCGCCCTAACCGGTTTGGCTCAGTGGATAGAGCGTCGGCCTGCGGACTGAAGGGTCCCAGGTTCGATTCCGGTCAAGGGCATGTACCTTGGTTGCGGCACATCTCCAGTGGGAGGTGTGCAGGAGGCAGCTGATTGATGTTTCTCTCTCTTTTTAAAAAAATATATATTTTATTGATTTTTTACAGATAGAAAGAGAGAGGGATAGAGAGTTAGAAACATGGATGAGAGAGAAACATCGATCAGCTGCCTCTTGCACGCCCCCTACTGGGGATGTACCCGCAACTAAGGTACATGCCCTTGACAGGAATCGAACCCGGGACCCTTCACTCCCCAGGCCGACGCTCTATACACTGAGCCAAACCGGTTAGGGCTGATGTTTCTCTCTCATCGATGTTTTTAACTCCCTCTCCCTCTCCCTCTCCCTTCCTCTCTGTAAAAAATCAATAAAATATATATTTTTTAAAAAGATGTCAAAAGAATATTATAAACAACTTCACACCAATAAATTCAGTAACTTATATGAAATGACATGTACCTTAAAAAAAACAATTTGTAAAAATTGACACACAAAAAGAAATAGAAAATCTGAATAGTCCTATAACTACTAAGGAAATTGACTCCATTACTGAAAACTACAAGCCTAAATGGGCACTTATGTCAAATATTTAAGGAAAAAAATTCAATTTTATACAAAATCTTACAGAAAGTAAAGGATGAGGGAACATTTTCCCAACTGTTTTATGAGGTTAGCAAAACCATGATATTTAAAACCTAACAAAGACCTATAAGAAAAAATTACAGAATATGTCACTTGTGACCACTGGAAAAACCTTTAGGAAAATATTAGCACATCAAAGAGGGAGTTGTCTAGAACTATAAACTGGTTTAATATTCTTTTAAAAAATCAATCATTTTGCCATGGCCAGTGTTTTTTTGGTTTGTTTTGTTTTTTGGGTTTTTTGGGGGTTGTCTCGGGCTTGATTCCCAGTCAAGGGTGCAGTTATCTGGGTTTTGGGGTTGCTCCTGGCACATGCAGAGGCAACAAATTGATGTGTCTCTCTCACATCAGTGTTTCTCTCTCTCTCTCTCTGTCTCTCTCTCCCTCCCTCTCTCCCTCGCTCTCTCACTCTCTCCCTCCTTTCCACTCTCTCTTAAAAAAAAAAAATCAATCATTTTAGTTCTTAGCAGTAATAGAATTGTGGTAAGCCAGCCTCCAAGATGGCCTCCAACAATCCCTGTCCCCTGGTATTCACACCCGTGTACAGTCCCTTCCTTCATGGTGTTACAGTTGGTCTGTACGACCAGTAATAGAATGCGGCACAAGTGCAGCATGTCACTCCCAAAATTACGTTGTAAAGACACCGTCTCTTGCCATAACCGGTTTGGCTCAGTGGATAGAGTGTTGGCCTTCGGGCTGAGGGGTCCCAGGTTCGAGTCTGGTTAAGGGCATGTACCTTGGTTGCGGGCACATCCCCAGTGGAGGGTGTGCAGGAGGCAGCTGATTGATGTTTCTCTCTCATAGATGTTTCTAACTCTCTCCTTCTCCCTTCCTCTCTTTAAAAAATCAATAAAATATATTTTTAAAAATAAAGACACCGTCTCTTCAGCCTTGGTCGCTTCCCTTCTTGGATCACTCTCTGCGGGGAGCCGGCTGCCAGGACATGAGTAGCCTAAGGAGAGGTCCATGTGGAGAGCAACCCAGCCCTCCGGCCAACAACCAGCAAGAACTGAGACCTCTACAACGACCTTGGCAGCGGAGCCTCCAGTGCCAGACTCTGAGCCAGGGCCACTCAACAAAGCTGCTCCTGAATTCCTGATTCTCAGGAACGGTGTTTACGGTGTCTATGTATTATCGCATGAAAAAGTACTCAACATCACCATTCATCAGACAAAAGCAAATGAGTTGCCATTTTACACCACGTGGAATGGCTAAAATTTAACTATGAAAACATTAAATATTGGCAAGGATGTGGAGCAACTGGAAACCATGTTGAAAATCTCTTTGGTAGTTCCTTATACAATTAAATATACCTTTACCCTGTAACCCAGGAATTTTATACCCAGCATAAACAATAAAAAGTTGCCAGATCCTGAAACTGGGTAGAATAGGAGGGACCCAGCCTGGACCAGCTCAAATGTGGTCATCAGGAATTTCTCAACTCAGTATCTGCAACCTTCAGCAAATGTTTAACTTTTTATTGATGCTTCATATACAGCAGACAAAAGCACTAACCATAAATGTATAATATGCTGAATTCACAAACAACCCATCCATGCAGCCGGCTCCCAGATGGAAAAACGTCATTGGCTGTCAGACTGGCCATCAGAGCAATGCTTTCCTTTGGCCACAGTGATTGGCTCAGGGATGGGGATGCGACACAAACTGGACCACTAAGATCCAGCTTGGAAATTTGGGAGGAACTACTGGAAAGATTTCCTCTCTGTGCCCTGGAGTTCCTGGGCAGGTAACTAATACCCTTGAATGTGAGCTTCACCAGAGCAGGGAGTTTTGTCTGTTTTGTTGACTACGAGTTAGTCATATTCCTAGAACAGTTCCTGACCCACAGCAGGCACTAAGTAAAGACTGGTTGGACTGTACAGCCCCTGATGGACGGAAGCATGCCCCTGTCCCAGAATAGAATCCCCAGACCCGGAGAGACCAACTCAGCTTAGTACAGATGGCATCTGGGAACTGAAGAGGCACAAGGGAAGCAGCTACCAGAGGCTGCGCTTAGTGTGCTCTGGAAGAGGGCAGTCCTGGGTTCAAGTCCTGGCTCTGCTATTTACTTACTATGTGACCTTGGGCAAGTTTCTCGACCTGTTGGCATCTCCATTTCCTGCTTTTCAAACCAGGATCATGCCCTGGCCAGTTTTCTCAGTGGTTAGAGCATCGGCCCAAGGACTGAAGGGCTACAGATTCAATTTCCGGTCAAGGACACGTACCTCAGTTGCAAGTTCGATCCCTCGCCCTGATTGGCACACTTGAGGGAGGCAACCACTCGATGTGTCTCTCTCATGTCGATATTTCTTTCTCTCTCCCTCCCTTCCACTCTATCTGAAAATCAATTGGAAAAAAAATATATCCTCAAGTGAAGATTACAACAACAATCAAAAACAAAAAACAGGATCATAAACCCTGGCTTGTAGGGATGTTGCCACATTCAAGGCTTGTGCATAAACTGATGTCTAGTAGGAGACTCGGTTTGGCTGCCTGCAGAGACCAGGAATGGAGTTGAAACCGTGGGTGCAAACCAGAATTAGACGATCTGGTTCTAGCTCTCTCATTTAGCACCTGGGTGCCCTCGGGCAGGTTACTTAACACTCCACTCTGTTTCTTCATCCATTAAGGCAGTGTTAATGATGGTAATCTACCTCACCGGATATGCTAAGAACAAATTAGTTTATGTAAAGGCTACAGCAGCTTTAGTGCTTATGATTAACACTACTTTATATTGTTCTTTACTGTATTATTTACTCTCTTGTCATTAGACTCTAGAAGTGATATTTAACAGTCTGACCTCCCATATAGCAAAGGAAGTATGTGACTCAATTCTCACCAATCAGCAGTGAGGAGATTCTCCTGGGGGCTTCTGGGAAAATATTTTTCTCCTTGAAGAGCTCTCTCATTTCCCTGTCCCCCCTGCCACACGCATATTCTCCCTTTGGAAACTGTAGTATAAAGACATGATGCCTGGTGCTCTAGCAGCCCTTGTGAGGCCTTGAGGAGAGCTATGGCCTGAAGTAGATAGTAGAGACAGGAAGAGTCCTCAGGTCCCTAATGACATCACCAAGCCACCAAACCAATCACGGAGCCACCTTTCTCCACCAACAATAAACATCCTCTTGATTTAAGGTTTGATTAAGATTTATTGGCTGGGTTTTCAGTTAGCCACAGATAAGAACAAGCTGATTTGTCTTGTTCTTTCTTTCACAATAAGCATATACTACTTCTGTAAATTTAGTAAGCCCCCCCAAAATACTTCAGAGGAAAAAACCAAAAAGTAAAATAAAATTTGATTTGATTTTAAAAAGAAGAGAAAAAAATTGGCATCACACTCAGCAAGGCGTGCTGAGCCCTCAGCAGAGGGAGCTGCTATGGCTGCATGCTTATCCAAGGCAGGACCCAGGCGGCCTACAAGCCGGGGGATGGCTCACTGGAGAGGGGCAGTGAGGGAGCTCTGAGCACATCACCAGTCACATGGAGGCTTAGAGGTCTGAAGTGGGGTCAGCCAGAGCCTGAGCACCAGGAAAAGAGGAGCCAAGAAGCTGGAAGTGGGGGTAGGCCTGGGGGAGTCTAGAACATTGGGGTGGGCCTCTAAGGAACTGACCACGGAGTCTCAAGGAGCGGTGAACAAAGAGGGTGGATAAGGTGTTTCTTTGGGGCATCGGAAGCAAATGTCAGAATTTCTGGTTAAGTTTATATTTTGAAGAAGAAGAGAAGGGAAAGAAGAGAAAGAAAAAAGGAAGAAGAGGAAAGGAATGAGGAGGAGGAGGAGGAGGAGGAAGAGGAAGAGGAGGAAGAGGAAGAGGAGGAGGAGAAATTAAGCTTTACTGGCGATATACAGAGGACTACAGAGATAGCCTCTAGCGCCTCTCAGCTGGCAGGTGCTACCATCAGAAGGCGCTGGACCCAGAGGCTAAAAGGGTGACACGGGCGCCCTCTCCTGTCCGCTTAATGTAATGCAGCCAGGGCAAACGCGTAGATTCCGAGAAAAGTCTCAGGTTGCAAAGCAAGCAGCCCTCACACAGGGGCTTCTTAAAAAGACTCCTGCTCAGAAACCTCCACTAAAGATTTAACAAGGTGAGCACAAGAAAATTACAACAAATGTCTCCACATATAAAGGAGTAGGACTGAAAAATGAGCAGCGGGATTAAATGTAGCCAATGGCACACTGCTCTCACTGGATTTCTGTGCCTCAGTTAGGTCTTTGCAGCTGTGACAACCATACATAAAGAATGTCAAAACTAGGCTCTCACAAGAGTTTCCAAATGCATTAAGAGCGTCTGTATAAGAAAACATTTTTATTCTATACATTTTTAAAATGTGTTTTCATTGATGTTAGAGAGAGGAAGGGAGAGGAAGAGAGGGGCCGGCTGCCTCCACATGCATCCTGACTGAGGACTGAATCCACAACCTGGGCACATGCTCTGACCAGGAATCGAACCAGTGATCTTTCAGGGCACCCAACAACACGCAATCACTGAGACACACTGGCCAGGGCAAATAAAACATTTTTAGGAAGAGCAAAAATATTTGAGGGGCCATGAATACATAAAATAAAATTTTTATTTTAAAAATATTAATTTCAACCCTTCTAATCTTCATGTTTTTACTGGTAAGTGCACATAACATATCTATACTATTATATATTAGCACTATATATGATTGTAAATAACTACACACACACACACACACACACACACACACACACTCAGGGAGAATGTTAAAAAATGTTTCCTTAACAGGAGAACATAATAAAAACTGTTTGGAGGTCACCGGCAGCAGCCTGGATGTCCTGTAACATAACTGATGCGGTGCCCTGGAGAGTATAAATAGATTCCAGGGCAGTGATTTCAAACACTCACACACACAGGAATCCTCTCTGGAGAATGTTAAAAATAAAAACGTCCAGCCCTTCCCCAGATGGAGCCCAGCAGGGCCTGCAGGTGGCACTCCTGGGCAGCTAAGGGTGCACCCCACAAAGCTCGCTTTTCCCCTTCAGATGGGCTATCTTTCAGCTCACCGATCTTCTAAGCAGCTGTACTTAATCTGGTGTTTGTCTAGGCCCGTGGTCGGCAAATGCGGCTCGCGAGCCACATGCGGCTCTTTGGCCCCTTGAGTGTGGCTCTTCCACAAAATACCACGGCCTGGGCAAGTCTATGTTGAAGAAGTGGCGTTAGAAGAAGTTTAAGTTTAAAAAATTTGGCTCTCAAAAGAAATTTCAATCGTTGTACTGTTGATATTTGGCTCTGTTGACTAATGAGTTTGCCGACCACTGGTCTAGGCCTTCTACAGAGCTCTGAACATCAACTGCTGTATTTGTCATTTCTCGATGTTCTATTTGGTTCTTTTTCTAACTTCCGGCTAATTTTTTATGGTACTTATGTTGTATATTCCTCCTATTTTATCCCTTTCACATACAAACATCCGTATTTGATCTCCTCATCTGGTCATTCCAATGCCCGCAGTGTCTGCAGGTCTGGACCTGCCATGTGTTGTGTCTGCTGACTCTCCCTCATGGTGCCCGCTTGTCCGTACAGCGCATACTTTTTTATCATGAGCTCCATGTGCCGGGGAGATCAACCAAAGGACTTGTATGCAGGCATATGAGCCTAACCGGCGGTTAAGGACAACAGGGGGGTGGGGGAATGTGTGGGGAGGGGGGTGGGATGGGAATGGGGGGACGAGGACAAATATGTGATACCTTAATCAATAAAGAAATTAAAAAAAAAAAAAAAAAGCTCCATGTGCCAGAACTCCACCTGAAGGAATTCGCCAAGGCCCAGGCACAGGTGGCGCGCCTGCAGTGACGGTTTGTTTGTCCTTGCCAGGAGCTTAGGGGCACTGTCCCAGATTCATTCTCAGCCTGCTGTTTCCAGGACCTTTCAAAGAGTGTAATTCAGGCCCAAAGCCACAGGAGAGACAGTTCCGTGGCCACAAAGTCTCCACCTCGGTCTGAGCTGTGTGCCTTGGCGAGGTGGGTTTTCTCTAGTTTGCCTTCCCCGTCCCCTGCCCAGCTTCCCCACAGCACAGTCCCTGTCCCCAAGGCCAGGGAGAGCATGTCCCCGGAGGATCGGGCAGCTGCAAGCTCAGTCCCCTCCCCAGCTCTCTGCTGCTGCTGTCTCCTTGCTCTGGGAAGAGCGCCTTTGCTTCCTTGCAGGTAAAGCACTCATTTCAAAGGATGCTTTAAATATTTTATGAAGCATTAGGTAGCGGGAGGCTCTCTGCTCAGCCACACTACCCTCCCTCTGGTCGACTTTGTCACATTTCTTTACTTAGAAATATAACGCCAATATGATCAGACAAAGATAATAACTGCCCCCTGCTGGCTGGCCCAGACTTTTCTGCCTATGGTAATAAGCCTGTTGGGGCTGACAGGAAGAGGGACAACATCATCCAGAGGCTTGAAGTACTGACTGCTCAGCTGTTACAGGCGACTTGGGAGTACACACTGAGTGAGAAGGATCGCACTAGAAGGTTTAGCATTAGATGATGATGATGATGATTAAAAAAAATAATAACAGCGTCTTGACAGTCAACAAACATTTATACAACACTTAAGGGCCAGGCATTGTTTAATGCTTTATGGATTATTAACATACAGAATCAACACTGAAAATCCAACTTATAGACAACAAAACTGAGGCCTAGAGGTCACACAGAAGGTGGCAGGACTGGCATTCACACCCAGGCAGCCCAGCTCCAGAGGCCGGGTTCTTGGCCACTTAGCCACACAGCTGTTTACTGAACTTAGTATGTGCCAGGCCTGTGCTAAAGGTGTTCGCGCACGCAACAGACCCAACCATCAGTCTTATGAGGTGAGCGCTATAATATACAGAGGAGGAAACAGGTGACTTGCCCAGGACACACACCAAGTAAATGGCAGGGCAGGAATCAAGTGCAGAAAGCCTTTATCTAGAAGCAGAATTTTAAGTAACTTTTTTTGGTGTACGTATTTTTAAAAATATATACTTTTATTGATTTCAGAGAGGAAGGGAGAGGGAGAGAGAGAAAGATCAATGATGAGAGAGAATCATTGACCAGCTGCCTCCTGCACGCCCCACACTGGGGATCAAGCCGAGACCTGGGCATGTGCCCTGACCAGGAATTGAACTGTGACCTTCTGCTGAACAGGTTGACACTAAGCCACTGAGCAGTGCCGGCCGGCATAGAAGCAGAGGTTTTAGCATATGGGCAGTAATGCCCGCGAACGATAAGTACAAATCCTGTAAGTTCTCGTAGCCAGTATTAATCAAACATACATGCTTTGGTCCAGGTCTTGATACTCACTGTCATCTGCACCCTCACAAGAATTCCAGCAGATGAGTTCTATTATTAATCTTTGTTTATAAATATGGCCACAGAGGCTCAGAGAGATCCAGATACTTGCCCAAAGTCACACAGCTAATAAGTGGTGTCAAGATTCAAACCCAAGAGTGTCCACTCTGTAGTAGACTTACCTTTGGTGACCCTCCATATCACACCTGTCAGTCCCCCCCCCACCCTCACTATGCCAAGGTTGCCTTGACCAACAGAGTGTGGTGGCAATGGCACTGTGCAGTCCCAGGTCTTGCCCTTAAATGGCTGCAGCTTCTTGCTTCTCCCCTCCTGGAAACCTGGCTTTTGGGAGCCCTGAGTGACCATGTGGGAAATCTGCTACCCTGCTGGAGAGACCGTGTGGAGAAGAGAGGTCCCGAGACAACACTGAGAGGGAGAGCGAGAACTGGCCATTTCAACGTCCCAGTCGAGCCTCCTGATAACTCCAGGCCCGGCTGCCCTTTGACCACAATCCCATGAAGACCACTCAGCAACACCAGCAGAACTGCCCAGCTGAGCCCAGCCAGCCCACAGAACTGAGAAAAAGAATTCAAGGGTCACTAGATTTTTTTATGGTTTTTTTTTTTCTCACCCTCACCTGAGGATATTTTTCCATTGATTTTTAGAGGGAAAGACAGAGAGAAATATCGATGTGAGAGAAACACATCGATTGGTTGCCTCCTACACAAGTACCAACCAGGGCCCGGGCCAGGGAGGAGCCTGCAACCAAGATACGTGCCCTTGACCAGAATCAAACCCAGAACTCTTCAACCGCAGGCTGACATTCTATCCACTGAGCCAAACCGGCTAGGGAAAAAGGGTCACTGTTTTAAGCCACTGAGCTTTGGGTCAGATTGCTATGTAGCAACAGAAAAACTGAAACCAACTCCAAGGCCTATACTCATAAGAATGACCATACAGCCCTGGCCAGGTAGCTAAGTTCATTGGAGTGTCGTTCTGATATGCCAATATTGCAGGTTTGATCCCTGGTTAGGGCACATACAAGAATCAACCAATGAATGCATAAATGAGTAGAACAACAAATATCTCCCTCTCCCCCACCCCCTTTCTCTTTCTCTCTTAAAAAAACAAAAAAAGATAAAATCAGTTTTAAAAATAGAATGACTACACCAAGTGAAGCACTTCTAAAAATATTACCCCCAGCAACCTGAATGAGTTATCATGTGGTGTATTAGTTTCCTATTGTTTCTGTAACAAAAAACCACAAACGTGGTAGCTTAAAACAACACATTGATTATCTATAGTTCCTGAGAATATAAGTTCAAAATGGGTCTCACTGGGCTGAACCCAAGATGTCCGCAGGGGACGTTCCTTTCCAGAGGCTCGAGGGGAGAAGCCACCTCCTTGCCTTTTCCAGCCTCTCCAGCCACCTGCATTACTTGGCTCGTGGCCCCTCCTCCATCTTCAAGGCCAGCAGCGTAGCACCTTCAAATGTTCCCTTTCCTGTCTTCCTCTTTCATTTCTAAGGACCCTTGTGATTACACTGGGCCCCCGTGGATACCCCAGAATAATCTCCCTATCCCCAATCCTTGATTTCATCACATCTGTGAAGTCCCCTTTGCCAGGTAAGGTGAACACATTCAACAGGTTAGGGATTAAGATGCGGCCATCTAGCCCTGGCTGGTTTGGCTCAGTGGATAGAGCGTCAGCCTGCAGACTGAAGGGTCCCGGGGTTCGATTCCGGTCGAGGGCACATGCCCAGGTTGCGGGTTCGATCCCCAGTGGGGACGGGCAGGAGGCAGCCGATCAATGATTCTCATCATTGATGTTTCTAACTCTCTCTCCCTCTTCCTTCCTCTCTGAAATAAAAAAAAAAAAAAAAGATGCAGCCATCTTTGGGGGTGAACAATTACTGTGCCTACTGTGAGCAGTAAACTAGAAAAACGACCAGTATATTCCAAAGGAATGAGCAGAAACACACTGGAATCTTCCCTCTGCCCAGAGACATCCCAGGCTCCCCTGGAAGCGTCAGCAGTACACTTGGCGAGAGTGGCCTCAAACCGCCTGGCATCACCAACCTCTATGATTTATTTTCTTGCCCAGAATTCTTTGTTTAGAAGGATCCTTGCCTCCCCAACATAGTGCATCATCGATGAGTTATGCTTCTGGCACTGACTGTTCTTTTCTCAGGCAGACACACCTACCACCCCAGCCTCTCTGCTGAGTCAGAAGCACCCCAGCCAAGGCACGGGCACTGGACGTGTTGGTCAGTTCAGGAGGCCTGACCTGAGGGAACGCAGAGCTGCTACTGGGAAATTCTAATCGCACAATCAAGGGGCCAGAGCGATGGGCAATTAGCAATGTGAAGACAGAAACAACGTAAGAAAAGAAGTTTAAAGATTAAAGTCAGTGCACTTTGACAATATCTAATAGCATCTCCAACTAAACCTGTCCCAGACTGAGCCCCTGCCCTTTCTGTGCAACCGGCCCCTCCTCCAGGCTGCATGTCACACCCAATCCACAGGAAATCCTGCTGGCTCTACCTTCCAAACAAACCCACGGGTTATTCATTAGTCAGGGGAAAAGGAAAGGTTCCTGTAGTGGTCACCACCTTAACCAAGGGATCCAAGTCACCATCACAAACGGCGGAAGAACAGACATCAGTAGCCCCCTGAGGGGATGTCCTCAGGACACACCGTCATGCCTGTGATAGTCCTGCCAAAGATGCTCCGTGTAAATCAAATCAGAGGGAATGATCAGAAAACTCGAGGTTGTGGGACATTCCATGGAACTCTTGGACTCTTCCAAATGTCAATGTTATGAAAAACAAGGAAGAACAGGAATGCTGTTATAGAGCTGGGTCAGCAAACATTTTCCATAAAAGGTCACAGAATAAATATTTTAGATTTGTGGGCCATACAAACCCACCTTTGCAGCTACAGAACAAATGCAGACAAATGTGTGTGTCTGTGTTCTAATAAAACTTTATTTATGAAGACAGGCAGTGGGCCGGGTGGCAGAGTCCTGTTGTAGACTACAGGTTACTGGTAGAGAGACATGATATGAAATGCAGTGCATGATCCTTAAGCAGACCCTAGATTAAAAATAATAATAAACAATGCATATAAGCATAACCCATGGACGCAGACAGGAGGGGGGTCAGGGCATGTGCTGGGGGGTGGGAATGGCAGGGGAGAAGTCAATGGAGGAAAAAGGAGACATATGTAATACTTTAAACAATACAGAATCTAAATTTAAAAATAATAATAAACAGTAAAAAAGGGCTTTGGGGGGCAACTGGAGAAGTCAGAATATAAGCTATATATTAATATTGTTATCAATATTATTGTTATCAGTATTAAAATTCTCAGGTATGATATCGACACTGTGTTATATAGAATGTCTCTGTTCTTAAGAGATACAGGCTGAAATATTTAGGAGTGAAGTGTCATGTCCACAACCTATTTTCAAAGTGTTCGGGGGGGAAATGTGTATACATACGTACACGCATACATATGAAAGCAAAGATACAGCAAATTTGTTGAAAGCTATTAATGGATGAAATAGGTAGTAACGGGTATGTAACTAATGACTACACCATTCTTTCTTTCAACTTTTCTGCGAGTTTGACAATATTAAATGAAGAGTTGGGGGGAAATTTCTCCAGAATCTGACTTCTCACTCACCTCCCCCTGGACTGCTGTGTTGCCCACTCCCTACATCCACCCTCACCCTATGATTCCAAATGCATGCTCTCTATATATAAAAGGCTAATACTCAAAGTGTCCCCTCGGAGTTAGACCAGGAGTTCAATCGCTCACTATGACGTGCACTGACCACCAGGGGGCGGCGCGGAATGAAGGAAGACCCCAGCCAGCAGCCAGAAGGCCGTGATTGGCCCTGATCGCCAGCTAGGCCTAGGGACCCTACCCGTGCACGAATTCCGTGCACAGGGTCTCTAGTTAAAATATAACAGAGTCCTGGCGGGGTAGCTCAGCTGGATAGAGCATTGTCCTGATACACCAAGGTTGTGGGTTCAAACCCAGGTCAAGGCACATACAAGTACCAACCTATAAATGCGTAAATAAGTGGAACAACAAATCAATGTGTGTGTCTCTCTCTCAAATCAACAACTATATATATATATATATATATATATATATATATATATATGTATATGTATATGTATATATATATATATATATATATATATATATCTCACAGATCCTGTCCTTCCTCAGATCCTCCAGTGACTCCCACCCCTCAGAGTAAAGCCAAAGCATTTGCAGTGGCCCACAGGCCCTGCACAGTCTGCCCGCCTTTCCCAGCACCACCAGTTTCCCCGCAGCCTCAGTCTCCACTTGATCTGTCTGCTCAGCCGCATTTGCCTTGCTGTTCATCCAACCTGCCAGGTACACTCTCACCTCAGGGCCTTTGCATGTGCAGAACCTTTGGGCTAGAATGTTCTCCCCCCGACACCTGTACTGTTTGTTCCCTCCTGAGTATTTTCAGGGAGGTCTCCCTAAAAATCCTATCTAAACTTACAACCTGCCCCTAAATACTCCTCCTTCTGCATCCCTGATGTTTTCTCTAGAACAGTTATTGCTACCTAATATATTTCATATTTTAACTATTGATTTTGTTTATTGTCTGGCTTCCCCCCAGAATGTAAGGTCCCTGAGGACAGGATTTTTTGCCTTTTCTTCTCTGCTGTATCCACATCTACACATATACATCTGTGAACCACTGACTTAACATTGTATATCCATTTACTCCTCACAACACGTATTATACATAGCATAAATTTGTATATAGTACACAAAATGGGAATAATAATAGTATATACATCCCATAATAATGTGTGAGAATTGAATGTCAGAAGGCCTGTGAAGTGCTTAGCACACTGCCTAGCACAAGTGAGTGCCCATTAAATGTTGTGGTTATAAAATACTCACTGTGCAGAAGAGGAGACTGAAGCTCTGACTGGTTAATTGACCAGCCCAAAGCTACCAGGCCGGGAAGAGGTAGGGCCCAGAATGGAACCCACGTCAGTCTAACATGAGAAGCCACCTTCTAAACCACAATGCGAAGATATATCACAGTATTTGGGAGAAAGGCAGTGGCAGGAGCAGAAACCAGCCCAGTCCAGGATGTAAGTTCTGCCTTTGGCACAAACTCATGTGTGACCGCAGCAATTCACTCCTGCTCTCAAAGTCTCCATTTCTTCTTCTACAAACTGGTAGAAGTCATTTTGCATCCCTGACATAGGGACAAAATAGTGTGAAACTCAAGTAAGACAGCTGATATGAAAGTACTTGGTAACTGTGCGAGCCAACACTTTTCCAGGCTAAGATCTGCAGCTGTGGCAAAGGGCCCACCAAACAAATGTCAATGGACTAAGAATTGTAGGCTCCAGAATGCAAACTTTAAGCACCCAAACTTATAAGAAAAAAAAAAAAAATGGTATGTGTTCCTCATAACCACTTGGCCTTTGCCCATGCTTCTCCCTCTCCCTCAACATCACCCCTGCCCCCATGTTGTCTGGTGAGGTTCTCCTCACCCTGAAGCCATCCCTGAACCCCAAGCCAGGTCAGGCATCCAGTGGGCAATCCCATCCCAGCTCTGCCCACTCTGGTTGTCACTCTTGCAGAATAAGACGGTCCCTACTGGACTGAGCTCCTTGAGGGCACAGATTGGGCTGACTTGGTCCCTGCTGTTTCACCAACACTGCCCAGCACAAGGCCAGGCAGAGTCGATACTCAGAAAATACTGGGTAAATGAAGTAATGGATGGATGGATGGATGAATAGTGGTTCCCTGAGCCAACAAATTACATTAATTTCCTTATTCTGGGCTCCCATAGGCCTATTCATCTAGTTCATCTTTTTAAAGTAGCTTGTATTTTGAGCGTCTACTATGCCCTTTAGGTCTCAGCTCGGCCTGCCCTCCTCTAGTCATCATGTCCCTGGATCAGGTGGCCTCTCTGAGCTCCAGAGTTCCCACCACCCTGACCACTCGGGAGTGACCATGACGGGTCATGAGTGTCTCTCCCAGTACCCAGCAAACACGGTGTATCAGTGGGTTAATGAACAGATGGATGAGTGTCTGTCCACTCTGGTTAAATTGCCTTTTTGCCAGATTCTCAGGCCACCTCCCCACACCGCAACTTAATTTTGCCCCGAGACACGCTTCTAACCCAGTCCTATTTCCCGGAGTATTAACTGGGGTAAACCGCTGTCCTAAACGAATGACATACAAGCACGTTTAACCTCCAAGACGAGGGGAAAACTGAAGTACGAGATAGAGTTTTGGAAGCCAAGACGCCCAAGGATGGCTGGGCAAATGACTCCGCCTAGTCCCTCCTCCGCTGGCCCCTAGCTCCTCAAAGCCGCGGAGGGCCCGGCCCAAATTACTCTCGTACCACACTATTGGCTCGCTCAGACATCAGTCGCCACGCGCTCTCTTACTCTATTGGCTGGTATTTTCAACTCGGGAGCTAGCGCTCTGCCCCGCCCCTTAGCCCACGCCCGTCCTTGCAATTGGACTCGCCGCATGCCCTTATCCCAGAGACCCTCCCTATTGGCTGCAAGACTTTGCCGGTTCGGGCTGTGATTGGTCGTGAACAGAAGTCCATCCCCTGAACAACCACCTGAGAGGGGTTGGAGAATGGAAAGGTTGGAGGGACTTGGGGTCAGACTCACGCTGAGCCGGCGGGAGGCAGACATAGGTCTTGAAGAACTCGCTTCGGCGGGCGCCCTCCTTAATGCGGTTGGCAAGCGGCTTGCTGATCTGCCGGATGCCCAAGTATAGCAGCTTCGCCATGGGGAACGCACCCACCACCATCTTGGCGGTCTCACGAGGGACGGGTAACCCTGCTGACTGGGCGGGGCGCCTCCAATCTCTCCCTCGTCCCCCGCCCGCTTGTCGCTGTGCGTGCGTGCGTGCGTGCGTGCGTGCGTGCCTACGCTCGGGGGGGGGACGTGCAGGGGCGCTCCCTGACGTCACCTCGTCGCGCTTACGCCCCGACGTCCTTCGCTGAATATGCAAATATACGGCGGAAGTGAAGCGGTCAGAGGGCAGTGTCGTTAAACGGCTGATTGCGGGAGCGTGGATGGGTTCCCACTTCCGCGCCGGGTAGTGTTGCCACGCTCTTTCGTGACGTTACGTACCTAGGTGGTCGCTCGGCCCCATTCAGGCTCTCAATTAGTCCTAATAAGGGCTAATGAATCCCAAATACACCTACCCAGTGAGAGCAGCTTAGGGCTCTATGTAGTCAGACAGACCTGGTTTGAGAGCCCAGTTCCGTCATTCACTTGCTGTGTGATATTACGCGAGTGACTTAACCTCTCTGGGCATCAGTATTCTCGTCTACAAAACGTGAATCATGGTAGCTCTTTACTGGGTTGCATGCCCATCTGAATGTAAAAAATACAGCGAACTAGGTTAAGTGCTTAGGACGGTGCCCGTCACATAGTAAGCACTTAATAAACAGCCCTTATTACTATACAGGTATTAGTATCGTCATTGCTAACTCCAGTAGGAGGGTGCTTTTCATCTCCAGAAGCAGCAAATCCAGCCCTCGAGGGGCAGGGGGCTGGCACAAGGTCCCTCAGCCGGCAGAGGTGGATAGCCCAGCATTGTGGCCAGTAAAACCATACCCGGTCCCAAGCAGCCCCACTACCTCTATTGCGGGACGAGGGTCCCCAGGGAGCTGGCTCAGGAAGGAGTTTAAGGACATGTCCCAGCCTGTCCTCCCTTACCCAGCAGGGAGCAAAATCACATAAACAAGGTCAGGAAGGGGTTGAGAGAAATTCCTGAATGGTGGAGTGCTGATGGGTAATTGAGAGGCTCTAGGAGAGGCAGAGGGAGCCCAAGAGAGGAGCAGGGAAGTGGGGTGCAAGAGGACACAAACCTTCAGGATGTGGAGTCAGGAGACGCTGGGCTTTCCTTGTATCCACTCTGACTCCCTGGCCATCCTTTGTCAAGTCCCAGGCGCTGATGTTCCTCTGTTTCTTCCTCTGTAATAATGATGGCACTGACATGTGTGAACCCAGAGAGTCTAAATTATGTAGTAAGAGTGACAAGACCATAAAACAAACCTCCCCTGGGATCCCTTCTGGACAAAGTGTGAGGGAGCTTGGAGCCTATGCAAGGTCCATATCCACCAGGGACCAACCCCCTCCCCATTTTACAGACTGGCTAACTGAGGCCAGAGAATGAAAAGGATTTACCCAACATTCCAAGAGTCATTAGGATGGAGCTGAAGGCTGGGAGTTCACTCTTTTTTCTTTTTTTTAGATGTGATTTTATTTTTTAAAATATGTTTTTATTGATTTGAAGAGAGAGAGAAACATTGATCCACTGCCTCCACACACACCATGACTGGGGATTGAACCTGCAACCTGAGCATGTGCCCTGGCCAGGAATGGAACCCAGCGATCTTTGGATGCACAGGACTATGCCCAACCAACTGAGCCACACTGGCCAGGGCGAGGCTGGGATTTCTTGAGTCTCATCCCAGAGTCTTCTCCTGAGGGGTGTTAGCCTGGAGCCCAAGGACCTACTAGGGAGACTAAAGTAACTTCCAAACTTGTACATGGCTTTTTTCTGTATAATTCACTGCTGTTTCCTCAGCTCCTAGAACAGTGCCTGGCACATAGTAGGTGCTCAATAAGTATTTATTGAATGCAAATGAGCATTTGGTGGAGGGTAATGTGCAGGCTTTCATGTCATTCTCTGAGGAGACTGTGTTCAAAAAATCTGACCCCCTACAACTCCATCCCAATAGCTTTATGGTGGTGAGACAGGATGGGAAAATTACTAGAGCCTCCAGGTCCTGGACCCCCCTTTTTCTCTCCCAACACCAAAGCCCCAACTTCCTGCATCTCAGTAACCCCCCTCCTGCAAAACCATTTTCTTCATTAAGTTCTTTTTCTGCCCCCCCTCATTCCCCTCCTCCCTCCTCTTCCTTTCTCTGAGAAGGGTTTCCAGGAACCTCTTCTGGGAACCTCTGGGGCAAGGAAGGGTGTGTGTGGAGAGAGGTGGGGGGTCGTCACATCTCATCCGGAGCTTGAAGCCTGTTACAGACCCAAGAAAGAAGGGGCGAGGCCGGTCTAGAGCTGGGTGCGTCCTCCTGTTCTCCAGCCTGGTTATAGGAGGACCGTTCCTGGTGACCTCTGGGGGCTGAGAGAGGGAGGGAGGGACCGGCCGGAGCAGGCAGCCTTGGCCACTCTGGGGCGTGGGAACAGAGGCAGCGACCGGGAGGGGAGAGAGCGGGAACCCAGGGTGGCCCCAGGCTGACTCACCGGCTGTGCGGCTCCGGGCGAGTCTCTTGGCCTCCCAGTGACCACCCCGGAATAGGGCCTGGGATCGTCCCCAGAGGTCCTCCCAGCTCAGGCTCTCAGTCACCATGTTCCCAGGATGGGCAAGAGGCTTGTGCTACACAATCCCGCAGGCGCCGGTGCTTCTTCCATCATTGTATTTCCTCGCAGTAAGTCCCAGAGCGCCCCGCTGTTCCTCGCTCACTCCACCGCCCACCCAGGTCCCCCTGCCAGCACCTCCCACCTGGACTACTGCACCGCTTCACTGGGCTCCCGGCTGCTGCCCCAACTGCCCCTACTCTGTTCCCCACTCAGCAACCAGCGGGATCCGGTTAACATTGGAGTCAAAGCATGTCCCTCCTCTTGTGGCTCCCATTTACCTCAGAGCCCCGAAAGATAGGTCTCTGTCCCCTTGCCAGTCTCACTCCCACTCTGTCACCCTCCATCTGCTCCAGGCACCATGGTACCTACTGTGCCTCAGGATTCAGGCTCTCTCTAACCCCAGGGCTTTCCACTTGCTGTTCCCTCTGCCTGCGATGCTCTTCCCCCCTGGCAGCCACAGCGGCCCCTCCCCTCCTTCAGGACTTTGCTCAAATGCCACCTTCTCAGTGAGCCCCCTGACCTCATCTAGATCAGACTCTAGGTCACTCTGCCCCTTCATGTGGCTTCATTTTTACCCAATATACTTATCAATTCCAAACTTTATTTGATTTACTCCCTTATTGCGTGCCCCTTGATGGTGGCGCCTGGGCTGTCTTGGTCACCACTGTGTCCCCAGCCCCAGCCCGCACAGCAGATGGTAGGCACAAAAAAACCTGCTGACGGAATGACTCCTCCAGGCAGTCTTCCTTGATTGCCCTTCACTTGGGTTTGGACATTCTCCCTCTTCTCCCTCAACCCTGACTTGGAGAATGTTCATCTAAAAACTCAATTGCTGCCCTAACCGGTTTGGCTCAATGGATAGAGCGTCCGCCTGCGGACTGAAGGGTCCCAGGTTCGATTCCGGTCAAGGGCATGTACCTTGGTTGTTGGGCACATCCCCAGTAGGGGGCGTGCAAACATGTACCCTGGTTGCGGGCACATCCCCGGTAGGGGGCGTGCAGGAGGCAGCTGATCCATTTTTCTCTCTCATCGATGTTTCTAACTCTCTCTCCCTCTCCCTTCCTCTCTGTAAAAAATCAATAAAATATATTTAAAAAATAAAAAATAAATAAAAACTCAATTGCTCTGTCCTGCTCACTCTCCCCTATATGACGGGGGGCTTCCCTAGAGCAAAAGTGATCACTCCACACTCAGTGGGTTTCTCCTTCCGCCTTCCCCTTGAGTCACCCCCTCATTGGAAATAATCCTCACGTCTCTTTTCTTTCTATTTTTTTTTTTTTTTTTTGTCTTTACCTCTGGAAACTTCATTTACTAGCACTGGTCTCCTCCTCCTCCAGGAGGCCCTCCCTGTCCCCCAGACTGGGTCAGATGCCCTTTGGGGTTCCCCCAGACCCTGGCCTCTCCTGTCTGAGCCCTGCCCATCTGGGTCATCCCTGTCCAGGGACAGATCTGTCTCCCCCATCGGAGCGGGAGCCCGTGAGGGCCGGGCCAGGTCTGTCACACATCACCCACCCCCATGTCACTAACACTGCCCCGGGCAAGGCTAGGCACCGTTCAGCTGAACTGCTGAGGGGCCCTGGTGGAGGAGGACAACTGACCAGTGACACACCAACCTTGCTGTTTTCCTCTTTTCTTATATTCACATGATGAGCCGTAACATGGCCTTATTTACATACAATTCGCATACACCAGAGCGAGAGGGTCCAGCGAGTGGGATGAATTTAGGGGGGGGGAGGGGGCGTCTCTGTGCGATCTGAGGTTCACTGTGCCACCGGCGGCAGCATCTTCAGCTGCACCTGGTCCTCCTGGGAGGACGGCGCCGCCACCCAGCCGGCGGCCATGACCTTGGCCACGTTGCTCCTCTTGGACGTGAGCGGGGTCTCCAGGGTGAGGGAGGCGTTGGCCATCTCCTGGGGCTTGTCGCTGGCCAGGAAGCGCAGCAGGTCGTGCAGGGCCTTGGCCACGTCGCTGCGGGTGCCCTCGTTGACCAGGCAGTAGAGGATGGGGTCGGCCACGCAGTTGAGGCTGGTGAAGGCCAGCGAGCTGTGGTAGGCGGGGAAGACGCGCTCCTCGAAGCCGCAGTCCCAGGGGCGGCCCAGGTGCACGGCGCTGCGCGACAGCAGGAGCACGTGGTAGGGCGCGAAGCAGACCAGCACGATGGCGATGAGGCTGAGGGCCAGCCGCTTGATCTTGGTCTTCTCCTGGCGCTCGGTGGACACGCTCCCGCGCACGGCGCGCAGGATGCCGCGGTAGGACAGCAGCATGAGGGCCCACGGGAACAGGAAGCCCACGAAGACCCTGTAGAGATTCATCCAGGCCACCCAGCCCTCCATGGGGAACTTCTCGAAGCAGAAGGTGTGGTTGTAGCGATCGCGGAACAGCTCGTCATGGAACAGCGGCGCCGAGTTGGCGCCCAGCTCGGTGGCCCAGACCACGGAGCTCACGGCCACGGCCGTCTTGACGCGGCGCAGGCGGGCGAAGCGCAGCGGGTGGGCCACGGCCAGGTAGCGGTCCACCGAGATGCAGCACAGGAAGGCGATGCTGATGTAGATGTTGGTGTAGAAGATGAAGCCGAAGAGCTTGCAGGAGCCGGGGCCGTGGATCCAGTTGTCGTGGTGCAGGAAGTAGTCCACCCAGAGCGGCAGCGTGCAGATGTACAGCAGGTCGGCGATGCTCAGGTTCATGAGGTACACGCCCAGCTCGTTGCGCTGGCGCACCTGGCGGTAGGCGGCCCACAGCGCCAGGCAGTTGGTGGGCAGCCCCAGGCCGATGACGAAGATGTAGAGGGAAGGCGGGAAGAGGTGGTCCATGCGGGAGTCCACGTGGCAGCCCTCCCAGCTGCCGTTGCCCATCCTCAGCGCCGGGCTTTTCAGGGGCTTCCCATGGCCCCCGGGGGCTGTGGGGCCACGGGGGGCGGGAGGCCATGGGGCTCCCTGAGCCTCCTCCTTGGAGGCTCAGGGGCACATGGTGGGAGGCGGTCCCTGGGGAAGAGAGGAGGTTGGCTGTGGACGGGAAAGGGTGGAGCTTGAGAGGGAAAAGTTGGGGGAAGGAATGAATCAACACAAGAGGGAGTTGGGGGGAGACAGGGCTGGGGGGGGGAGGGGGGGCCAAGGGCTTTGTCAAGGAGGTGTGTCTAGACGCAGTAAATGGGGGAGGAATGGGGTGACACAGAAACTGGCCGAGGGGAGTGTTTATGGAGGAGATGAAGGCGGCAGGGGCCCCCGGACAGAGCTCTGTGCAGGACGAAAGGAGCAGTGGGGCTGAGCTGAAGTGATGGTGGGTGGAACGTACTAGAAGACTCGGGAAACACACAGGAAGGTGTTGAGACAGGACGGGCTACAATCAGGGGGTGCTGAATAGACCAGGCAGTGTGGGTGTGGGTGCTGGCATTTCCCAGGACCCCAGTAAGAAGTGAGGAAATAAGATAAACACTGAAGAGAAGATGACGGAAAAGGAGGTGTTGGGGGCAGGGGGCAGGGCGGAGGAAGGGCTCAGCCCGGGGAATGTGGGAACGGGAACAGGAAGGAGGTGAGTAAGGGCCAGATCAGAGGAGGATGGTCGATGGAAGGGGCCGTGGGAAGGGGGCAGGGGAGGGCTCCGCCTGTCCGGTGGGGGCTGAGCGGTGAGATGAGGCGGCCGCACCTGCAGCTCCGCGCTGGCTTTGCAGTGCCTGTGGGGAGAGGCCTGAAGTGAGGGGCGTGGCTGGGACAAGCCTGGCAGTGACCCCCCCGTAGGCCACAGAGGGAGGACACCCAGATAGTGCCTCCTTGACCCCCAGGCTAGACAGCAGATCTCGGAAAACACAGATTTGAGGCGCCAGATATATTTTCCCCTAATAGATGTTAAAATAATGACCCTACTTAGATTTTAGAACGTTCTTCCAGAAACCACACAAAGCTGGCACAGGAATCTATCCCGCTTGGGGGGAAGCTGGATGAGGTTAACGCCGTCGTTTCACAGGCAGGGAGGAGGGGCCCAGAGAGGCTGGGTCACGGCCCTCAAGGATGCACAGCAAGGCAGTGAGGGAACCGGAACCAGAACCAGAAATGGAACCAGAACCAGCCTCTCATTCCTAACCCAGGGCACCCCATCCTTTTTTTTTTTTTTTTTAGCTTATTTTTATTTTTATCCTCACCTGAGGATATTTTTCCATTGATTTTTAAAGAGAGTGGAAGAGAGAAAGACAGAGAAACATCGATATGAGAGAGACACATCAATTGGTTGCCTCTTGCACGAGCCCTCACCAGGGCCTGGGCCAGGGAGGAGCCTACAACTTAGGTACATGCCCTTGACCGGAATCGAACCTGGGACCCTTCCGTCTGCCAGCCAATGCTCTATCCACTGAGCCAAACCGGCTGGGGCCAGGGCACCCCATTCTTGATAGTGATGATGAGGAGGAGGATATTCACAGCTAAAGTTTCTGAGTCCTACTACATAGCAAGCCTTGTTCTAAGCACTGTGATGGGTATTAATTCTTTAAAATGTCAAGAACCCCATTGAAAGTACTATTATTCCCCCTATTTGACACACTGGGGCACAGACCGGTTCAGAGACCTGTCCAAGGTACTGAGGGGGGAAAACGCGGCTCTCTCCCCCTTTGCTCCAGCCTGTGCTTCAGGTCCCCCTTGAAAATAAGGACAGAAGAGGCCCGGGCTGACAGCAGGGGCTGGGAACCACAGCTGCAGGGGGCTGGGGTGAAGGCTGAGCACAGGGGCTGCTGGATCCGATCAAGTCCAGGGAGCAAGGCCAGCATGCCTTCCCCTCCCTCAGGGACCACACCCCCATTGCCGCCTTTCTGACTTCCCCCGAGTGAGAACCCTGGGCGGGGCACCAGGCACCTCCTTGGTCCCGGGAAGACCTGCAAGCACGGGGCAGAGGGCAGTCATGGACGGAGCCACTCCCAGCCCCAGAGAGAAGGGGAACGAAGCCTGAATCAGGGGCATTTTCCAAGGCTCCATCCAGGGGTTCGCACAGGTTTCCTTTCATGAGCTTTTTATAAACAGCAAAGGTCTTAACTGGAAACCCCACTTAAGATGGTGAAAGGGAAAGCTGCTCCGTGCTCTGGAGGAAATAAGGAGGCGGGGCACCTCTGAAGAATCCCCCGACACACTCTGAAAACCCAGTCAATGGGCCAGATGACAAAACTGAGGCCCAGAGAGGGGAAGGGAGGAGCCCTCGCTCCCACAGCAGGTCGTGGCAGCCTCCCACGTGCCTGCGCATCCTTCCACGGGACACCCCTCTGGTTCCGCCTCCCTCCCTCCACGACACGCCTGAGTCCCTAAGCCCCACCGCTGCCACCATCAGCTCACCTGCTGGGACCCACAGAGCCTGCTCACTGCTTTCCTGGCTGCCATTCTGACGTCCTTCGCCTCGCTTCCCACGCTGCAGCCAGAGAGGTCTCTCCAACATGGAGACCAGCTCTGGTTGCTTCTCTGCTCCAAGCCCTCCCATGGTCTCCCAACGAACTGGGGGTAAAACCCAGCTCCCTGCCCCGTCAGGCGCTGCCTGACTTCCTTGCCCACCGCCCCTTCCCCACCTCAGCGGGCGCAAGGCCAGTGACCTTCTTCCCAACCTGGAAAGGTGTGCCCGCCGCCTGGACCGCTCTTTTTTTGTTGTTGTTAACCCTCACCCGAGGATATTTTTCCGTTGATTTTTAGGGAGAGTGGAAGAGAGAGGGAAAGGCATAGAGAAACATCGATGTGAGAGAAACACATCGACTGGTTGCCTCCTACAGGAGCCCTGACCAGGGCCCGGGCCGGGGAGAAGCCTGCAACCAAGGTAAGTGCCCTTGACCAGAATCGAACCTGGGACCCTTTGGTTCGCAGGCCGATGCTCTATCCACTGAGCCAAACCGGCCAGGGCTGCCTGGACTGGGCACTCCTCCAGATCTTGGTAGAACCAGCTTCCTCGCCTCCTTCCCTTCCTCAAGGGGCCCTTCCCACCCAGAGTCCCGCCCAGGGCTATCCCCTCACCTCACCTTGTATCTTGTTTTTGTCTGTCTGTCTGTCTGTCTGTCTGTCTGTCTAGAGTGGATGTTCCAGGAGGGCAGGGACCGTGCGTTGACTGCTGAATCTCGAACGTACAGTAGGTGCTCAATAAATGACTGTTGACTAGGGGAACACACATTGGCCAGCCTATCCCCCAACGCAGGCTCCCTTGAGGCGGCACCCCCCCACACACACACACACACTTCTGGCTCAAACAAGCCCCTGTGGGTCCCAGAGAAAGAGGTGGGGGGTGCGTGAAAGGGCAGGATCTATCCGCTCCGGAATTGACTTTGAAAGGTCAGGACTGAGTCCTGCTTGGTAAGTCCCACCCCCTGTGGGGTCCTCGCCACAGAGCGCCTGCCCTCACCCCAGACTCAGGCGGAGGCTGGATCCTGTGGAGAAAGGGTGGAGGGGGCTTGCTCCCCGCTGTCCTAGTGCAATCCAGTCCCTCCCTTCAAACCAGACCCCCCCAGACCAAGTCACCCAACCCCCGCTTCCCCTCCCCTCCCCTTCTCTGCCCCTTGGTCTCCTCCTCTCTCTGCCCTCTGTCTCTCCTTCTGCCTTTTGTAATATTGAGGGAATTACTTCTTTTTCAGGAGCCTCAGTTTCCCCTTCTTATAAAAGGGGGGACACAACTTTTATACTAGTCACATCACAGATCCAAACATCCTAGTTGGTATCATCTTATAAATCATTGAACAGTCATTGTTATTCCACCGGCACTGGAGAGCTAAGCCCAGAAACTGTGTGCAGCGGGAGGAGGCCCCCAGAGCCGGGATTTCCCGCTGCCCCGGCCTCTGGCCTCCGGAGACCACCTGGGTTCAGCCCAGCGGCACCGGCACCAGCTGGAAACTAAGTCCCTGCGCCACAGGAAATACGCTTCTCATTGCTAATCTCCTCAAGGGGAACAGTGGGTCGCTCACCCCTTCCTCCTCCCGCCTCTCCACCCTCAGCCCTCCCGCTTCCAGGGAGCGCTGGGCATGGGGGAGGGGCCCTCAGACAACCCCCTCTCCTCCAGATCTGCCCACCGCGGGGGCCCCCGAAAGACAGCACAGTATGTGACAACAGGGGCGCGAGGCTTTTTCTGAGCTCTGCCTGCCCAGATGGGGAAACTGAGGCCCAGGGGGGCAAGGCAGTTCTCTAAGTCACGTGAGGTGCCACCCCTGGGCAGATGTGTCCTCCTTAACTGAAGAGCTTCCCTGCCTGGATGCTGTCTCTGACTGCCTGCACCCCGGTAACCCCCCTCAAGACTGGCTGGGGTTCTCAGACCCTCTGGAGAATCTGCTGAAAGACACACCAACTTTCTCACTGTAAGGAAGCAAGAGGCCCAGCTGGCGTGGCTCAGCGGTTGAGCTTTGACCTATGGACCAGGGGGTCAGGATTAGACTCCCGGTCAGGGCACATGCCTGGGTTGCAGGCTCGATCCCCAGTGTGGGGCGTGCAGGAGGCAGCCGATCCATGATTCTTTCTCATCGTTGATGTTTCCATCTCTCTCTCTCTTTCTCCCTTTCTCTCTGACATCAATAAAAATAAATAAAAAGAAAGAAAGAAAGAAAGAAGGAAGGAAGGAAGGAAAGAAAGGAAGGAAGGAAGGAAGGAAGAAAGAAAGAAAGAAAGGAAGAAAGAAAGAAAGAAAGAGAGAAAGAAAGAAGGAGGCTTGTAGTCTTGTAGTGTTTTGGCCATCCCTTCCTGTCTCCCTTGCCCAGCTCCCCACCCTTCACCCCCAGTGTTGACCCTCTTCAGTTGGGGTCTAAGTTGCCTCTCCTACTCAGACTTTGCTGGGAGCTCGCCCCCCAAATCTCACAGCCCCCCACAAGAAGCTCCCCCTGTCCCACAGGCCCCCTCCCCGATTTGGTCCCTAAAACCCCTCCCCAGTGGAGCAGGAAGAGAGAGAAGCCCAAGTGTGGAGTGATAGTGGGGGAACAAGAAGTGTTGATCAGACCCCGGCCCCCACTTTATGCCTCAGCTGCTCAGGCCAGATAAGTGCCCAGGTCTGCCAGCCACCGCTGAGCCCAGCGAGGATGGAGAACTGGGGTGACGTGGAGAGGACAGAGGGAGAGGTGATGCAGCCCCATGCCCCCCCACCATCGCCTCACCAGCCTCACCCTAGAAGCCACAGGCCACCTCTCCCCATGTCCCTCCTCTGTGGGCTCTGGCTCCCCCCTCTCCTAACCCCCCTCCCCCGGCTCCCCATCCCCTGGCAGCCCCAGGGGACCAGCCAGCTCCGGTCTGCTCATTAGGGGACGAAATGTGATCACCGCTCGGCTCCTCGCTCCCCACCTGGTGCCCTGGTGGCAGGCGGAAGCCAGGGGACAGTCAGGCCACGCGGACCGCCCTGCTGGGCCTCGGTTTCCCTTTTTCTACCAAAGGGGTCCTCATGTCCCCCAGGGCGCACGCCGCCAGGAAGGGACAGCAGGGTCACCAGCCTCTATCCCTCTGATGTTCCGAGTTCCAGCGTTCTCAGCGCCGCAGGTGCTATTGTTAGTCCTTTCATGGTTGGCTGTTCTATTATTGTAACATCCTAGGCCTTCCCTTCCCTCCGTCCTCTTATTATCATCCTCACAGCTCTCCGTGCCCTCGCCCAATATTCCAGGAGGCTCGCATTCCAAGATTCGAAAGTTCTATTGTTAGAACGCGCTCTGATTTTTTTTTTTAACATTCTACGACTTTCATAATCTATTATTAACCTCTCGGTGATTATTATCTTTGCCAAGCAAAACCATGAATGCGTATTTCCTTTTTTTTACAGAAATGGGAACATACTCCATGTACAGTGAACCCCGCTTCCTTTCCCCCCTTATCTATTCCGTTTCTTTAACGTGCCAGCAGCCTGAAGTTCTAAGGTTACGCAGAGTTCTCAGATACTAAGGAATCCTGGGGAGGGGTGTTTGTCACCACCTCCACCTGGTCCCTAACTTCTCACCATGGCAGGAGGGGGGGGGGCAGGCACTAGGAGCCCAGGCTGCCTCCCTGCCCCTCGCCCAGAGGGCCTGGCATCACCCCTCCCGGCTGGCTCACACCAGCTGAGTTATTATTTGTCTAGACACAAACCAAATTATAGGCCCTGTCCCAGGGGAGCAGTGGGGCTTCATGGGGAGGGTCAGGAGACGGAACCAGGCGGGAGCTGATCCTGCCGCCCCACTTGGCCTCCTCGCTCCCCTCCTTCTCTGCTTCTCTGAAACGCCTCACCTTCCACCCGAACCAACCCTTGTCCCCTCTCCTTCGCCACCACCCTGGCGTTAGAAATATTGCCTCTGCTTCTAAAACGCTCCTCTGGGTTCCAGCCGTTCCCTCCCCCGGCGTTCTTCCCTCCTCCCCGTGAAGCCGCCCTTCTCCAAGGTAATCCACTTAGCGGGAGAAGCAGGGCTTCCGTGGAACTGGAGTCCCAGCCCCCAGACTGGCCCTGACTCGCTGCGGGGACTTCTGCCCTTAGGCCTCAGTTTTCCCATCTGTAAAGTGGGCGCTTGGCCTCGATGGCTCCGAAAGCCCTTTGGAGCCCACAGCTGCGAACGCTGAACACGGCCAAGAGTCCAGCAGGAATCTCTTTGGATTGAAGGGTTCAAATACCTTGAGGACCTTTGGCTTGAGGTTGGAGCATTCCCAGTTCTCCCCTCCGATCATTCCCACATTCTAGGTCTTTCCACTCGAAGACGTCACACTCATATATGATTCCCAGAGCTTGGGCGCCCCCATCGGTCTCTAGCCTCTCATCCTAATGGGGCACCCTCTGGAAGGAAAACCTCCCCATCCTCACCCCAAATATGAATTTGAGTTCATCCACAGCCTCGAGGGGGGCCCTCTCGGTGGGGTCAGGAGGAATGAGGCTGGGGGTGGGGCCTGGAGGGGGCGTTGGAGGGGGTAGCCCCCATCATCTCCATTTGTGCCTCCAAACAGAACCCCCAGCACACATCCTGTGTGAGTGCACCCAGACACCCCCAAACAGATGCCCCTCAGCCTGGTTTGGTTAGGGGGGGGGGAGGAGTGTCCAGTTCAAGGAGGGGATGAAGTCGGGGTAGGAAGGAGTTAACGGTGACCAGCCAAATCCTGGAAGGGAGGAAGCGTGAAAGGAAGTCCCCCCACCCCCCCACCCCCGCCAGGAATTCCTGAAATTGGAGGGTGGGTGGGGTGGGGTGACTGTGTGAAAAGAGCGCCGGGGTCACAGTATCACTCAGAGTCCACCTGCCCCAGGTAGCAACCCTGCGCCCCCCCTCCCCCGCCCATACACACACACACACACACACACACACACACACACACACACACACACACTCCTAAGGAGCTCCTCAGCCAGGAGGGGCTCTGGGGGTGGGCGAGGACTTGGAGTGAGGTGAGGACGGGGTCTAAAATACAGAGAAAGGGCGAGTGAGACAGGCGGGAGGGAAAGGGCGAAGAGAGGCACGGACAGAGGGAGAGGGAGGTGGAGGCAGAGCGCTCCGCAGGGATGGAGAGTTCCTCCGGGGACCGGGGGACAGAGGCGAGCAGCGACCCCGAGAGAGACGGGATGCCTAGACAGAGAGGCAGAGGCAGACGGGCGGAGAGGGGCGGAGAGGGGCGGGCAGAGGTGGGGAAACGCGCACGGAGACACCCAGAGGTGTAGCGGCAGAGACACACCCAGGGGAAGAGGCCCGCGGGCATGGAGACATCAGAGACAGGCGGAGAGACGGAGGCCGACCAGAGACGAAGTCAACCGCGGAGACGTCGGGAGAGCCAGCGCCGGAGAGGGGCGGGGCCCAGACGGCGCGGGAAACCGAGGCAGCCGGCCTAGGGGCGCAAAGCCCCGGAGGGGCGCGGGGAGCAGCGCCCCGCGGCGGCCGGACGGCTGGCGGGCGCGGACCGGGGAGGGATGCGCACCTACCTGCGCGCGCCGGCTGAACGGGGCGGGCGGTCCCGGTCCCGGCGGCGGCGGCGGCGGGGTCTGGGCTCAACGGTGGCCCGGGACCCAGCGGCGACTCCTCCCGGCCGAGGCCCCGCCCCGGCCAGGCCCGCCCCCCGTTAACCCCTCCTTTGTCGCTCCCCTTAACCCCTTTAAGACTTCGCCCCACGAAAGTCTTCCAGCGCAGGCACCTCGCTCACCTGCTGCTGGGAGCCCCTCCCCCACGCACCCGCCTGCAAAGTCACCAGCCTGGACGCCCCGCACGTCATGAACCCCTTTGCTTCCTCTCCCTGCAACCCCACACCTCCGATTTGATCAAGCCCCCAGCTGTGTCGGGGGAGGGGGACTCCCCTTTTGACTCTCCTTGAGCTGAGCCATTTCCTCCCTTGGAGACCCCAAGCCTTGGAGATCACATGCCCCGCAGGGACAGGACACAGGGCTGTGCCCAGTCCCCACTGCCAGGGCCAGGGCCCCCCTGGAAGGATTTGGGGCTCGCAGTCCCGCCCGGCCTCTGGATCAGACCTTAGCTGTCCCTATGATAGGTCACAGGATAGTCCCTTTGTCGTGGGGATGTCGTTTGGAGGTGTCAGTACCATCAAGTTTGTAAAACACGCCCCCCAGGCTCCCATTCCTCCTTGCTTTATTTACTTTTCCCCACAGAACTCCTCACCGTCCAATGTCCTATGTATTCCATTTGTTTTCTTCTAATGATCCGCCTCCCCCGCCCCCCCCCCCCCCAGGAGGAGTGTAACTTGTCATTTTTGTGGCTGATTTGCTTACGGTGGTGTCTGTTGCCTAGAAGCCCCGCGTGCACGTAGTAGGTGTGCAATGCGCATAGTTTTCAGGGAGCAAGTGAATGGTGAGTGCGCCAAACAGGTTTGCTTATTATTTTTTTTCTAAAATATATTTTATTGATTTTTCACAGAGAGGAAGGGAGAGGGATAGAGAGTTAGAAACATCGATGAGAGACAAACATCGGATCAGCTGCCTCCTGCACACCCCCCTACTGGGGATGTGCCCGCAACCAAGGTACATGCTCTTGACCAGAATCAAGCCTGGGACCCCTCAGTCCGCAGGCTGACGCTCTATCCACTGAGCCAAAGCGGTTAGGGCAGGTTTGTTTATTTTTATGATTCTCGTCACCACCAACTGGTCATGAGAATTCATTCTAGGTCAAAGCACTCCGCACAGACCAGGGATGTGGGACTCAAAAAATGGCAGCTATTAGGTTTGCAAATTCTTTTTTGCTTATTTTTTAAAAAATAAAAAGAATGCCCGGATCTTAAGTACAATGAGTTGTGACCAACAGATACACCCATGTGACTAAGCATTCAAATCAAGACGGAGAACATTTCCATCACCCCAGAACATGGCTCTCCCCCTCTGTCCAGGCAATGCTCACATGCTGCTCTCCCCTCCCCGCCCCGCCAGGCAACTCTGTGCTTTTTTTCTCACGGGAGAGTAGTGTTGCCTATTCTAGAACTTCATGTAAATGAAGTGATACAGTTGTTGTTTTAAAGGTCGCCATTATGGTCATTTGCTGTGTGGCTTTGACAAGTGACTACACCTCTCTGAAACATATTACTGCCTTCTTCTCAGGGCTCTTGAGGGAAACAGAAAGTGAGAGTTAACCAAGGACCCAAGTGACCTGCCACGCACACAGGAATAAAGGCTTTTTCCTTCTACCCTCCCTCAAGGGAGTCAGGGACAGATCCAAGAGAGGTGTCATGAAGGCTTTTAGCTCCTCCCCACAAATAACCCCATATACATCCTATCATGCAGGACAAGCCCCACATGGCCCTCCTCAGCCCCTTGGCCATCCCAAGCTCTTCCTAAAGAGAAATTCTGGGGCTCACTGGTAGCCAAGAGTCTCCCTTCCCTCTTGGGCTCACCCTAAGTTTATGCTGTGATTCAGTCAGGTTCCTGGCAGGAAGCAGGTGGCCACTCAGAGTTGAAGTGGCAGCACTTATATATTTTTTTTATTATCGATTTGAGAAAGTAACATTGATCTGTTGTTCCACGTGTTTATGCATTCATTGGTTGATCCTTGCATGTGCCCTGACCGGGGATTGAACCCTCAACCAACCGAGCTACACTGCCAGGGCTAAGTGGCAGCACTTACGAAGGGATGTTTTGAGGGAGGGCCGGAGTGTAGGACCCCACAACGTATGGTGCGTTACCAGGGCACCAGCCTCAGGGAAAGCCAAACCATTGCTACCCTTTGGACAGAAAGTTGGAGTTTGGAGGGGCGCCCCTAGGAGCTGTGGCTGTGGGTACAGGAACTCTGCCGCGGCAAGAAGGGCAGGGATGCAGAGAGGCCGGAAAACAAACACTCCCACCTCTCGCCTGCCACCCTCGGATTTCCGGTCAGAGGTCAGTGCCCTTGAGAGGCAGAACCCAACCCAGAAGGCGAGGGCAGGGGACCCTCGTGGGTGGAGGATAGTCTCCCAGGGCCCTGGGGTGGGGGCACGTGGAGAATTACCAGCACTACTCCCACAGAACTTTCTAGGCACGTTTTTTCCATGCAGGTTTGAGGCTGGGCACAAGGGGGCGACAATGCTCTAAGAGACCCAATGAAAAGGATGCATAAAAGCACTGGCCACTTCCCCAGAACGTGAACTACCAGGGGAGGGTTTGCCGGTTTCTCCTGCAGCATTTCCTTCCCTGGAGAAGAGAGGGGCTTGGCAAGTTGTCCCTGTGAACCTGCGAGGCTCTGAGCTTCCCGTCCGTTATCATCTGTAGAGGGGACAAATGACTATGTACTGTTCCGTCCAGGAAAACCCTATGTTTGCTATCTTTTTTAAAAAATATATTTTATTGATTTCTTACAGAGAGGAAGGGAGAGGGATAGAGAGCTAGAAACATCGATGAGAAAGAAACATCGACAAGCTGCCTCCTGCACACCCCCTACCGGGGATGTGCCCGCAACCAAGGTACATGCCCTTGACCGGAATCGAACCTGGGACCTTTCAGTCCGCAGGCCGACGCTCTATCCACTGAGCCAAACCGGTTTCGGCGGTTTGCTATCTTTTTAAAAAATACATTTTATTGATTTTTTTACAGAGAGGAAGGGAGAGGGAGAGTTAGAAACATCGATGAGAGAGACATGAATCAGCTGCCTCCTGCACACCCCCTACTGGGGATGTGCCAGCAACTGAGGTACCTGCCCTTGACGGGAATCGAACCTGGGACCCTTCACTCTGCAGGCCGGCGCTCTTGAGCCAGACCAGTCAGGGCATATGTTTGCTATCTTATTCTATTTCCATTAGAGCAGTGATTCTCAAACTGTGGTCCCTGATGGGGGATTGGGGGCACTGCACTGCCATTATAACAGGGCCTGCAGGTGACTCTCATGTTCCTTCAAGGGAACTACTCAACTAGTGAAAAAAATCTGCCTCAAACATAAAAAAAAATAAATAGATGTAATTAGATAGCTGTCAATTATCTTGGCTACAAAAGATAAAATCAGAATAACTCTATCCCCATCCCATACCTGTATTTACCCCTGTGGTGTGGTAAGTCAGGGTAGTGGTTCCTGGGGGTGGGCAATGACTAGGAGGGGGCACAAGAGGGCTTTGTGGGGGGCTTGTGATATTTCTCTATCTGGGAGCTGGCTGCATGGATGGGTTGTGAATCTAGCAGACGATATAGTTTATGCGTGCATTTCTCTGCTGTATGTTAAACACCAATAAAAAGTTAAATATTTGCTCAAGGTTAGATATTGAGTTGAGAAATTCCTGATGACATTTGAGCTGGTCCAGCTGGGTCCCTCCTAGACTACCCAGTTCCAGGACCTAGCAACTGTTTATTGTGTGCTGGGTGGAGTTGGGTTTCTGTCTCTTGCCACCCAGAGTCCTCATACCCTAACTCACAGGCATCTTTTTGTCATAGGCACTTCTCTGAAATCTGAAAACATTTCTTGCCTTATTTCAATCTTGTGAAATAGCTGGAGGCTTCCATGGTTTTATACAACCCCACCTCCCTGATCACAATCATTGGTCTAGGATGGGACTTCACCCAAGTGGAGCCAATCACAATAGACCATCAATCAACAAGTCAGTTTGATTGATCTGTAGATGGGCCAATCACAATCTTTCCCTGGGATTTTTGGCCTTGGGGCCCAAGGCTGGTTGATGTGAGCTTTGCAGCTGCTGGGTGCAATGTGGTGTGGAGAATGCAGACCCCAGAGAAAAATGATGACTGGCAGGTAAGAGAAGGTATAATGGGAGTGTCCTGGTGGCCCTCAAATTCTTGGTTCAATGGCCCTGAAGCCCAGAGGCACTTACTTGCTTATTTGAGGGTCAATTGAGTTCTCTTTTGGCCTAAGTTAGAGCAAGCTTGGTTTCTGTCACTTGTATACAATAAAGACCTAAGTAGTAACGGTCCGGTCCATCATCAAACACTGTAATCCATGCACACACATCCCTCATTCACACAGGCCTATAGACACACTCAATCCATGACACGCCACCTCAGTGCACATGTCTTTATTTCTGGATGATATAAAAGAATAAACTTAAAAAAACACCCCAAACCAAGCACCCTAATGGCTCCCCCAAAACAATGTGACCCCTCTTCCCACCCTGATAAATAGAGACTTCTGTCTGTCGGTCCACCCTCCCACCGCCATAACCCTCTCTGCTATAGACATACTCTGGGTATATATTACTCTACTCGGCAATAGACATCTCCCGAAAATAGAATTCCAGCCCTGCCACCTGACTCTCCCTTGGCCCCATGACTCTGGGACCCCTCCCCACCCACTTCAGACCACCCGCCACTGCAGTATGCTGGTGTCCTTGCCCCCTGTGGTCAGGGCCACGCTGTCATCCCACGTGAAGGCCACGTTTGTCACGTGGCTGCTGTGTCCACCGTATTTGTGGCTGTGGGCCTGTGAGAGGGAAAAAAAGGAGGTGAAAGGTCAAAGGGGGGCAATGCCAACACAAGCCCTCCCAAGCTAACCCTCTTCTCTTCTGCTTAGTAACACCCTCCCCTTAAGAACCAGGGCAACCGATCCGATTCCTTCAACAAGCCAATAGCGGGCACAAAAATGAGTGTGCCCGTGGGGGAGGCTGTTTGTATGACAAAATATGAGACACAAGCAGGTGCCATGTCCGGACCTTAATTCAAACAAACCAAGTGTAGAAGGCCATTTGGGGGGAAATTAGGAAAATCTGAATACAGATCTAATACAGGGTATTAGATCATATTAAAAAATTAATGTTAACCAGTGGGTATGAGCATGGATTTGTGGATATGCACGAATTATCTTTATTTTTGAGCTATAAATGCTAATTTGAGAGGCAAAAAGGTCATATATGGTTTTTCTTTTTTTAAGTACAGGGAGTTAAAAAAAAGAAGAGAAAGAAGAAAAAGAATGCCAAATATGGTAATAGCTGAACGTAATAGGTACAGAAGGGATTGCTGCACTTTTTTATCTACTTTTTTTTAAAAACATATTTTTATTGATTTCAGAGAGGAAGGGAGAGAGAGAGAGAGATAGAAACATCAATGATGAGAGAGAATCATCCATTGGCTGCCTCCTGCATGCCCCTTACTGGGGATCGAGCCCACAAGCCAGGCATGTGCCCCTGGCTGGAATCGAACCCGGGACCTTTCAGTCCACAGGCCGATGCTCTATCCACTGAGCCAAACCAGCTAGGGCTCTACTTTTATGTCTGCAAATTTCATAATAAAATGCTAAAGCAAATTTCACCCGTTAGAACAGGGATTGGTAAAATTAACACCAAGTTTTACGGTAGACACAGGTTATTTGCTGGTGATCTGTGGATGAGTTGAATACATTCTCAAGTGTTAGTAGAAAGATAGTTGCTGACATTTACAAATCGAAGGAATTCACGTTAAAATTTTGATTTTTCAGCCCAGCCGGTGTGGCTCAGTGGTTGAACATTGACCTATGAACCAGGAGGTCACAGTTCAATTCCCGGTCAGGGCACATGCCCCGGTTGCGGGCTCGATCCTCAGTGGGGGACATGTGGGAGGCAACCAATCCATTATTCTCTTTCATTGATGTTTCCACCTCTCCTCTCCCTTCCTTTCTCTATAAATCAATAAAACATATTTTTTAAAAAAAAATCAATGGAAAAAATATCCTCAGGTGAGGATTTAAAAAAAAAAAAAGAACATCAGCTCAGTGACCTCATCTGACTTGTTTCCTGCTGTGTCTATCCCCGGTTCCCAGGCACACAGCAGGTGCTCAGTAAAAATTTGTTGAGTTAATAAGGATAAAAGATCTCAAAACTGCAGATGCTCAGAGATTTAGCACTTCAGATGCTAAAATCCATCAACCTTCAGGTTAAGAAAGGCCCTTGGGGTCAAGCCCACTACCCTTCTTACACAGTTGGGGAAACTGAGGCCCAGAGAGGGCTGGTGGTGGGCCACGGCTGCCTCAATCTTGCCCCCATTGTTGCTTGTTACCTCTACCCTGCCAGCCCCCCAGAGGAACTCACTCGAGGCTGACAACAGGGGTAGCTAAACAGGTGGACTTTGCCAAAGTCATCAGCTGAAGCCAGCAACTTCCCGTCATGGGAGCGTGCCACGGCGTTGATGTCAGTGCCATCCGCTCCCTCGGACCAGATCCCTGTGGGCAGGATGGGGTCGGGGGGTTGATGGTAAGATGTCAGCAGGAGCCAGGTACCCCCGCAAAGAGGAACAGGTCCCGGCCCCAGTCTCCCCCGCTCCCTTTCACTTAGCCTGTCTCTAGCCAGGGATGGGAGTCAGAATGATCTTTTGGAAATGTGGATCTGACCCTGTCCCCCCACTGCTCAAAATCCTTTGTGGCTCCCTGGTGGCCTCAGGAGAAAGCCTAGGCTTCTTACTGTGATCCCCCAAGCTCTGCCTGGCCTGGTCCCCCCACTGTTCCAGTCTTGTTCTCACTAGTGCTCCCTTAGAACTCTGCAATGATTTAGCCTTCTTGCATTTCTCCAAATTCCAAGCTCTGTGTCACCTCTGGGCTTCTGTACATGCTATTATGCCCCTTGCCTAGAGCAGTGGTCGGCAAACTCATTAGTCAACAGAGCCAAATATCAACAGTACAAGGATTGAAATTTCTTTTGAAAGCCAATTTTTTTAAACTTAAACTTCTTTTAACGCCACTTCCTCAAAATAGACTAGCCCAGGCCGTGGTATTTGTGGAAGAGCCACACTCAAGGGGCCAAAGAGCCACATGTGGCTCGCAAGCCGCAGTTTGCCAACCACTGGCCTAGAGCAAGCATGTCAAACTCATGGCCCGCGGGCCGCATGCCTCATTTATTTGGCCCCTGTTAGCCTTTGAGTTTGACATGTTTGGCCTAGAGACTTGTTCACTGTGCTGGAATATCTCATCCTCCATATTGGATGTCCCTTCCTCCAGGAAGTCCTCCCTGACTCCATCACAGACAGGCCAGACACCACCTCTGGGCTTCCTTGTCTCTGCCCAGTCTACTTTGGGTTGTCCAGGGACAGGTCTGTCTCCCCCACCGGACTCTAAACACCATGATACCCAGGGTGGGGCTACTGTAGTCACCACCGCGTCCCACAGGTGCTCAGGAAGTAGTTGTTAACTGCATTAATGCCTGAATAAAGGAGTGGCTGGGGCCTGGGCAGTATAATTCTCTCTGGACCAGGTGCCACCACCCATCTGGTCTCATTACATTACAGGTCCAGGCGGCCTCAGCAGTCATCGCACCCCCCCCCCCCCCCCCCCGCTCCCTCCTAGAACACAGATACTGCCCATAGGTGTAAAAGAGCGAGTTTCCTGCCCTGGAGGTAACCAATAGAAAAAGACTGTGAAAGCCACCAGACAGGGATGTTTCTTCAAACTTCTGTGTTCAGTGATACCTTCCCCATTCCAGAACTTACCAAACACCCCAAATCCCAGGACACAAGTCGCTGTGGCACATTCCATGTTCCTCACAGCATCTGCACTGGTGATCTGCTTACAGGTGGCTGACTCCCCTGGGGCAGAAAATGGGGGGAGGGATTCAGAGCTGAAGGAACGACTGACTGAACCCACCCATTTCATAGATGGGCACTGAGGTCCCAGACAGGAGGCCAGGGTCCCAGGCCTTATTGCACCTCTCTGGACTGGCCACGGGGGCTGGGTCCTGGGTCCTGACACCCCTAAGACCTGAGCAAGGGCATGTGCTTAGAAACCTGTACCCTACCCATTCAACCAGACAGGGGAGGACTTGGTGAAAAGTGGGGTCTACCAGGTAGGAAATCAGAAAGCAGCAAACCAACCGATCAGAACAGCCCCTAAATACAACAGTGAGAGGAGAGAGGCTTGGAGAAGCCCATGCCTCTCTCCTCTCCCAGAACTCAAGGAAGGCCATGCAAATCCCACAACGCAAACGAGGAGGCTGAAGGAGGGACGCCTTTAGGTGTCAGAGAACTCACAGTACAGAATCTCATAGTCCCCGGAGTTGGTGACAAAGCGGCTGCTGTCCAGGGCCCAGTCCAGGTGGGTGATAAAACTGGAATGGCCCTGCGGGGAGGCGAGGAGTGGAGTCAGAGCTGGAGGGGGCGGGATTAGAACAGGAAGGATGGCTGGCAAAATACAGAGGTACAGTGAGAACACAAAGGGGCTAAAGGAAGGATACACAGGGCTTTGGAGCGTGGGGGCGGGGCCAGACTCCCGTGGGCGGGGCCAGACAAGAAGGGCTTAAAACACAAGGGGAGTTTACAACGTGTGGGCAGAGCTAGACACAGAGGGATGGGCTTTGAATGCCAGGGGCTACTGGGCTACACAGAGGGGGCTTAGGACGTGAGGGGCGGGGCTACAAGGGGGGCTTAGAATGTGGGGGGGGGCAGGGCTACACAAAGGGGCGGGCTTAGAACACGACGGGGTGAATGTGTGGGCGGGGCTAAGACTCCTTGAGGTGATCAGGGCAGTCAGTTGAAGGTTGAAGCTGTGCTCCCTTTGAGGTAGAAAATTGGTTAATCCTGCACCCCCTAGACAGGGTGGCGGCACGGGCCGGGGCCACTGCCCACTCACCGAGCACTTGCCCAGGCGGCTGACCTTGCGGCCGCCTTGGTCCACCGTGTACACGTACACCAAGTTGTCGTGGGAGCCCACCGCCAGGTACGCCCCGTCTGGGGGAGGGGGAGGGGGCTATGAGGAGGCACCCAGGCTCCGCCCCCTCCTCGCTCAGATTCAGCCCCCCACTATCCCCGACTCCTCAGCAGTCCCGAGCTCCATCCCAACTACAGTCCTGGACCTGCAGCCAGGCCCAGCCACACAGGCCCCACCCCTTCCCCCTGACGGCAGCTCTGCGGCTCAGTTCCCAGGCCTGGCCTCGCCAAGGTCCCAGGCCCTGCCCCTTACCTGGGGAGAAGCTGACCACTGAGATCGGTTCATTGCCATCTGTATGGATAGCCACCAGGTCATTGGTCTCCGTGTCCAGCAGCAACCATCTTTAAGGAGAAGGCATGGGAGTGGAGGAGGAGGGTGAGCTGATCTGGTAGGAGCGGGGCAATCTGTGGGGCCTGAGGGGCTCCAGAAGAGATTTGGGAGAGAAGCTGACTTCAGAGGAATGTTGGGAGATCAAGTCTTGCTTGGTAAACAGTTGGTACCTAACTAATGTTCTCGGTGGACTCTGAGACAGTAGGGAACGGGGGTCAAGGGACGGTTCGGGGAGAGGAGAGCAGAGAAGCCCTCCCCAAATGCCCAGTTCAGCTTTACCTGCCAGTCACTGTGCCCACAGCCAGGACAGAGCCACTGGGGTGGAAGCCAGCAGAGCGGGCAGGGTCCTGGGAGGGAGAGAAGAGGCGGGCTCAGAGCTGCTCCCCATCCATCTGGCCATTCCCCGGCCTCAGAGCCAAGTCGCTGGCAGGCATCGAGGCTCTCACCTCCCTCTGCTGTCCTCTAGGAACCCACGGCCTCAGACACGCTGGGGTCATTCCCCTTTCCTCTGACAAGCCACCTCGAACAGAAAGCATCCCTCCTGTCACGGTGGCTCCTGGATCCTTTTTCACCCCTATTCTGAATTCCCACAGCTTGATTCATCCAAGATGATTTACTTGGGTAATTTTCCAGAGTGAGGCTACTGGGACAAAGGTATCTATATTTCTAAGAGTTTTGATATAACCTGGCCGGCATGGCTCAGTGATTGAGCATTGACCTATGAACCAGGAGATCACAGTTCAATTCTCGGTCAGGGCACATGCCTGGGTTTTGGACTCGATCACCAGTGGAGGGGGGGCATGCAGGAGGCAGCCAATCGATGATCCTCTCATCATTGATGTTTCTCTCTCTCTCTCTCTCTCTCTCTCTCTCACTTCCTGAAATCAATAAAAAAAAATTTTTTTTATAAAAGGAATTTTGATATACACTGAGTGGCCAGATTATTATGATCTCTGAACGAATAATAATCTGGCCACTCAGTATATATATTAGAGGCCCAGTGCATGAATTTGTGCATGGGTGGGGTCCGGCCAGCCTGGCCAGGGGGAAGGGACATGGGCAGTTGGCCGGCCTGCCTGCTGGTTGAACTCCTGGTCAAGGGGACAATTTGCATATTAGCCTTTTATTATATAGGATATACACTGAGTGGCCAGATTATTATGCGTTCAGAGATCATAATAATATGGCCACTCAGTGTATAATATCAATTTGTTTTCTGTAGAAGTATACCAACTTACCAGGTGTGTCTGAATGACTGTTTCCCCACATCTTTACCTAACACCCAGCACTGGGTATTATCATTTTTAAAGTTTTGGGGGCATTGGGTTGGTTCACAGGCAATAGAGAGCACCATGGAATCAGACCTGGGTTCCAGGTGGCTATGATACCTCCTAGTTATATAACATCAAATAACTTTCCCTCGGTTGTCTCATCCAGTAAATGGAGATCAATACACACTTTCCAGGATCGTTATAAGCAAGGTGTAAAGTCCTTAGGCTGGTTAGCTGGTAAGACGCCCACTGGAAGCACTCAGTAAAGATCAGCTATAATTTTAAATACACTGTGACTCTGGCCCGGTAGCTCAATTGGTCAGAGCATCGTCCCGATATGCGCCAGTCCAGGAATATACAAGACTCAACCAATGAGCCAAAACCAGTTTGGCTCAGTGGATAGAGTGTCGGCCTGCGGACTGAGGGGTCCCGGGTTCGATTCCGGTCAAAGGGCATGTGCATTGGTTGCGGGCACATCCCCGGTGGGGGGTGTGCAGGAGGCAGCTGATCAGTGTTTCTCTCTCATCAATGTTTCTACCTCTCTCTCCCTCTCCCTTCCTCTCTGTAAAAAAATCAATAAAATATATATATTTTTAAAAAGACTCAACCAATGAATGCATAAATGGGTGGAGCATGTTTCCCTCTCTATCTCTCTCAAATCAATACATAAAATTTAAAAATATATTATTTTTAAAAATTATAATTACACTGATGATGGGTGAGTGATTTTACTTTTCTGAGCCTATTTCTGAGTGGGGATTTTCCACCCTTGTGAAGATTTGAGAGGGAGAAGTTAAAAAGATGATGAGCAGAAAATGTTGAGCCAGTTTCTCTAGGCATGGTCAGCAAACCACCCCGACTGGAATAACTGGAGGGAGCTCATGACAATCTGCAGATTTTTAGTCTCAAATTCAGACCCCTGAATCAAGACTCTGGATGGGGCTTGGGATTCTGTGTTGTTAACAATTCCCAGGTGATTCTGATGCCCTGGCAAGCTGGAGAGCCGCTGTGTTCAGCTGGGGCCTGGCATATAGTAGTTGCTCAATTAGGCAGCTGGGATGATTATTTTACATGCCCTAACAATTTTCAGGGCACACCATCCCTGATTCATAGAAGTTCAAATGCCATCACGTGTTCCAGAACCAGAGGTAACCCTGTACTCCTGCAGCAAAGCCTCAAAGGGTGGTATGGGGGATATGATGAAATGACCTTCCAAAGTCCCATACTGCACAGCCAGGGGAGCTAAAAAACTACACTGCCCAGAATCCCTTGCAGCTATGGTTCTGCTGTGATATGGGTTCAACAGTAAGTTGCACTTTTTTTGTGGTTGTTAATCCTCACCCGAGGATATTTTTTCCATTGACTTTTGGAGAGAGTAGAAGGGAGGGAGGGGAAGAGAGAGAAAGAGATCAATTGGTTGCCTCCTGCACGCGCCCCGACTGGGAATCAAACCTGCAACCCTAGGATGTGCCCTTGACAAGGAATCGAACCCTTAACCCTTTGGTGAGCAGGTCAATGCTCTAACCACTGAGCCCACCAGCCAGGGCACTGGGTTGCACTTTTGTGGGTTCCAGTAGGCAGAGGCAGAAGCCCCCCTTTTGCCATTCCCACTGACCAGTTGGGTCGTGAAAGCAATGACATTTGCTATGCTAGTGAGTAATTACTAGCCTTGAAAGGCAAGGACAAAGAGTATCCATTTTTGGCCAGTGAAAATATAGCCACCGGTGGGTCACTCCAGAGCAGGGGTGGGGAACCTTTCCTCTGCCAAGGGCCATTTGGATATTTATAACATCATTTGCGGGCGAAACAGAATTATCAACTTAAAAATTAGCCTGCTATATTTGGTCAAACATTTCATTAACGCACCCCTTGAGCCTTGGCAGGGCCCGACCAGATGATTTCACAGGCCTTTTCCGGCTCACAGACGGGACGCTCCCCACCCCCGCCCTAGAGTAACAGTCCTATAGAGCCGTCTGCAATGATGGTGTTCTCTGTTGCACTTTCCAATATGGTAGCCACTAGCCCCATGTGTGCAATGTAGCTAGTGCAACCAAGAACTGAATTTTTAATACTATTTACATTTTCAAGTTCATTTAAGTATCAATAGCCACACGTTTTGGACAGTGTAGTTCTACAGCCAGCACTGGCAGCGACCACAGCTTGCTGGTTCCTCACTCCCCACCCTCCTGACTGTGGCAGGACAGCAGCTCCCCTGGAAGGTCGGTTCCACGGTGTTCTGGGCGTCCTTCCAGTTGAGGACCCTCCCCTCCAGCCCTTCCAAGCGAGTTTGTAAGGGGCTGAGTTTATAAGGGAGTGTTAAATCCTCTGTGCTTAAAAAGACCGAGCATGGCCCTAACCGGTTTGGCTCAGTGGATAGAGCGTCGGTCTGCGGACTCAAGGGTCCCAGGTTCGATTCCGGTCAAGGGCATGTACCTTGGTTGCGGGCACATCCCCAGTAGGAGGGTGTGCAGGAGGCAGCTGATTGATGTTTCTCTCTCATCGATGTTTCTAACTCTCTCTCTCTCTCTCTCTCTCCCTCTCCCTTCCTCTCTGTAAAAAATCAATAGAATATATTAAAAAAAAAAAAAAAGACCAAGCATGGCTTCCACCTGATGCCCTGCGTCCTGACCCACTGGAAAGGGGTGTTAAGTCCCCTGTGCCCTTACCTCGATGATCCTGCTCCACAGGGGCTGGTGGGACTCCACGCTCCACAGATGCACCAGTTTATCATGCCCGCATGTCACAAACTGTGCCCCGCTGGGGTGTGTGGCCAGGCCCCACACCTCTTCCATGTGGCCCTGGTGAAAACGGAGACAGTAGATTGGAAACCACACATCCTGGCCCTTTCCCCAAAAACTGGTGCCAGAAAGAGGAGCTGGACTAGCCCAGCAACACACCTGGCCACAGGTGACCCAGGGAAGGCCCTTTCCCAGTGTGGCTGAAGGAGGCTGTGACAGGGCAGGCCTGTGCCAGTGTGTGGCTCGAGGCAAATGCCCACCCCCGCCGCCTCCAATTCTACTTTCCAGTTTGCACAGTGGGAGACAAGAGAACAGACGGGTAGGAACTTGACTTTGGGAGTCAGCTGGCACCCAGAAGGCTGTGGGGTCCCGTGTACTCAGCCTGGGGGGTCTGACTTCAGCTCTCCCTTACTGACTGTGGCAGTCACCTGGGCAGGGGACTTCTCCTTGGGGCCACAATTTGACCTTCTGTAAAATGGGACTAATCATAGTCTTGGGACTCAAATCATGGATGGAAAGAGAATGAGGCTAGAATAAAGTGATTACAAAGTGGAAGTAGCTATTACTATTATTTACAACACAGACTATTAATATATTGTGAATTAATAATAAGTCATTGCCTTGGCCAGGTGCTCAGTTGGTTAGAGCATCGTCCTGATAAGCCAAGGCTGCGGGTTTGATCCCCAGTCAAGGCACATATACGAATCAACCAAGAATGCAGAAACAAGTAGAACAACAAATCAATGCTTCTCTCTCTGTCTCTTCCTCTCTCTCTCAAATCGATAACATAATAATAATGTTACTAACATTAATAATATAACGATAATAACTGGTATCAATATAATAGTAATGCTAATAATTAATCTAATTAGAATATAATGAATCATGTAAAATATTGATGATATCATTAGGGGTCTCCAAGGTCTATTCTGGGGACACCTAGAAAATCCCTCTCGCCTTTGTTCTTCATCTCCTTCTATGGAAACTAGAGCCAAAGAGGGGGTCTAAACGCAGCAGCATCGCCCTAACCGGTTTGGCTCAGTGGATAGAGCGTCGGCCTGCGGACTGAAAGGTCCTGGGTTCGATTCTGGTCAAGGGCATGTATCCTGGTTGCAGGCACATCCCCAGTAGCGGGTGTGCAGGAGGCAGCTGATCGATGTTTCTCTCTCATGGATGTTTCTAACTCTCTATCCCTCTCCCTTCCTCTGTAAAAAAATCAATAAAATATATATTAAAAAATAAAAATAAATGCAGCAGCATGGATTTCAGCTGGCCTGTCATTGGGGAAAATGCATGGGGCGGGTGAAGGAAGGGGGCCACTGGACAAGGAGCAATTTTGGCCAAGACTTTTTGAGCACTTACTCTGGGCCAGGCACCGTTCTACATGCTGTCTATGAACTGACCCACGGAATCATCACAAAACCCCATGAGGTCAGCTGTTCTTCCCCAGGTTCATGGAGGCACAAAGAGGTTACTCACTTGCCCCATATCACACGGCTAATGAGGGACTGGGCTGCGATTAGATCCCAGGCGGCCACATCCAGAACTCATATTCCTGGCAACCACACGCTGCCGCCTCCAGGGAAGTGGGGTTGCTAAGTGGGGGTGGGAGGGTGACGAGAAGGTGTGGCACACTAGGAGGGAGGAGTGGGCATCTGAGCTACAGGAAGAGAAGCAGGCCGACTCCTGAGAGCCCTCCCGATCCTTGGACCTGGACGCCTGGAAGGCACGTGGCCCAAGGTGTGCACAGCCTGTGCGACGCCTGCCCTGGCCCTTACCCACAGGAGGGGACACTGCCCTCATCAGAAGAGCCGGGCAGCTCAGCGGGAACGGGGTTCGGGGGCCCTCTGCTGTGCTAGCGGTTCACCTGTTGGTTGCTGGATCGTGGGGAGTTTGGGGAGGGGTCCTGGGTCAGGGGTGGGGTTATGGAGCAGGAGCAGGGAAAGGGAAGGAACGTGGTGTTTGCCAGGCCAGAGGAAAGGGACGGGGCAGGGAGGTGAGGAAAAACCAGACAGGGAAGAGGAGAGAGACGGTGGGCCGGGGGGCGGGCAGGTGCAGAAGAGAGAGCTCACCTGGACGAGCAGCGAGAAGCCCGTGTGGACAGAGCCCTGCAGGATGCAGTTGCGGGTGGTCCCCACATACAGCGTGTCTCCCCGGCCCTCTGCCACGGTGCGCACAGGGCCAAAGTCCTCGGGAACCTGGGCGGGCAAACGCGGAGAAGGGAGGACACACAGAGGGGTGGGGCTGGGAGTGACATGCTGGGGAGCGGACGGGTCTCCTCACCTTCGTAGCAGCCTCTCCCCCTCCTCACCTCCACCTCCTGCAGCTTGCTGTAGTCAGGACCCCAGAAGACCACCCTCCGATCGCGGCCGCCTCCAGACACCAGCGTCCCGTCCCGCAGGGCGCAGAGCCCAAACACGCCACCATCGTGGGCGCCCGGCACCACCTGTGTGATGCGGTTTCCACCTGTGGGGTGGGCAGGGGCAGGGGTGAGCGTGGGGAAGCTTCCCCTGTCCTGACCCCCGAAAGCACCTCACACTCTCAATCCTACACCCAGCCATTCACCACCTTTCCTTCTATCCACCCTTCCACTCCCCTGTTCAAATACCCTGCCATCCACCCATTCAACCATCTCATCCACCCATCCACCCTTTGATACATCTACCCACATCCATTCATCTACTCACCTAGCTACTGGTCTGTCCATCCGTCTCTCATCTCTGATCCATTCATTCACCCTGTTTTATCCAAGTACTCATTCACCAATCAATCCATCCTTCTAGCCAACCATCCACCCTTTTCCATCTATCCATTACACTCATCTACACACTTATATGTCAATCTAACCACCCATTTATTCATTCATTAACCCATTCAATCAACAATTATTTAATTAACATTTACTCTAGGCCTCGCCATTGGTTAGAACAATAAACTCATTTATTCATTCAGTAACCAACCCACTTCCTAGAACAATCCATTCTTCATAACACATTAATCTATTGGCTGAGATAACCAATCATTCATTCATTCATTCATTCACTTTATAGATCCACTGAAAAAACTTACTCATTCATTAATACAGTCATACATTATAGGGACAACCATTCGTTTTTTTAGTTGTCTATTCACCTAATCATCCAATATTAAGTAGGACAACATTCATTTACTCAATTCTTTTATTCATTTACTCATTCTTTCATTCATTGGCTAGAACAACCCTTTCATTCCCTCATTCATTCACTCATTGCTCTGGGACAAACCACTTTTCCATCTATCCATCCATCCACCCACAACTAGGTTAAACCATTTATTAATAGTTCAAACTTGAACCCTAATATGGGGTTTGCTGAGGACAAGGGCGGGAAATAAGTAAAGGTGTCTTGGAGGTGGGATATTGGAGCTGAGCCTTGAAGCGGGTGTTGGAATTGAACAAATAAAGATTTAGCCTGTTTAATCCATCATACATCCCACACAGCAGAGTCAGAGGAAGGGAGACACAGCTAAAGGGGGTTAGGGAGGCCTGGGTTGGGGACCAAACAGGTGGGATGACACTGACCTTTGCCCCAGACATAGAGGTTCCCTCCAGAGTCCCCGGTGACGACATCGCCACCCTCCAGAAAGGTCACACACAGCACGTACTTCGGTTTCTCGTGTTTCTAAGGTGGGGGAGAAGGGGCTGGTGTCAAGGTCGCTGAAGCTGGGTGTCTTCCCAGAGCTTCCCTCTCGTCCAGGACCCCGCCATGCTTTTGGGTGAGGACCTGCGTAGAGCATCCCCATCTCCAACCCACCTCCATGGAGTGCTCACGTCGAGGTTCTGACCACATTGTCTCTTTCCCGTCCCTGGACCCACTTCCTGCCTAACTTCTGTTCCCCTCTCTGTCCTCAGTTTGCCCTGCTCTCTTCCCCTTGGATTCCCCTCGCCCCTGACCCTCACTTCTCCCCTCTCTCCCTGCCTTCCTCCCCATCTGTCTCTACATCCTCCTCCTAGCGCCCCTGGTCGGCAAACTGGGGCTCGCGAGCCACATGCGGCTCTTTGGCCCCTTGAGTGTGGCTCTTCCACAAAATACCACGGCCTGGGCGAGTCTCTTTTGAAGAAGTGGCGTTAGGAGAAGTTTAAGTTAAAAAAATTGGCTCTCAAAAGAAATTTCCATCGTTGTACTGTTGGTATTTGGCTCTGTTGACTAATGAGCTTGCCGACCACTGGGCTAGCCCCATCCCACTCTTCCCAGTATCTCCAGTTCATCTCCATCTGTGGCTGGTGTTGTCAAGGCCTCTCTTTTTGGGGTGAAGCCCCAACTCCCACCAAGGGCAGGGGAGCCCCATCAGAAGTGCCCCTGGATCTTCCCTCCTGGGCCCTCTGCTTCTCACTCCGTTTCTGTCTTGGTGCACGTTTCTCTCCGCCCGTCGGCCTCTGACCTCTCGGTGTGTCCATAATATTGACAGCGGCAGCACCATTTACTGAGCCTGTGCCATCTGCTAGGAGCTGCTAAACTCTTCACCCCACGAATCCTCACACTTTCCACGTTAAGGAGGATCATCAGATCGCTGCATTCATCCCCATGGTAAGGAGAAGGAAACTGAGGCCCCAGCAGGCCACAGCTCAGCATCTGCGTAACCGCCAGCCTCTGGGACCCTCTGGAGTCCCCTCTCGTAGGCCCAGCCTGTCCTCCCGCCCCTGGCACTCACCTCAAAGAGGCCCTGCCGCTTGCTCAGGCTGCCCCCCTCCAGGCTCCAGAAGTAGATGTGGGATTTCCCGCAGGTGATGATGATAGTGGGGTCGGTGGGGTGGAAGGTGGCCACCAGCACAGCATCGTTGGAGCACTTTGGGGAGTGGGAGATCCGAATGAGGTCCTCAAACCACTGGAGCCACCGCACCCACCCACATAGGAGCGCCCTACACAGCTGCGTGGGTTGTGCACTGCACCCCGACTTGTCTGCATCTTCCTCTCCGGGCAAAAGGCACAGGAGGCAGGGCCCACCAGCCAGGCCTGACTGCCGTCTTCATTAACATAACAGCAAGGCACCTGGGCAGCCCTACTCAGCACCTAGCACCGTGCTAAGCACTTTACATTTAACCCACAGCACCCTAGGAGGTAAGGCTCATTAGTAACTTCCTAATACACATAAGGAAGTGAGGCTTGCCTGGCTGGTGCGGCCCAGCTGCTAAGCATCGACCCATGAACCAAGAGATTGCAGCAGTCAGGGCACATGCCCAGGTTTCAGGCTCCATCCCCAGTAGGGGGTGTGCAGGAGGCAGTCAATCAATGATTCTCTCTCATCATTGATGTTTCTATCTCTCTCTCCCTCTCCCTTCCTCTCTGAAATCAATAAAAATACACTAAAAAGAAAAAAAGAAGAAATGAGGCTCAGAGAGGTGAAGTTACTTGCCTAAAGCCACACAGCCAGGTAAGCACCGTGTTCAGCATCAGCTCACATAGGTCTGACTCCAGAGCCCAGCCTCTCAACCATTTCTCCTTCCCCAAACTGGGGGCCTCAATCCAAAACCCAGATCTCTGGCCCCCCAGCCCAGAACTGGCATGTGACCTTGGACAAGGAGTTCTCCCCGCACCATGCCCAAGGTTCCTCGTCTGTAAAAGAGGCCACTGCCCAGGGATGCAAGTCAAGGTCTGTCTTGGACATGGCAGGACTGTAGAGTCAGCAGCCACCTCATACCAACCCTTCTGTTGGGCCTGGTCCACCCACCCCATACCCCAACATCAAAGCCAAGGCCCTGCAAGGAAGATGCTTCCATTTTACAGATGAGGCAACTGAGGCTCAGAGAGGGCAAGCCCAGAGTCACCAGGCAGCAAATGCAAAGCCAGGATTTAAAGGTGAGCCTATGTGATACCAGACTCCTAAACCACTGAGATCCAGCCAGTCCCACGGGGCATCCCGAGGAGAAGGGACGGGAAGGGTCACCCCACCTTGCTATCCACCACCTTGGTCTCCTTGGTCCAGTCCCACACGGAAAGCACGTGATCGTTGGATTCGTCCACTGCACAGAGCAGGTTGCCCCCATTCTAGGAGAGAGGGGCAAGGTGGGTCAGGATCCACCCCACAAAATTCCCCCCAGTGGGGTACTTGCCACTCAGACCTGTTTTAAGATTTTCAAAGGCTCTGGCCCATCCTATCTAATAAAGATGGAATATGCAAATTGACCATAACTCTGCAACAAAGATGGTGGCGCCCACAGCCAATAAGGAGGGAATATGCAAATTGATGCGACACAGCGAGAGGCGGAAAGCAGCTCTGGGCCGGAGTGAAGGTGGCTACGGCCAGAGCGAAGGCAGTGCCAGCAGCCAGAGGAAGGAAGGCCTATTCTTGCACGAATCTTCGTGCATCGGGCCTCTAGCGTTACATAAAGCACATTAAAATACACTCCCTATCCAGTAGCCATACACACGTTTAAAAGGTTTCTATAATTTTCCTTTTGAAATGACTTGTCCCTAAGAAGTGTATCTAATTTACCCTCGGTTACAATTTCTCTGCAGTCATCTTGCAGTCAGGAATTCGTACTGAGACCATCTAATCTCCATTTCCCTATGAAATGCCTTTTATGTATATGAAATTGAACAATTAATTGACAAGATGATTTTTCATATCTTTAGTTAAACACAAGTTAATTTTGATTTGCAGGATCTCTCTCTCTCTCTCTCTCTCTCTCTCTCTCTCTCACACACACACACACACACACACACACACACACACTTTGGCAATAAAATTGCTTTTTCCCTCCCAAAGCTCTCAACTGTCTCCTTAGGACGCAGAAAACCTGTGAGGCTCTAATCCAGGGCTTCTTAAACTATCTGTGGGAAGACTGGTTGTTTTTTATTCCCCAATCCATGGCAGACCGACACTTTGGTAAAATAATGATAAAAATGTAAAATATGGTTTAAAAAACAACACACCACCATACTTGGACGTGTGGGAATGTCAAATTGCTCTACAAATTCCTAAAGGCTTACTCTCAATTTCTTTACTTATCTTGCCCAGACCTGCCAACACCCATCTAGTTACAAGGCCCACCTCCCTGGACACTGGCCTGAAAATGCCTAAAGAATCAGGGCCCGTGGAGAATGAAAGGTGGTGTGAGAAATAATGCAACAGCGTTACCTGATCTACAAGGGATCACGGAGGCGTTTGGGACAATCAGGACCTACGGGTTCCCTTCACAGAGGCTAACAGAGCAGGTCTGTGAAGTCCCCGAGATGGGTGCCCAGCCTGGAGGGCCTGAGTAATTCTGCCAGGAGCATGGCCTACACCCCTGACATCACCCGTGACATAGAGCCGTGGCATCCATCCCCAGGGGCCAGCGGGAAGGTGCGGTACTGGCCCCAGATTCCGGAGGTGGGGGGCAGGCGAGGGTGGGTGCAGGACTCACCGATTTGGAAAAGCCCACACAGCACACAGCTCTGTCAAACACGCCCAGGCCCAGCACGTGTAAAGTGGAGAGGGAAACTGAGTCCCAGACGCGCACATGGGGTGGCAGTGGCTGCAGGAAAGAGAGGCCTGTTACCTGGGGAGGCCCAGCTGCCTGCCCCCCCAGGACCCCACTCGTCTCCTGGTCCTGCCCTCCCCCCTCTGTTACCTTCCCTTCCTGAGTGGTGCCTGCCACCTGTCCAGTGGCAATGGTGACCATATCAGGGTGGACAGCCAGGCTGAAGAGAGACAGGACAGATGGACAGGGCTCAGTGGGAGCGAGGGGGACCAGGACCCCTCCGACAGCACGCCACAGTCGTAATGCCCGGTTATTCATTCTACAGTTGGTTGACTGAGTTATTTAGTCAATAAACAGTATCAATAAAGAGGTACCCTCTGGGTACCCCAGCTCAGAAGGAAGACCTAAGGCCTGTACCACAAATGGCCAGGAGAGGGCACCCACTTAAAGGGGCAGCCACTGCCCTGGCCGGTATACGCAGTGGTTAGGGGGTTGGCTAGCATACTGGAGGGTGTCGGGATCTATTCCTGGTCCGGGCACATGCCCAGGGTTGCGAACTCAATCCCCAGGGTGGGGAGTGCAAGAGGCAGCCAATCAATGGTTCTCTCAAAATTGATGTTTCTGGCCCTGACTGGTTTGGCTCAGTGGCTAGAGCATCAGCCTTCGGACTGAAGGGTCCCAGGTTCGATTCTGGTCAAGGGCATGTACCTTGGTTGTGCGCACATCCCCAGTAGGGGCGGGCATGAAGCAGCTGATCGATGTTTCTAACTCTCTATCCCTCTCCCTTCTTCACTGTAAAAAAATCAATAAAATATATTTTTAAAAAATTTTTAAAAAATTTGATGTTTCTGTCTCTCTCTCCCTCTCCCTTCCTCTCTGAAATCAATAAAAATCAATAAGTAAATAAGTAAGTAAAAAGAAAAATGAGTGGCCACACCAAGTAGGTCCAACAGACGGCTGGATTATCTGGGGTGCCAGGTCGAAGTTTTCAAAGGAAGTGAAATATCCAGGCATTTGAGAAAATAAACCAATATTTGAAATATGATCAATCCACACTGTTCCCCTCTGAATTCAGCCGGCAGGCCACCAGAGGCCCAACCCCCACCCCACCCCACCCCACCCCACCCCCAATACTGTCCCCAGCAGCGTCTCTCTCCAGGCCCCCTCCCAGGCCTCACCATTTGATGTCATCGTTGTGTCCCAGGTAGTGCCGCTGCCTCTGTTCCTCCACGCTGTAGAGCACGGCCACGGAGGCCACAAAGTACACGATCTCCCCCGTGGGCAGCAGGTAAAGGTTGGCGCGGCAGTCTCGGCCCCGGTAGCCATAGCTGGAGGTGCCCGGGCTGGTTAAGGAGCCTGTTTGGCATTGCGCGTGCCGGCTGACTACCGAACTCAGTTAACAACGAGGTGGGTTTTCTCGCTTCCGAGTTTCCCCGATGGGGGGCCTGAATGATGATAGGCCCCCCAAATTATGTCCACCAAAATATTAACGCCCGAACCTGAGGCTGTGGCCGTACTTGGAGAAGGAGTCTTTGCAGGTGTAATTGAGGGTTTTAGGATGAGATCAACTGCATTATCGGAGTGAGCCCTAAATCCAACGACAAGTGTCCTTCTAAAGAGATGCCATAACCGGTTTGGCTCAGTGGATAGAGCATCGGCCTGGGGACTGAAGGGTCCCGGGTTCGATTCCAGTCAAGGGCATGTACCTTGGTTGCGGGCACATCCCCAGTGGGGGATGTGCAGGAGGCAGCTGATCGATGTTTCTCTCTCATCGATGTTTCTAACTCTCTATCCCTCTCATTTCCTCTCTGTAAAAAAATCAATAAAATATATCTTAAAAACAAAACAAACAAGAGAAGACACAGCCCTGGCTGGTTTGGCTCAGTGGACTGCGGACTGAAGGGTCGTGGGTTCGATTTCGGTCGGGGGCGCATGCCTGGGTTTCGGGCTTGGTCCCCAATGGGGGGCGTGCAGGAGGCAGCCGATAGATGGTTCTCTCTCATCAATGATGTTACTATCTCTCTCTTCTCCCTTCCTCTCTCTGAAATCAATAAAAACATATTTTAAAAGAGAGAGAGAGAGAGAGAGAGAGAGAGAGAGAGAGAGAGAGAAGATACAGACCCAGGGGTGGAAAAGGCCATGTGAACCAGGAGGTCACTGTTCAAATTCCAGTCAGGGCACATGCCCAGGTTGCGGGCTCCATCCCCAATGTGGGGCGTGCAGGATGCAGCCGATCAATGATTCTCATTGTTGATGTTTCTGTCTCTCTCTCCCTTCCTCTCTGAAATCAATACAAATATATATATTTTTAAAGAAAAGGCCCTGTGAAGATAGAGATTGGAGTGATGCGACTACAAGCCAAAGAACGCCTGGGTTCCTCAAACAGCCACCAAAAGCTGGGAGACAGACATGAACAAATTCTCCCCAGAGCCTCGGAGGGAGTGGCCCTGCTGAAACCTCGGTTTGGGATTTCTGGCCTCCAGAGCTGAGAGAGGGGCTTTTTGGTGTTTTAAGCCACCACGTTCATGGTCACTTATTACAGCAGCCACGGGGAATTAATGCACCCTCCTGCCCACCCCTCCCCCACCGGGATGCCATGTTAAACCCATTCACACTAATCCCGCTTACACCCCTCCTCTTCTCAGAACCTTCCCATGGGTGGGTCCCACCTCACTCAGAGTCAAAGTCAAAGTCCTTACAAAAGCCCAGGCACAAGGCCTACCCTGATGTGGGCCCCCATTCCTCACTCCCCTCCCGCTCCTCAGCTCCCGTCCCAGGAGCCGTCCTCCCTTCTCACCTTGGAGGCTTTGCCCTGGCTCTTCCCTCCACCGGAGCCCCCCTCCCCTTCAGCCCCCATGGCCCCTCAGTTCCTCCGGCCCTCTGCTCAGCTGTCAGCTCCTGGGGAGGCCTTCCTGCCCCCTGCTCTCAGAAACTGCAAACTCATGCCCCCTCACTGCCGCCACCCCCTCCCCGCTTCATCTTTGTGCCGTGCACTCATCAGCATCCAGCGCTGTTATCTGTTTACTGGTCTGCCTCCTCGGCTAGTGTCCGCTCTGGGAGGGCAGGGTTGTCTGCCCATTTTGTTCACTACCGTATCCCCCATGCCCAGATCAGGGCCTGATGCACAGCGGACATTCAGGGGTGGGCAAAAGTAGGTTAATAATAATAATAAATAAACAATACAATAATTAATGAATACATAAGAATACAAGAACAAGCTGATTCACGTCCTCATCACTATAAACCTACTTTTGCCCACCCCTGAATGAATCCAGTATCTGCTGAAGGAATGACGAACTCTCCCCTGTTTAGAACTTTCTGGGGCTCCCAGGACTCCTAGGAGAAAGCCCACTGTCCTCCTCCCGGCCTGGGTGGCCCCTCCTGGGCTCTAGCAGGGCTCCTGGCCTCCCTGAACTGTTTTGAGTTCCTCAAAATGCCAAGGTCATTACCACACCCCAGGCCGTGGCAGTAACTTTCCCTTTTACTAGTACATTCTACCTGACATGCCGCCTCCTCCTCCTCCTATGGGTGGGTCCTCCGAGCTGCACTTACCCACTCAGTAATTATCTGGTTGACTTGTTAACTGTCCTACTCCCCAGTGAGACTGAGTTCCATGGTGGGGCACTCCGGGCTGTTCTGTAACTCCTCCTCTGAGAAGCCCTCCCTGACCCCCAGGCTGGGGCAGCTGCCCCCTCGGGGTTCCCCCATCCCAGCCTTGCCCGCTCTGAGTTGTCACTGTCAAGGAGTCTGTCCCCACACTGGCCTGTGAGCCCAGGAGGGCAGGCAGACACTGCCACAGTGACCACTGGATCCCCAGCCTTTGGCCCCAGAAAATGTTCAGAAAAGATTGTAATGGATGCCAACATGTCTATCCCAACCCCACCGGAACTGCTCCACCTCAGAGTCATTTTTGAGATGGGACATGAGACCCACGCTGACTTTTGCTCTCAGCTGCCTCTCATCTGCTGCCATCCAGCTTACCCTGGCATGGCGGCTCGGTGTTCCTTGATTCCCATGTATATTTCCGGCTGCCTCGAGGACAAACTGGGCTCTAACATCCCTGCCTCCTCCAGAGCAGAAACCAAGGCCAAGAGAAGAAGGCAGGGTTGGGTCCCATGGATGCTGATCCCAAGCCCCAGTGGGCTTTTGGGAAAAGCTTAGGGTCCAGGGTCAGAGTTCTTGACTCACACCTATTCTGACTCCCTCGGACAGGGCTCAGTCCCCTCTCTCAGCCTCAGTTTCCTTGTCCGGGAAGTGGTGGTAGTAATTCCCAACCTGCAGGCCTCAGAGAGCTGGCTGTAAAAATTCTCAATTCCACAAAAGAGAAGGACCATATTATTCAACATATTTATACATCAAATAACTTAGAACAGCCCGGCTGGTGTAGCTCAGTGGTTGAGCATCGGCCTATGAACCAGGAGGTCATAGAGCAGTGCCTGGCACATAAGTGTTCAATAACGATTATTTTTATTTTATAATCCCTGTTTATGGGGCACGTATTACAAGCTCAGCACCTTTCCGCCTTGTTTCACAGCCCTATGAATCGAGATCATGAAACCCATTTTTCAGAGGAGGCAACTTAGACCCAGAGTGGCAAGGTAGCTTGTCCCAGGGTCACACAGCTAGCAGGAGGCGAGGCTGGGGTTTCAACCCATTTGTGCCAGGCTCCATAGACAGGTTCTTAACCATTACCACCTTCTATTCATCAACCACACCACGCTCGCCCGGGACACAGCGCCCTGGTACCTGCGGAGGCCTCCGTTTGGAACATTCTAGTTCTTCCTAATTGTTCAGTTCACAGTCCACATGCCCCCTCCTCAGAGAACTCGTTATTCCCCTCAGATGAGCTTAGGGTACTGTACTCCCAGCATTTACTACTAGCTGAAATTATCTTGTTTATTTAATCGCTGGCTTCTGTGCTATCGTGTGTCTCTCCCCGCCCCCCAGCTTTAAAAGGTTAGCTCCATGAACCAGCTTGCAAATAGAAGAGAATCTGACATATGGAAGGCACCCAGCAAACATTTGCTGTTTCAATGAACCATAAAAGTTCATTTCAGTTAACCTGCCTTCCACTGCTCCCTCCGACTCCAGGTCATCCTGACCCCTCAAGCCTCAGGGGCCTGGGAAGACCCGTCTTCAGTACAAAGACGCCTCCATGTGCTGAAGTCCCACACCAGAAGGACTTTTGTCCCCTCCTGACTGGGGGATGGGATGTGAAGAAGGTGGGGAGGGCGGGATTAAAGCAAGAGGATACACCCAGTCCAGCTTGAGTCTGCAGGAAGGCAGCTCGGAGCGCGTGTCCAGGCTGTAGGTGGGCACCAGCTCATCCGGGATCAGCATGGGCACAGGACGGCCCCTCAGGAACATCTTCACGGAGCCCTCCTCTGCCAGGACACCCCAAGAGGTCAGGTGCTAGCCCCAGCCCCCAGCCCTATTTCCTCTCCCCTTTAGGCTTCACTTAAAAAAAAAAAATAGGTGGGGAAACGGAGGTCAGAGAAGTAAAAGCCTAGTAGCCAGGTCCCCAGACCTCCAGCTTCGGGTGTCTCACCTGAGCAAGCCCCCAACCAAGCCCCTCCCGCTCTCCTCACTTACCCACGCTGAAGATAGCTTCTTTGGTTTTGCTGTCAGGGCAGAACAAGAAAAAAAAAAGTTATCCTTTTTATTAGGGAGCAGTTCAGAAAAGGAGAGACACCGCTGCTTCCCCCCGCCGCGCCCGGGAGGCCTCGGATGCATACAGAACGGGGGCCGCGAAAGGAGCGGAGCGCTGCCTCTCTGCAGGCCGTGTGCTTTGCTCGGTTGATCTTGCAGAGCCTAAGACACAGGCCCAGAGAGGCAGTGATCGCCAAAGATCACACAGCACGAAGTGGCAGGGACGCGATTCTGGAAGAAGGGAGTCACCGGGGACCCCTCCCTCCTAAACAGCACGGCTCTCCCAACGCTCCCCACCCCCACTCCCACAGCGCCCCAAACTTCCAGCAGCAAGGAAAGCCGTGAAGGTTTAAGGGAAGGGGCGTGTCTCCAAGTTCCCTCCGGCGGCGGAAAGGAGTGATGCTCGCGGGCCGGGGTCCCTGGCAAGGGGGAGACCTGGGACTCAGGCCCCGGGAGCGCAGAGAGGAGGGGGTCTGCGAGGGTCTCACCAAGCTCCAAAGCTACTCATGGCGGCGGCTGGCGGAGCTTCGGGACCGGGGGTGGAGCCGGGACCGGCCCCGCCGCTTCCGGCCCTGGGAGGCGCCCGCGCCGCCGCGCCCAGCCCCGCCCTCCGCGGCTGACCCCGGGAGCCGGCGGGTCACACTGGGTCTCAGGTCCCAGGCGGTGGGTCCTGATACCGGGCTCTTTTTTTTTTTTTTGGGGGGGGGGGAGAGTGTTGTTTGAGAACATGGACTCGGGGGCGTGCCTGCCTGCGTTCAAACCCCAGCCCTGCCACTGCCTAGCAGTGGGGACAAGTGCCCAACCTCTGCCTCGGTTTCCCAGTTTTTAAAAGGGGGATAATAGAGTACCTACTTTCCGGGGTGGTTGCGAGGATTAAATTGGTTAATTCACGTGAAGTGCCTGGAGTAGTGCCTGTACAAGTCTATGTACGTGTTTGCCATTATTTGAATGGGGTTGAAATGGGTCTGTATTTTAATCCTGCTCCTACCTTACTCTGGCTCCCAGGCCCTGACCACGCCCACTACACCATGGCTCCGCCCAGTCCTTCGGTAAGGCCCCGCCTCCAGGCGTTGGCCACGCCCAACATTCCGATCACACCCACTTTACTGATCCTGCCCCAGAGTTGATTGCCTCTTGACAACTGACCTCCCCGCCTCTGGTCCCGCCAGGCATTCCGACTACGACCACTTTCACGTGATCCAGCCCTCCAGTTGAGTCCCTCCACATCCTGAGATTTGGCCAGGCCTTACCTACGACCGCGCCCATTTCCGCGGGGCCCTGACCCAGGCTCCGCTCCACCCGGATTCCTGTGTCTGACTCGTCCCCACCTGGTCGCAGCCCCAGTGACCCCGGCCCCAGGTTCCCATTCGGCCCAGGCTGACATTCGGGCCACGCCCTCAAATTCCAAACACGCCCCTACCTCTGGATCCCCCCCATTCCCTGCAGAAACTCCCCTGAGGCTTCTGCCCTGGATCCCACACCTGAGACATTCCATTCATTAGCTCTGCCCACACACCCAGCTCCTCTCTGACCTCTACCCTGGCTCACCCAGGACACCCGGGCTATCCACGCCCAGGTCCTAATCGAGTCCCCGAAGGTTTTGACCACGCCCCTCAACGTTGGCCCCGCCTCTCCAGGCCTTCCGTTTCCACCGCGCTATCTCCCATGGGTCCCTCCAAGCTTCCGGCACGGTCCCCGCATTCTGAACCGGATGGTCTCGTGGCCGGGGACATCACCCTAACTTCCCCATCCTTTTCGATGCCTATCTGAGGTCCTGGCCCCATAGTCTGTGACATGTCCCCGCCACCGACACTCACCCTTCCTTTTTGGCGCTACAATTGCTGCTGGAGGATGTGGTGCGGCTGCGGGGGTCCTCGCGGCGCACCGAGGCGAGGCGTTCTGGTGACAGGTAGCGGCGGGCACTGTGAAGAGAGAGCACACAGTAGGGGCGGGTCCTGGGAGGCCAGCAGGCGGCTGAGGGAGGAGGGCGAGGACCTCTCGGCACCTTTCACTACTGGAGTTCGGGCACGGGAGTCCATCCCTCTCCATACAAACTCTGTTTCCCACAAGGTCTGAGAGGAGGCTGGGGACCCCAGCTCCTGCGCCTTACCTGCGCCTGGCGGTCGCCTCCTTCTTGGGCGAGGAGGGGGACGTGGCATAGCCGCCCACGCGCCGCGGGGGTCCTGAGCCATTGAGGGGCGTCCTGGTGGGAAGGCCTTTCAAGAGCTGACACACTAGAGAGATGGGGTTAGGGGGCAGAAGCAGGTGAGGGTGAGGTCCGAGCCCGGCCCCTCCCTAGCTCACCCCCCAGTCTAGCGAAGATACCCGAGGCTGCGGTGCCCAGGCGCGGAGGCGCCCGGCCCTTGGGGGTGCTCCGCGCTCGCAGCGCAGCGCCCTGCTCCTCGCACGCTCTTAGGCGACGCAGCGCGTCGGCCAGCGCCGCCTTTAGGACCGCCAGTTCGTCTTCCTGCAGCTGCAGCCGCTGCTCCAGCGCCGACACGCGGTCGTCCACCTCCATGCCGCTCGTACCGGACAAATTGTCATCTGGAAGGCAGGGGAGAGCTGGCTGCGGGGGCCACCCAGGAACTCCAACGCCGAGGAGTCCCCCCTGCCATCCCGGGTCTGAGCCGGGCCAGCCACGCTGCCTTCCTCTCCCGTAACCAGGGGCTGGGACGCTTGGAGACGGGCCAGGAAGAGGGCTCGAGCGGGAAGGAAATCCCCTCGGCTCTCACCCCTCGCCACTCTTCTCTGCTCGGCGCCCGGGAGGTGTGACCTTAGGGAAGTCCCCTCCTCTCTTCTAACAGTCTCCGTACGAATCAATAGACTTTCGACCCTGGTTTGAAGATGCTATGACTAAGATGTTAAATATTTATGAGTGATAGCAGCATTTTAAAGATGACATCAACTTATTCCTAGTGGCACCAATGTTCTAGAATTGATTTCCAAGACACTATCAATATTTTATCGCGAGTACTAAGTGCTCTCTGTTTCTCAGACTCTCCAAGCCAAAAGGTCATGCCTGGTCCCTCCTCTTCCCCTTCTGTCCCCACTACGGGGTTGGACCCTAGCGCCGCCGGCAAGGACAGAGTTCCTGCGGCCCCTGGCGGCAGACTTGAGGGTTGCAGGTAGCGCATCGCAGACCCAGGAGACCCAAACACTTTTTTAATCGGAGCTTCTCTCCTCCGTTCCCCTTCTTTTTTTCGCTTCTGTACCCCACACCCTAGATTCGTTTCTCCTTTTCCTTCCAGCCCTTGGATGCAGCCAAAGAACTCCTCCGTCGCCCCTCCGTCGCCCCTCCCGCCCATTTCCCCGAAATGGGAGGGCTGGGCCACCGAAGTGGTCCCCCTTTCCCCTTCCTCTCAGACCACTCATACCCAGACTCATTGCTGACAACAACCGAGGAAGCCCTGGCTCCCAGCCGGGTGGGTTTGAAGGCGGTAGCATTAACAGGGACGGGGCGTGGAGGTCGCATCTGCCATCCCGAAGCTGTAGGCTGCCCCGCCCGCCCGCTGGTCTCCGCAGTGCAGCTCTCGGTCCCTCCCCTCCCTCCCCCCGCCCCGGGGGGTCCAATCGCCTGCCGGACCTCACCCGCCCTGCCCCCCACCCAGTGCCTCTCTGGCCCAGTGCCTGGGCCTGCAGAGGAAGGTGGCGACTTCTTAAGGTGGGGGGGGGGGGGGGGGCGCGGGGAGATAGCTGTCAAGGCTTGGAACTCAAGAGGAGGGAATCCCAGGGTCCCGCTGGCATCACCTATGCGAAGGAGGAAAACTAAGGACGGAAGTTGGAGAAATGCACAGAGACTCTCCAAAGGTCACACAGCCAATAGGTGAGGGGCAGGAGGGCCCAATCACCTCTTTGTATTGATCCCCCTCTTTCTACCATTAATGATGCTACCCCCCAAAATGAGATCTGCTATAGAGGGCTTACATGTATGTGGAGGCACTGTTCATGCAAAAACGCTTAGCACATTTCAATGTCATGGTACCTAATGCTCCCAGCAACTCTAGTAGTTGTGTTATTATACCCATTTCAGGAGGGGAGGAAAAGGGGGACTGAGGCTCAGAGAGGTTAAATTACTTGTGCATAGACGCACAGCCTTCCAGCAGCGGGAAAGGCACTCAGCCCTGTCATTCTGCCTCTTAGGGAGGGCATGGAGGACAAAATGAGCCAGCATCCTGACCCTCTGCCAGCTGCAGCGGGCGCTGCCCCTGGGGTGTGCACCCGGGGAAGTGAGCCTCTAACCTGGAAGAGGGCCTCCTGAGTGAATGGAGGACCTTTCACCTTGGCCCCTCGGCCCCCACCCAGAGGCCAGCTGCATTCTGAGGCCTCGGCCTGCCCCCACCAAACCATGACTCAAGTCCTCTGATCCCTCCAGACCATTCCCCCACCCTCGGCCCTTCTGCCCAGGGACCACCTCTCAGTGCCCATTTCCCACCCATCTCCCCTCCCCTCTGCCCCCAGCACCCCTCATCTGGGCCGGACACCCACAATGGCCCTTCTGATATCACACTCATTTGTCTAGGGAGAAGAAGTGGGTCCTAATGGATGGGAGGTGTGGGGCCTAAGGATTTGGGGGGGTTAGTAGAGGCGAAGTCCTCTGGTGGTCCTCCCAGGTCCCACACCAAGTCCACAGCCAACACCGAACCCCACCCTCCCCCTAATCTGTCTATCCCTCTGCCAGGGAGAAGGGGAGGGTCCCAGCAGATTGAGAGGGGAAAGGGAGGACAGAGTTCCAGACCTCCAGGCCTTTGCCTCTTCAACACCCCGGGAGTGGAGGGGGGGAGAAGAGGAGGGTGGAAGCAGGGGGGTGGGGTGGAGTCTGGGATCAGGGCTTTAAGGATCAGGGACCTTGCTCTGGGGTCAGAGTCCTTCTGGGAGAGAAACGGAGATCTTCAGCAAGGGGTGAGGAGGGGGACTTGGAAGCAGGAGGTTGGGGCAGGAGGCGATGGGTCCAGCGCTGGGCAGGGCCAGGGTCGGAAGGGTGGAGGGAGGGTCTCACCATTGCAGTATTGAAGCAGCGAGGACGTGTCATAGAGGCCGCAGAAGGCCGGGCCGCGCTCCGCCATCGCCCCAACACAGCCACCGCCGGCACCCCCGGCCCCAGCCCGGGCCCGGTCCCCACCCCAGGCCCTGCCTCCCGTTGCCATAGCAACACCCTTCGTTCCAGCATCCCCGGCTCGGCCCGCCCGGCGGCGTCAGGCGGCCGGCGCCGGGCCTGGCACCGGGGTCATCCCTCAGGATGCCCAGAAGGGGCGGGGGGGGGTGTCGGGACACCCCCTGCTAAGCCCCCCAACACAATCCTCAGGCCCGGATTGGTTGGGTCGAGATCCCCCACCCCCGGTACTGTCTGGTCCAGCCCACAACCGGCGCATATTCTCTCTAGACCCCCCACCTTGTCTGCTCAGGACCAATGAGAGCCTGTCGCGCAGGGCCTTCCACCAATAGGAACACAGAAGGATTGGAAGGGGCAGGGCCTTCCCTGCTTTTCAGCCATAGGCTTAGCCCCGACTCTGAGAGGACGCTCGGGTGGAGGTAGACACTCCCATACCCCCCCGCCCCCCCAAACCTTCTCCCCAGTCTTTTACTGGATTTCCCAAAAGCCCCCTTGCAAGACTAGAACCCGACTCTGGAATCTTAAATCCACCCAGAGGTCCACTAGCTCCGCCCTGGAACTCTTATTCTAGCCCGGTTCTTAGAGCCCTTGTTTATTAGAGCTAGACCCGCCCCCCGCGGCCTTAACTCCGCCCCGGAATCCTGCGGGAGACCCCGAGGGCTATAACGCTTCGCCCAGAGCCCTGGACCCAGCCTTCCTATAGGATTAGCAACGCCCCCCCCCCCCGAGTTTAGGCCCCTCCCCCAAGTCTGTACCTCCTTAATCTTCCCTTCCACTTTCCTATCAGCCGCCCCTCGTTCCTCCGCTACAACCCTTACCTCCCACAACTTCATTGTCCAGTCCGGGTTTTGGCACGGGTCCCGCTCTGACGCCTGGCCGGCTGGCGGTGTCTGTAGGAGCCAGCTCCCAAGTTGGGGGAAGAGGGGAGGGTAGAACACCTGACAGTGGATTGAAAGAATAATGGACCACCTTCCCCAAGTCCCCACGGAGAGTCACCACCTAGCTGGACATGGCCCGTGTTTAGGGAGGGGAAGCGAGCCCCAAGTGGGAAGAGATTTGCCTCTGGAAACACAGGCTGACCCTGAAAGCACAGGGCTTTGGAACCAGGCTGATCTGGGTTTGATTCCTGATTCCACCGCTTTTCTCGTGGTGACTCTGAGAGTCAGTTTCCACATCTGGAAAGCGTGTGTGTTACGGGGACTGGGAGAGGGCGCAGGGGAGGGCGGGGCGGGGAGGTGGTTTCTATCGCGCCTATTTCTTTCATTCATTTAAAAACGTTCACTGAAAAAAAATATATATATAAAAATAAATAAAAACGTTCACTGAGCCTTAGCTGGTTTGGCTCAGTGGATAGAACGTGCGCTTGCGGACTGAAGGGTCCCAGGTTCGATTCTGGCCAAGGGCCCTTTGAGATGCTCGATGCTCTCCAGCGTTCAGGAGGCAGCCTATCAATGATTCTCTCCCATCATTGATGTTTCTCTCTCTCTCTCTCTCTCTCTCTCTCTCTCTCTCTCTCTCTCTGAAATCAATAAAAAATATATTTAAAAACATTAAAAATGTTCACTGAGCCGTGGCTGGTGTGGCTCAATTGGTTGGGTGTCGTCCTGCAAACTGAGAGGTTGCCTGTTAGGGCACATGCCAGGCCGGGGCTCAATTCCTGGTGGGGAGTGTGCAGGAGGCAGCGCCAATGGTTTTTTATTTTCCTCCCTCTCCCTTCCCCTCTCTCTCTAAAATCAATAAATAAGCCTACCATGGGCCACCTCTGTCCTAGATTCTGGAGTTTCAGTAGCAACCAAGTCAATCCCAGAGTTTAATTTGTTCTCAGGTACCTTGCAGTTTGTGGAGGATGTAAGCTACTATCCACAAAACAAATAATAATAACTACCGTTTATTGAGCACCTACAATGTGCCAAGCACTCGGTTATCTTCACCATGAGTTTTACTTTCATCACCATTTTACAGATGAAGAAGCAGGCACGAAGCTGGTAAGATCCTCTCAGTTCCTGGTATTACAGAAATAAGACAAAGTGATATGATTAAGGACAGGAGGGGGAGGCTAATTCAGAGAGAGTGGGGCCAAGGAAGATCTCTCTGAGGAAGTGTCATTTGAGGTGAGATGTGAATAACAAGAAGGACACATCCCTAGCCGGTTTGGTTCAGTGGATAGAATGTCAGCCTGAGGACCAAAGGGTCCCGGGTTCAATTCCGGTCAAGGGCACATACCTCGGTTTGGTTGCAGGCTCCTCCCCAGCCTGGGCCCTGGTCAGGGCGCGTTCAGGAGGCAACCAATTGATGTGTTTCTCTCACATCGATATTTCTCTCTGTCTTTCCCTCTCTCTTCTACTTTCTCTAAAAATCAATGGAAAGCCCAAACCGGTTTGGCTCAGTAGATAGAGCATCAGCCTGCGGACTCAAGGGTCCCCGGTTCCATTCCAGTCAAGGGCATGTACCTTGGTTGCCGGCACATCCACAGTAGGAGGTGTGCAGGAGGCAGCTGATCGATGTTTCTCTCTCATCGATGTTTCTGACTCTCTATCCCTCTCCCTTCCTCTCTGTAAAAAATCAATAAAATATATTTTTTTAAATGTGCCTTATTTAAAATAAATAAATAAAAATCAATGGAAAAATATCCTTGGGTGAGGATTGAAAAAAAAGAAGGAAGCAGTCAGGCATGGAGTTGGGGTGGGGGGGGGGGGGCTTTCCAGAGAGAGGAAACAGTAAGTTCGAAGATCTGGAGATAGGTATGAGTTCGGCATATACACAGGGCAACACGGAGACTGGTGAGAATGAAGCCGCAGGAGTAGATGAGATCAGGAAGGTAACGGGCCCGCCGGGTTTTAAAGGGCCATGAGGCTGTGGGAAGGTGTTTGCTGTTTGTCACTATAGCCAAGCCCCATCGAGGCCACAGATATAAATCATGCACGCGTACAGTGCCTGGCAAACAGCAGGCACACATAAATGATACAACCCCTATTTATTTCCTACTATGTAAGGCACCAAGCTTCTATTGACCTTAAAAATAAGTTATTTTAGCCGAAACCGGTTTGGCTCAGTGGATAGAGCGTCGGCCTGTGGACTGGAAGGTCCCAGGTTCGATTCCGGTCAAGGGCATGTACATTGGTTGCGGGCACATCCCCCGGTGGGGGGTGTGCAGGAGGCAGCTGGTCGATGTCTCTCTCTCATCGATGTTTCTAGCTCTCTATCCCTCTCCCTTCCTCTCTGTGAAAAATCAATAAAATATATTTAAAAAAATAAAAAAAAAATAAGTTATTTTACCAGCGAAAATGGAAAATGGATTTATTTGCAATTTGGGATAAGCAAGCTGTAGCAAATTCATAGGCAAGTCCGACAACCAAAGGAGAGAAATGTTATTTTATGGGGAGGGGTGGGGATGAGAACATGGAGAGGGGTTCTTTTGAATGAAAGTCCATTGGAGAGCCCAGCCGGTGTGGCTCAGCAGTTGAGCAGCAACCCAGGAACCAAGAGGTTTCTGTTTTGGATTCCTGGTCAGGGCACATGCCGGGGTTGTGGGTTCGATCCCCAGTGAGCGGTGTGCAGGAGGCAGCTGATCGGTGATATTTCTATCTCTCTATCCGTCTCCCTTCCTCTCTCTCTAAAAATCAATTAAAAAAAACATATTTTAAAAAAGAAAAGAAAGTCCATTGGAGAAAAGCGAGAGTGCAGGGAGATGAGTTTCTCATTGGCTGAGCTGCTGAGGAAGCTGATTTCTTGACGGAGATGCAATGTACATCTTCTCCTGGTGGGGCCTGTAACTGACCATTCTCAAGGATTCTTCTGTTGAAGTGTGTAATTGACAATTGTTCTTGTAATTGACATCCAGCGGTACTGTGTGAGAGCTCCCCCTTCTGGCCTCCTGAAGTTTATTTTAGTGAGGTTTCCCTTTATTAATTTCCACAATCAATAATGGCCTCCAAGTGATGACCAAAATAGATGCGGTCGATGATCACAGCTAATTGTGTTGCCGATAGAAACAAAGCGGGGATTCAGATTTCCTGCCTCCCCAACTCCTGCTTCTCCACCCTGCACCCTGATGAGCTCAGATCCTAGGAGAGGGCGAGTCACACTCCTACATACAGACTTGCAGCAGGCTGCCGTGTGCTGAGGGCTGTTACCGACTTTTCCCAGAGGACTGCGGGAGCTCAGGGGAGTTCAGATCTTGCCAGATCCATGTGCTGGGGGAGTGGAGCCAGGGTGTTGCATGAGGGAACCACAGGCAGGAGTTTAGGCTGGCAGGCTCTATGTTCCGGGGACAGGGGGTAGTGGGGGCGACACACAAAGATGAGTTAGGCCTTGCCCTTGAGGTATCAGGATCCATGTGAGGACAGTGACCTTGGCCAAATAGCACGGCTTCTCTTTCTCTGCAAATATGGGAGTTATCCCAGCACCCACTTCCCAGGGGAGAAGAGCAGATTCAGTGAGCTCATGCCTGTCGAGTGCTCAGCACATGGCTTTTGGGTACAGCTAATGGAGCTGGATTTATTACAAGTGCTCTCACAGGGAGATGTCAAGGGCGGGAGTGGGGAGGGGGAGGCTGGAGGATAGGGGGCAGGGCTCAAGGTCATGCTTCGTCCTTTCTCTCTGCCTCTGGGCCCCCTTTTTCCATGCTGCTTTTCTCTCTCATCCCTGTCTCTATGTCTCTGCCTGGAAATTGGGTCATTGATCCATCGCTTATGAGCTATGTCACCGTGAGCAAGTCACTTAGCCTCTCTGAACCTCATTTTCTTCATCTGGAATATAGAGATGAAAATACCTCTGCTGCAGGTTTGCTGTAAGGATTAAATGAGACACATACGTGTAAAATGCCCATTATTTGGTACCTATTATTATTCATATTTTTGTTAATCCTCTCCTGAGGATATTTTTTTCCATTGATTTCTAGACAGAGTGGAAGGGAGGGGGAGAGACAGAGAGAGAAACCTCGATGTGAGAGAGACACATCAACGAGTTGCCTCCTGAACAAGCCCACCTGGGGCTGGGGATGGAGCCTGCAACCAAGGTACGTGTCCTTGACTGGAATCTAACCTGTGACCCTTCAGTCCGTGGGCCAATGCTCTATCCACTGAGTCAAGCTGGCTAGATCGGTACCTATCATTTTTTTTTTTTAATGGTCAGAGAGGAAGGGAGAGGGAAAGAGGGACAGAAACATCAATGATGAGAGAGAATCATTGAATGGCTGCCTCCTGCACGCCCCACTACTGGGGATCAAGCCCGAAACCCAGGCATGTGCCCTTGGCTGGAATCGAACCTGGGACCCTTCAGTTCATAGGCCAATGCTCTATCCACTGAGCAAAACCAGCTAGGGCTATTATTATTATGTTTTTCCTTTTTAAAATATATTTTTATTGATTTCAGAGAGGAAGGGAGAGGAAAAGAGAGATAGAAACATCAATGATGAGAGAGAATCATTGATCGCCTGCCTCCTGCACACCCCCCCCACTGGGGATGGAGCCCGCAACCCAGGCATGTGCCCCCGACCGGAATCAAACCTGGGACCCTTCAGTCCATAGGCCAATACTCTATTCACTGAGCTAAACCAGGTAGGGCTGTTTTTCTTCTTTAAAACATATTTTTATTTACTTCAGAGAGGAAGCGCGAGGAAAAGATAGAATCATCAATGAGAGAATCATTAATCGATCGGCTGCCTCCTGCACACCCCCTACTGGGGATCAAGCCTGCAACCCAGGCACGTGCCCTGACCGGTAATCATACCCTGACCTCGTGGTTCATAGGTAGATGCTCAACCACTGAGCAACACCGGCCGGGCTGATTTTGTTGTTCTCTCAGCTTCTTCATTCCTCTGTCTTTCTATTTCTTTGTGTGTGTGTGTGTGTTTCTCTTCCTTTCGTCTGTCACCCTATTTGGGTCTGTGCTTGAGCTCCATAAGGGCAGGGCCACCCAGGTCCCCAGCCTTGCCAAGCCCAGCCCTGGAACATAACAAATGCTCAAAATGAATTGAACTCTGGTCTGTGTCAAATCATGTTGGGCAATGCTGGGGACCCAGCAGTGACTGAGACAGCCCCAGCCCTGCTTTCAAAGAGATCACAATCCAGGAGAGGAAATACGTGTTGAATGAATGAATGAATGAATGAATGAGCTAGCTTTGAAATGGGCTTGGAAGATTCAACAAAAAGTGGGTGGAGGCATTTGAAGCAGAGAAAACTTCTGGAATCAAGGTTGTGGGGGGAGGGACGAGGAAGAGGTTGAAGAGTTAAGAAGTCATGGGGAGAAGGCTGGAGAGCTCAGCAAAAGCCTTAAAGGCCGTGGAGAGGAGCCTGAGTTTTCTCCTGAGGGCACTGGGGAGCCACGGCAGGTTCTGAGCAGGGGGGGGGGGCAGGGTCAGGCTTGTGCTATTTAGCATGACCACTCTGACTGCCTGGCTGCCCTGTTGGAGGGCAGGGGGGTGGGTGGAAGGGAGAGGGGCCCAACTGGGGTAGGAGATCCCAGAGAGGAGGGTCCTGGACCAGAGCAGGGACTGCGGGGAGAGGGAAGAGGAGCCAGATTGTAGAAACCGGGATGAGAATGCCTGGACCCGCCTGCTGTCCTTGAGCTTCCGGGCTCACCCACCCCCACCACCAGGGGGCAGTCAAGGGTACAGGTTTGGATATCTTGGCTTCTCCCAGGACAGGGAGGTTTGCACCTCCATTTAGAGGTGCGGTTAGAACTGTCTGTGGGGTCCCAGATGAGAGTCCTTCTGCTCTCCTGCCCCCATCCCGGCCTTTCGGGCTGCTGGAGCCCCCACCCCACCAGCCCAAGATTATGTCAACACAGCCCCGCTGCTTCTGGCCAGGACAATATTTGCCCTCTGGATCTGGGGAGGTTGCTATGGAAATGTGCTGCAGGGGGAGGTGAAGGTGGGGTGGGGGGAGCGCGCGCGCGCACACACACACTCACACACCCTCACTCACACACACACACTCACACACCCTCACTCACACACACACTCATACACACTCACTCACACACACACACACACACACCCTCACTCACACACACACACACTCACACACCCTCACTCACACACACTCACACACCCTCACTCACACACACACTCACACACACACACCCTCACTCACACACACACACTCACACACCCTCACTCACACACACACTCACACACACTCACTCACACACACACACTCACATACACACACACACACCCTCACTCACACACACACTCACACACACACACCCTCACTCACACACACACACTCACACACCCTCTCTCACACACACACTCACACACACTCACTCACACACACACACACATACCCTCACTCACACTCACACACACACACACCCTCACTCACACACACACTCACACACACACACCCTCACTCACACACACACACTCACACACCCTCACTCACACACACACTCACACTCACTCACACACACACACACACATACCCTCACTCACACACACACTCACACACACACACCCTCACTCACACACACACACTCACACACCCTCACTCACACACACACTCACACACACTCACTCACACACACACACACACACACCCTCACTCACACTCACACACACACACACCCTCACTCACACACACACACCCTCACTCACACACACACACTCACACACAGTCCGGAAGAGGACGAGGGGAGCTGGGCTTCTTGCCTCATCTTTTTTTTCTTTTTTAATATATTTTATTGATTTTTTTTACAGAGAGGAAGGGAGAAGGATAGAGAGTTAGAAACATCGATGAGAGAGAAACATCGACCAGCTGCCTCCTGCACACCTCCCACTGGGGATGTGCCTGCAACCAAGGTACATGCCCTTGACCGGAATCGAACCTGGGACCCTTCAGTCCACAGACTGACGCTCTATCCATTGAGGCAAACCGGCCAGGGCTTGCCTCATCTTTGAGTGATGGTGTCTGAGGTCTGAGAGAGTTTACCCACCCCCATCTATCTGTGTTCCAAATCCCTCTCTCTCTCTCTCTCTCTCTGTCTCCCTCCCCCTCCGTCCCTCTCTCCCTGGATAATACCTATCTCTCAGGTCTCTTCCTCTATCCTTTAGTCTCTCTCTCTGGGTCCCCACTCTGTTTCTCCATGTCTCTGTCTCTCTCTGGGCTTCATGTCTCTACGTCTCTGTTTGTCTTTGGATCTGTGTCTCTGTCACAGACGCCGCGTTGCCTTGTGTTCCTCTAGGCCCCTGTCTCTGGACCTCTTCGTTCCTGTCTTTCTCTGGCTTGTATGTGTGTGTATCTCTGTGTCTCAGCACTGTCGCTCTGTCTCGGCCTCTCTGGTTCCGCATGCTTGTGAGTATGTGTCTCTCAGCCGGTCTCTCTATTGCTGTCTCTCATTCTCTGTATCTGTGTGTGTGTGTGTGTGTGTGTGTGTGTGTGTGTGTGTCTCAGACCTCCTCTCAGCAGTCCTGAATCTCAGGGGGCTGGCTCAGGCGCCCGTTTCTGGCCTCAGTCCCCATGGGGCATGCCCTCTCCCCATCCCTCTCTGCCTCATTTCTCCTGCACCATCTGCTGGCACCCCAGGCCCCGGCCTGCTCCCACAGGCTCTGCTTGGTCGGGCAGCCCCATGGGGGAGGCACAGGCCCTCCGGCTGCCTCCCCACCACTGCGCCCTGAGCTGGGGGCACTGCCTGGTCATTGCTGGGGTTGGGGGAGAGGCCAACAGCCTGGAATCCCAGGGCCAGGGGCAATGGAGGGAGAGAAATAGACAGACAGGCACCAGCGAGAAGATGAGGGAAAGGGGGAAGTTTAAAGATGGTCTGGAAGAGGCTGATCCTGAGCAAGAGAAATAAGCAGAGGAGCAGAATGAAACCAGAGGGAAGAAAAGGGAAAAGACAGCCCAGCAAGCAGGAAAAGACAGACAAACTGAGGGTGGGCTTGGAGAAGAGGAGAAAGGAGGATTCGGACCAAAGAGAGAGGGGGAGGGGGGGTGGCAGGGAGAGATGGACAGCAGAGAAGGCAGCAGCGGGGGTGGGGGGGGAAGGTAGGTGGGAGGGGGCGCATGGCTGTTTCTCTGCCTGCAGGTTCCAGAAGCCCTGAGCATGGAATTGGGGAGGGCCCATGTGGCTACCCCTGTGGCCCTGCCGTCCCCTCCTGATCGCAGGAGACTGCAGAGGACCCCAGGAGGGCTGAGATGGGCAGGGGGGCAGTCAGGACCCGGCATCTCCCCTCCTGCCGGACATGGGCCCCTCCCTATGCCCTGTTCTGTCCTGTGTTCCCACAGCGGCTGATGGAGGGCTGTGGGGCTCGGAGCCCAGCTTCAGGCTCATCCCCACAGCTCCTGCCCTGGCCATCTTTCCTCAAGCCCCACCTTCCAGGCTCTCCCCCTCCACCCTCCCCATCTTCATCTCTCTATGTCTCCATCTCTCAGCTTGTATCTCTTCTGTCTCTCTCCCTCTCTCAGTCCCTGTTCTCTCTCCCCTGATTCCTCTTTCTCTTTCTGTTTCGATTTCTTTTCTTTATTCTTATTTTTTAATCCTCAACCTGAAGATATTTTTTCCATTGAGTTTTAGAGAAAGTAGAAGGGAGGGAGGAGGGGGAGAGAGAGAGAGAGATCAATGTGAGAGAGACACATCGATTGGCTACCTCTACATGCACCTGGACCAGGACGGGGGTAAACCTGCAACCCAAGTACATGCCCTTGACTGGGAATCAAACCCGAGACCCTTCGGTCCTCGGGCCGATGCTCTAACCACTGAGCAAACGGGCCAGGGCTCCATTTCTTTTCTGCCGGTCTCTCTTGGTCTTTCTCTTTCTCATGCGCTCTCTCATCGCTGCTTCTTCCTGTCTCGGTTCTTTCTTGAGCTTTGGTTTCTTTTCCTATTTCTCTCACCACCTCAATTCCTCTCCACTGCTTCCCCTCCCTCCTGGTTTCTCCCTCCATTCCAGCCTCCCCCCACCTTCCCAGCCCTAGCAGAGAGACACCCCCCCCTAGGCCCTCCAGGGGCCAAGGAGAGATCCCCTCCCAACCCCAGCCTCTCCCGAGGTGCTGGGCCATCTCAGACCCCTTTTCCTCCCCACCCCGTGGACTGAGCCTTTCCCAGGACCCGGAGGGCGCCAGGAATGTGGGGCAGAGAGCAGGGAGGCCAGCTGGAGGCCAGGAAGTCAGGACCCCCCCTCCCTCCCCACGCTACTCCCCTCCCCTAAACTTGCCTCCTTCTCCTTCCGGCCTCTGGTGCTGGACATCACGCCACCCCTTATTCCCTGCCCCTATTGGGGCCTCTGGGCCTCAGTTTCTCCTCTGCAAAATGGGCAAACTTGCCTCTGACCCACTTACCTCATAGGTCCCAGGGGAGTGTGTCCTCTGAATGTTAATAGTACGATTAATGTGCATGCATTGGTAATTAGCATTAAAGGGGCATGAGCGTGCGGAGAGCTGGGACTCTATTTCTAAGGCTTCAACCCAGGTATGTGCCCTTGACTAAGAATGGAACTTACGACCCTTGGGTGCCTGGGCGGATGCTCTAACCACTGAGCACACCAGCCAAGGCATTAGGATTGTTCATGTTTAAGGAAGAGACTGAAAGTGGAGATTTTCAGATGTGAGGGTCAGTGGTGATTGTGAGCCTGAGACCGTGTGAGGCTGTGGGCTCATGTGTGACTGCCCCCCCCCCCGAGTGTGTGCCTCGGGCGGTTGGGAATGTGTGTTGTTGGGGTGCGGCTGTGGACCCTGTCGGTGATTATGTGAAGTGTGAAATGATGTGTGAGAGTGTTAATGGGTCTGGCTGTGTAACACTGTGAGAGACCTTCAGATTGTGTCATTAAAGGATTATATGACCATGTGAGGAGCCACATAACTGTGCATTTATTTTATTTTTTCACATGTTTTTATTGATTTTAGAGAGAGAGGAAGGGAGAGGAAGAGAGGGATAGAAACATCAACGATGAGAGAGAACCGTGGATCAGTGGCCTCCTACACAGCCCCTACTGGGGATGGAACCCGCAACCTGGGCATGTGCCCTGACCGTGAATCGAACCTGTGACCTCCTGGTTCATAGGTCGACGCTCAACCACTGAGGGACACTGGCCAGGCTGTGCATTTATTTAACCAACAATCATTCTTCGAGCCTCTGTGCTCTGTGCCCAAACCTGTGCTGAGTGCACAGGCCGGGGGGAGACAGATGGTGTTTGTGACCTGACCTCGTGAGCCTGTGAGTGTGTGAGGGACCCAGTGTCACTGGCACTGTGGGTAGTGGTGGCTGTGTCACTGGGAGTGCAGGCGTCCACGCCCGAGGCTGTGCGCCCGTGTGTCCTGTGGGTGTGGACCAGGCTCTGGGTGTGACTGTAGATTGTACAGCTGAATGAGCACGAGGAACACGCTCTGTGAGGAACAGCATGTGACATTGTGTGCTGAGCCCGTGTCTCGGTTAATGGGACTGTGTGTGACACTGCGTGTGACTGCGTGGCTGCCTGAGCCTGTGGGCGACGAGAGACTGCACCGGGGGGCGGGGGGGGGGTTTGACTGCTCCCCCATGTGATCTGGAGTGACTGTGATGCTCACAGGCCAGGGCCCCTGCTCCCCTGGAGCCCCCCCTTCCTGTTCCCTGGCCCCGCCCCTCCCACCACCGCCGGCTGTCACCTCCTCCAGAGCTCGGGAGGCAGTGGAGGCAGCAGCGGAGGCAGCCGCAGGACAGGTGAGGGCTCCCCTGCCCCGCTGGCCCCTCAAGTCTGTGGGTCCCTCTCTCTGGGTTTCTGAGCCTTTGTCTCTCTCGGTCTCTGTGGCCACAGTCTCTAACCTCCTCTCGGTGTCTTGTCTGCGTCCCACGCCTCCCAATCTCTGTCTAACCTCTAAATAGCTCTGTACCTCTATCGCCTCTAACCCACATTTTGTCTCCCTCTGCCTTGTGGTCTCTAGTCTCTCCTAGCTGTCTCCGTTTCTCTCTCTCTATTTCTGTCTCACGCACCTCTGACCCGTGTCTGTGGTCTGGTCTGAGGTGCTCCCTGCCTCTCCTTTCCCTCCATGGTGCTGCGTGGGGGGGGGGGGGTTGCTCAGAGTGAGAGACAGAATTCCAGGCAGGGGGCCCCTGCAGACCTAAGCCCAGGCTCTGACGCCTCTAGTCCCTAAGGAGAGCATGTCCCATGGATCCCGGGCTTTGTCCTCCGCGGGATAAGTTCTGTAAGGTCCGGTTTTTATCCCCGATTTGGATTTGAAAACCCTTTGGGCTCAGAGAGTGGGAACTCCGAGGGCCATCTGCTGCTCGGTCCCCAGGTCCACTCCAGTCTCCACGTCTAGACTCCGGGTGACATGAGCACTTCCGCCCGGCGCAGCTCTAGGGCAACCACGCCCTCAGCAAACACCGCCCCCCCTCCCCGCCGCGGCTCCCGCAACCGCTGCGGGTGGGCCCGGGGATCGCCGGTCGGACCCCAGCCTCGTCCCCTCCTCACGCATCTCCCCACCCACAAATCATCGCGTGTGGGGCGGGGGGATGGGGGGCGCTGCCTCGGAGTCCGCGTGTATCATCCCGGGGAGCCCGGCGGCGGTGAGGCTGGGGCTGGGGGCGGCAGGCGGAGGCTCCTGACCCTGCCCTCGGACCCTCCAGGCCGGCTGCCCGCCCCCCACCCACCCACCGCGGGCCCCGCCGCCCTCACCATGCCGACCCGTGCGCCCCGGAGGCTGCTGCTGCTGCTGCTCTGGCTGTGGGGGCCGCTGCTGCCGAGGGCGGAGGTGAGGACCGGGAGCCGCCGGAGGTGAAGGCTCGGAGCGGAGGGAGGTCTGGGACGGTTAAGGCGCCCCCGCTGCAGAGGTGTGGAGACGGCCCCCCACTCGCGCAGACTCTAGTGTTGATGTTGCTTCCAGTCCGTCTTGTTTCCCTCGCACATCTTCCTGCTGATTTCCAGCCACCACTTCCCCCAATTTCTTTTTTAAAAAAATATATTTTATTGATTTTTTACAGAGAGGAAGGGAGAGGGAGAAAGCTAGAAACATCAGTGAGAGAGAAACATCAACCAGCTGCCTCCTGCACACCCCCCACCGGGGATGTGCCCACAACCAAGGCACATGCCCTGGACCGGAATCGAACCCGGGACCTTCCAGTCCACAGGCCAACGCTGAAGGTTTTCAGTACCCCAACAACTCCCCAGGAGGTTTCTAGGCTCCCCTCGAGAATTAAAAGAGGTTTCTCGGCTCCCCAAGACTCCTGGGCAAACAGGACAGCCCCTCCAGGTCCCTCGAGGGTCTCTGGCCCGCACGCACCAGGCTGCCTGGGAGCGAGGGTCGGTGCGGGCGTCCTCCCTTCTCTCTCTCCGTAGACAGGCTCTGAGCGGCAGACGGCGCGGGAGCTGTACCAGCGCTGGGAGCGCTACCGCAGGGAGTGCCAGGGGACCCTGCAGGCCGCGGAGCCCCCGGCAGGTGTGACGGGGGAGGAGGCGGGCTGGGCGCCCCAGGAGGGGTGGGCTGGGCGGACGGTCAGGGCTGCGGTGGAGCGGGGTGGGCTAGGACCAGGCGCTGGGCCTGGAAGAGTTGTCCGGGGTAGATGTGGGCTTGGCCTCGGTGGGAAGGGCCTAGATCTGAGTGGGATGCTACTCGGATTCAGGGGAAAAGTCTGGGGAGAAGCTTGAAATGGGCGGGGTCGTGGGCGGGGCTGCACTGGGTGGGCGGGGCCTGAAATGATTGGAAAGGGGCGGGGCTTGGGTGCAGCCTAGAAGGGCCTCGAGCAGTGGGAACCTCGTGCGGCTGGAACTTGCGTGGTGGGGAGCCCAGAGTGGGGTCGGAGGATAGGGAGGCCTTGGGGTCCGATGGGCGGAGCTGTGGAGCAGCAGCGTCGGACCGCTCCCTCCTGGTGGGTGGGCCTAGCGCAGGGCTTGTGGGTGAGGATAGGGAGGCCTTGGGGTCCGATGGGCGGAGCTGTGGAGCAGCAGCGTCGGACCGCTCCCTCCTGGTGGGTGGGCCTAGCGCAGGGCTTGTGGGTGAGGATAGGGGGGCCTTGGGGTCCGATGGGCGGAGCTGTGGCGCAGCAGCGTCGGACCGCTCCCTCCTGGTGGGTGGGCCTAGCGCAGGGCTTGTGGGTGTGAGGAGGAGGGCTTTGGGCCGAGGGTGCAGTAGATCCCCCTTATGCCACTCCAGGCCTCGCCTGCAATGGGTCCTTCGATATGTACGTCTGCTGGGACTACGCTGCACCCAACACCACTGCCCGTGCTTCCTGCCCCTGGTACCTGCCCTGGCACCGTCACGGTGAGGTGCCCCCTGGACTGTGGGCCTTTCTGGACACAAGCAGCTCCTAACCACTTCCCCCAAACTCACCTACACCCCATCGCCTGCTCCTCTCTGTCCAGCGGGGTGTCTCCTCATCTGTCCAACCCTGGCTGGGTCACCCTGATCCTGGCTCTGTCACATCATGCCCCTTCTCTGTCTGTATCTCTCTTAGGACTACGGGGTTCTTGTTTTCTCTCCTTTGTCTGAGTCTGTCTCTGGGCATTCTGGTCTTCCTGTCCTAACTAGCTATGTGGTCCAGGGCAGTTTATTTAATTTCTTTATACCTCAACCCCCTCATCTGTAGAATGGGATTGATGATAGCACCAGCTTCAGAGTTGTCTTATGAATATTAAATTAATACGTGTAAAATTCCATAGAAGGGCTCATCATCATCATCATCACATCGGCTCTCTCTCTCTCTCTCTCTCTCTCTCTCTCTCTCTCTCTGCCTGTCCTCCCAGCTGGTCTCTCTGTCTCCATCTCTTTCTCTGTGCCTCTAATCCCCTCCCTCGATTCCCCCCAGTGGCTGCAGGCTTTGTCCTCCGCCAGTGTGGCAGTGATGGCCAATGGGGACCTTGGAGAGACCATTCTCAGTGTGAGAACCCAGAGAAGAATGGGACCTTTCAGGTAAGAAGAGGCGAGGGATTCAGGTTGGATGTCCAGGGAGAGGTGAAAAGGCAGCAGTCTCACACTGAGCCTGAAATCCCTTGTACTGTTCAGGGCTCTGGGTTCCAAGTGATAGAAATCCCAAGTAAACGTGCTTGATGCAGAAAAAAAAAAAATGTCTTTACTTCTGTGATTGAAACGCACACGGCCACGCACAGCTTCAGGTACAGCTGGATCTAGGTGCTCAAGTAATGTTGGGGATCTCTCTTGCTCGCCATTGTGTGCCTGTATTTTTCTCTGTGCTGGTCTCCTCTTCTCGGTGGGGTGGAACAGGTTTGTTTTCTCCATTAGCACCAGACTCACATCCCACCAACCAAGCAACACTGTGGGGAGATTGAGCTTTGTTCTCAGTAGTTCCCGCATCATGTCACAGGACTGACTCTTTTTAATATTTGTCTTTTTCTTTTAAAAAATGTGTTTTTATTGATTTCTGAAAGGAAGGGAGAGGGAGAGAGAGATAGAAACAAATGATGAGAGAGAACCATTGATTGGCTGCCTCCAGCCTGCCCCCTATTGGGGATCGAGCCTACAACCTGGGCATATGACCTTGCCTGGAATCAAACCCAGGACCCTTCAGTCCACAGGCCAATGCTCTATCCACTGAGCCAAACCAGCTAGGACTAAAATTTTTATTTTTCAATTACATTTTCATTCAATATTATTTTATACTAGTGGCCTGATGCACGAAATTCGTGTAAGGGGCTCAGCCCTCGCAGCCCCAAACTTTCAGGATTGACTCTCATTGCCCTGGTTTGGGTCCTCTGCCCACCCTGGACTAATCTCTGTGTATGTGTGTAGGGAGGAGGGGTAAGGGGGAGGGTGTTAGGATGCTCTGATTGGCTGGTCACATGTCCAGCCTGGAGCAGAAGGGTGGAGATAGCCCAACTGAAATAAGGGAAGTTGGATCCCCAAGAGAAAATTGGGGTGCTTGGCAGGAACAAGGAGCAGGTAGATGTCTGTCCAGCCCTTGTGTGACCCTGGGGAAGAGCTGAGCTCTGTTCCTGTGTCCTGCCCTGTACCCCCAGAACCAGAAGCTGATCTTGGAGCGGCTACAGGTTGTGTACACCGTGGGCTACTCCCTGTCCCTGGCCGCGTTGCTGCTAGCCCTGCTCATCTTGAGTTCCTTCAGGTGGGACCCCCCAACTGTGAGTGGCAGAGGCGGAGCGGGGCCTGTTTGCCCACTAAGATGGGGTGGTCGGCTCCACCAGGAACCCAATGGTGGTTCCGTGAGAAGAAGGGCTGGGAGGTGGTTAAAGGGGCTCCATGTGGCCACGGACAGGTCTCCATGGGTCCCCACTGCCTCCCAAATCCCCAGGCGGCTGCACTGCACTCGCAACTACATTCACATCAACCTGTTCACGTCTTTCATGCTTCGGGCAGCAGCCATCCTCACCCGAGACCGGCTGCTGCCTCCACCGGGCCCCACACCCGGGGACCAGGCCCCTATCCTGTGGAACCAGGTGAGCATCGTCCCTCTTCCTCCCCTTGTCTGGCCACGCTACTCACTACCCACGACACCAGCGACAGTTTCCTCTCTCTTGACCACGCCAAATGCTTTTAGAGAGGGACCCCCAACTCAGCCTCCTGCATTGTTCACTCCGTCATCTCCTTTGTTGGAATTTTCCATTCTCTTTCTTATATTAACAACCACTGGCCTTTCCCACCCCTGAGAGTCTTCTGCTGGAGGTGAGGAGGAGACAGGGTGGGGGAACCAGCTGGTGGGAGGATTTGGTAGATTCCGGGTGGTTACTGAGAAACAAGGTGAGAGAGACCTGAGGCTGGGAACGGAGGGGAGAAAAACCACCTGGTAGCAACGGGGGTCATGCCCATTGTCAGGAAGCAGGGGGGTGGGAGGGGCCGCGCTGGTGGGAGAGGAGGGGCGAGATGGGAGAAACTTTTGGAGAGGTGGAGTAGTTGAGCACAATTCTCAGGAGATGGGGTGGGAGGAGCCATATTTGGGGCATCTTGGGGGGAAGTCTGATAGTGAGATGGATGATACCAGTTGTTTAAGAGGTTAGAGTGGGAGAGATCATATAGGGCGAGAGAAACCCTTCGGTGATAGAGTGGGAGAATATTTGATGACAAGAGGCGGGGGTGAAAGGACGACCAGCTGGAGGAAAGCTTGGGGTACCCCCCCCCGCGCCCTGACTGCCCCCTCCCCCTGTCTGGCCACCCTCCAGGCGCTGGCCACCTGCAGAACGGCCCAGATCGTGACCCAGTACTGCGTGGGCGCCAACTACACGTGGCTGCTGGTGGAGGGCATCTACCTGCACAGCCTCCTGGTGCTCGTGGGAGGCTCCGAGGGGGGCCCCTTCCGCGGCTACCTGCTCTTCGGCTGGGGTGAGCCCCGACCCTGTCCCCTGCCCAGCCTCGCGCACCACCGCTCCCCGACTCCCCAGCTGGGCCGCTTTAGGGGTCTCGTCCTCTCTCCGGGCTTTGCCTTCCCACCTCAGCGGGGGAATTCCGCGGGTCTGGGGCCGGGCGAGGCCCGTGCGCGTGCTGACAGCTGCGGCGGGGTGGGGGGCGGGGGTCGGGGTCTGCACAGGGGCCCCCGCGCTTTTCGTCATTCCCTGGGTGATCGTCAGGTACCTGTACGAGAACACGCAGTGAGTTGCGGGGGGCCTGGGCGGGGCCTGGGGAGGTGGGCGGGGCTTGGAGGCCCCTGGGCGGGTGTGATGGAAGCGTGGGGTGGTCCTGAGGGCCCCTGGGGGCTTGGAGGGAACGTGGGTGGGGGCGGAAGGAATAGCCGCGTGGAAAGGTTGTGCTCGAGGACGACGGGAAGGGGCGGGGCCGGGGCAGGGGTAGGCGGGGCTCCAGAGGAATGTGGGCGTGGCCTGAAGGAAGGCGGGCGGGACCTGGCGAGTGAAGGCGCGTGGCCGGTGCTTCCAGAGGTTTTCCATCGCTTAGCTCCACCACCCCTACTCCAGGTGCTGGGAGCGGAACGAAGTCAAGGCCATCTGGTGGATCATACGCACCCCTATCCTCATGACCATTTTGGTACGGCCGGCGCCCACCTCCTCCAGGCCGTCCTCGGGGATTTCTCACCCTGGGGAGAGGGGTTGCCGCCCTGTTTCCCAGGATGGACTCGGACTGGCTCAGGCTCTACCTTTCCCCGCAGATTAATTTCTTCATCTTTCTCCGAATCCTTGGCATCCTCGTGTCCAAGCTGCGGACCCGGCAGATGCGCTGCCCGGACTACCGGCTAAGGTGGGGCAGGGCGGGGGGGGAAAGAGGGAAGAGGGCCGGGCGTGAGATGGGGACCCGGGCCACTGGACCACAGCTGCCCTCTCCTCCCAGGCTGGCTCGCTCCACGCTGACGCTGGTGCCTCTGCTGGGCGTCCACGAGGTGGTGTTTGCTCCTGTGACCGAGGAACAAGCCCGGGGCCACCTGCGCTTCGCCAAGCTCGGCTTTGAGATCTTCCTCAGCTCCTTCCAGGTGCTCAGGCCGGGAGCAGGGGCTGCACCCTTCCGGCTGGGGCCCTTCTCCCCAGAGAGGCCGAAGGGCTACAGCCACCCCTTGGCGCAGCCACTGAAGTGGGTGTGCCTGTGCGAGTTCATTCATTCTGCACAGAATGCTGAGCCGGTGCTGTTCTCCGCTGAGGAAGAGGCAGGGGCCAAGCCAGGAGAGGGGAGGCCTCCGCAGTACGGCCTCCTGGTGAAGATCTAGGGCTTTGAGACTGGACAGGGCTGGCGCCAAAATCACATCTGTCCGAGCGAGGGTGGCAAGAGAGGTGCTCAAAACGCAGAATATATGAAGGCACTCACTCCAAAATTTAAGGCTGGCCCTGCGTGTGCTTGCCCTAAGCCTAGTCCCCACCCTGTTTTACCTGCTTGGGCCTCAGTTTTCTCATCTCTAAAGTGGGGGCAACACTTGTCTCACCTCACATGCCTGTTTATTTAATTAAATTCAGCAAACATTTATTGCATACACTTTTCCTAGCTCACGGTGGGGATATTGCTGAGAACCAAAATGGTCTCTACATTCTTGTAGGAGAGACAGATGCTATACACACACGGTATATAAGTAAAATATACAGAATGGCAGATGGTAAGATGTGAGTAGAGGGAAAAAAGCAAGACGGAAGAAGGTGAGGGAATGAGCGAGGCGAGTAAGAGACACCTCACATGTAAGATCTGTCATGATGGAGGAGGGCTGGCAGGCCTGAAGCATTGGGAGCCAGTGGAGCAAGGGGGAGATAAGACAAGTAATATTTTACCAATAACACATATAACTAATTGACTTGTATTAATTTATCAAGTAACTTATTGTTAATTATAAATATAAATGGATTTTATATTTAATTTATACGTGAAACATAAACATAAAACTAATGATTAAAATTAATTTACCAATAATTTAGAATAATCATTAATAATTAAAATTAAGCAAATATTAATAATTAATCATAATAAACTTGGTTTATTAATATTTACTAATGATTACATAATATTATATAATAATGGTAAGATAAATCATAGGACTAAGTAAAAGGTTTAATACTATGTACCAGACACTACAGCTTCTTGCATACCAATATCTCAATTCTCACAACCAGCATTGTATTACCCCATTTTCCAGATGAAGAAACTGAGGCCCAGAGGGGCTAAGCAGTTTGCCCAAGTGGGATTAGAAACTAGGGGAGGGGTTATTACATCCAGGGTCCTCTGTATTGCTCAGCAAACTGGCGAGGACAAGCGGGGAAGAGGGAGCCGGGGAGGTGCCTGCAAAAGTCTAGAACCGGGGGAGTGGCAGCCGAGGTAGTCTGGGGCCTGGCAAGGTCCCGAGCTCTTAAAGGGGTGTTCCTAAGCCTGTCCCCAATCCCTGACGTACCGCCTTGTTTGACAGGGCTTGCTGGTCAGCTTCCTCTACTGCTTCGTCAACAAGGAGGTAGGGAGAGCCCCGGCCTGCCGCCCGCGCCCTCTGGCGGCAGCACGGCGAACGGCGTGCCTGGCACCGGCTCTGAGCGCTACCCGTTGCAGGTGCAGTCGGAGATCCGCCGAGGTTGGCACCGCTGCCGCCTGCGCCGCAGCCTAGGAGAGGAGCCGCACCAGCCCCCACAGCGTGCCTCTCTGACCCTGCCGTTGGGCTCCGGACCCAGACAGGTCGCCACTGGCCGTGCCCTGTCCTCGGGGAACCTCCCGGGGCCTGGGGATGAGGCCAGCCGGGTCTTGGAAAGTTACTGCTAGGCAGCGGGATTCCTGTGGTCATTCAGTTAGCATGTATTGATTGAGCGCCTGCTGTGTACCAGGCCCCTTGTGGAGGGAGGGCGCTGGGGAAATGGGGTGGAAGGAAACAGAGAAAGGCCCCTGTCCTAGAGTTCAAAATGGAGTGGGGAAAACAGACCCTTAAGGACAATACATCGTTATATATAGGCTGAGTGGAATGGCTTATGAAGAAAAATTAGAAGGGGGTCTACGGTGGTCAGGGAGGGCAACTCTGAGGAGGTACCATTTAAGCCCTACCTGCCAGAGGTGCAGGAGACAGCTTTGGGAAGAACTGGTCGGCAAGATTCTAGGCGGAAGGAGCAGCACGTGCAGAAGCCCTGGGCAGGAAGGAACGTGGCCATGTCTTAGGAGCAGACAGGTGGCCTGCATGGCTGGAGCTGGGATGAGTCGGAGCCAAATGGAGAGAGAAGTGAGCAGGGGCAAAGAGCTGGGATTTTATTCCAGGTGCATTGAAAACTCTTAGCAGAAGCATCTCATGGGCTAATGTGTGTGGTGTGTTTTTTATTATTTTTTTTTTTTTTTTTTTTTTTTTTTTTTATATATTTTATTGACTTTTTTTTACAGAGAGGAAAGGAGAGGGACAGAGAGCTAGAAACATCAATGAGAGAGAAACATCGACCAGCTGCCTCCTGCACACCCCCCACTGGGGATGTGCTCGCAACCAAGGTACATGCCCTTGACCGGAATCGAACCCGGGACCTTTCAGTCCACAGGCAGACGCTCTATCCACTGAGCCAAACCGGTTTCGGCAATGTTTTTTATTATTAATTTAAGAGAGAAACATCAATTTGTTGTTCCACGTATTTATGCATTCACGGGTGGATTCTTTTATTTAAACAAAATATGTTTTTATTGCTACTTAGTGAGAGGAAGGGAGAGGGAGAGAGAAACATCAATTCAAGCAACATTTATTGGTTTAACCGTTGCCTCCTGTACATACCCCGATCTGGGATCAAACCCGAAACCTGGGCATATGCCCTGGCTGGGAATCGAACCAGCAGTTCTTCAGTACGTGGGGCAACACTCAGCCAACAGAGCTACACAGGCCAGGGCTATCTATTGGTCGCTTCTTGTATGTGCTCTGACAGGGGGCCAAACTCGAAACCTTGGTGTGTCCCAGGGGTAGGCAACATCTGGTTCATGGGCTCTGTAAGGTCCACAAAATCATTTGGTCTGGCCCTGCCAAGGCATTAGGGGTGAGTTAATCCAATGTTTGACCAAATATAGCAGGCTAATTTTTAAGCTGGTCATTTTGCATGGCCTGCGAATGATGTTACAAATATCCAAATGGCCTTTGGCAGAAAAAAGGTTCCCCACCCCTGGTGATTTGGGACAAAGCTCTAATCAACTGAGCTACCCGCTGCCCAGCCAGGGCTCATGGGCTCATGTGTGAAACAGAGCCTTCTGTCTGCCCTAAGGGGGGACAGATTACTAGGGATGGAAACTGGGAGCCCAGTGAGGAGACAGCGGGCGGGAGGTGAAGGAGGCGGAACCAGGTGGTAGCCGCGGAGGAGTGTGAGGCAGTTGGACTCTGGAGCTATTTTAAAGGGAGAACTGAGGATCTGGCAATGAATTGCATGAGAAAGTTCAGCAAGAAGAGAAAGAAGCCCAGAAGACTTGTAGATTTGAGACTATGGAGAAAGCAAAGAGGGAAATTGGGTTTAGGGTGGGGTGAACCGAGCGAGAGCGCTCTTTGGACACGGGCAATTCAGGGCAGGCCCTGGCTGAAACCTTGCATCCAGAGAGGCCAGGACCACTGCTAGCTGGGGAGTGTGGCCGCACATCCTCACCCTCCTGAGCGGCCCCCTGGGCACTGGGAGAACTGGGGGAAGCCAACAGCCACACTGTAGCTGGACCACTTGTACAAACACGCTCACTCCTAATCCTTCCCCCACAGATACAGTTAGATTCAATTAGAACCTGGGTGTTGAAAATTATTTTACTTGGGTCTCCAGCTCCCTGGACAGATAAACACAGAGTCTTTTTAACATGAGGTGGCCTTTCGGGAGTGGGGGGTGGGGGGTGGGAGGGAGGGGCGGGGGGAAGCCCTTGTGGGTTCTGGGAGGGTAGGGGCCCTAGGGCAGGGTCCTTATAAATCAGGGTGGGGAACATCCGGCCCTCGGGCCATATAAGGCCCTTGTGGTCTGGCCCTGCCCAGGCATTAGGGATGAGTTCATTAAATGTTTGACCAAATATAGCAGGCTAATTTTTAAGTTGATAATTTTTTTATGGCCTGCGAATGATGTTATAAATATCCAAATGGCCCTTGGCAGAAAAAATGCTCCCCACCCCTGTAATGTAAATAAAGTATGAGAAACAGTTGTGTTGTGTTTTTTGGTGTGTCTGTTGAGAGAGAGAGAATGAGAATCTTTAGGCCAGGCCATAAAGGGAAATGACTGAGGCTGGGAGCCTGTGGCGGCCACACACCCCGGAGAGCAGTGATGGCGAACCTATGACGTGTGTCAGCACTGACACGCGTAGCCATTTCTGATGACATGCGGCCGCATGCCGAGGATGAAACATTTGCTGCTCCTGAGGATGAAACATTTGCGACTAGAGTCTTGGAGTTAGTTTTTCCTCAAAGTGACACACTACCCGAGTTGTGCTCAGTTTTTTGGCGAAGTTTGACACACCAAGCTCAAAGGTTGCCCATCACTGCGACTGGAGGGTATAGCACTGCTCATCTTCAGCCATGTGTTGCCATGATAACATGGACATCAACATGTACGTCGTGCTGCCACAGTCCCCACCGCCTAAGAGAAGCCCCAATTGGGAATGTTCATGCGATCCTTAACTATTTACAATGTATGCAATTAAAATTACATGTGTGTATACGTGCACCAAACACTTCCTAAGGGTTGTTTCTCTAGAAAGGCAGTATTGAAAGCAAAGCTTGCCCTAGCCGATGTGGCTCTCAGTTGGCTGAGAGTCATCCCAAGCACCGAAAAGGTTGCTGGTTCGATTCCCAGTCAGGGCACATGCCCAGGTTGCTGGCTTGATCCCCAGGAGGGGACATGCAAGAGGCAGCTGACTGATGTTTTTCTCTCACATCCATGTTTCTCTTACATCAATGTTTTTCTCTTTCCTCTCCCTTCCTCTCTAAAAATCAATAAAAAATCGTAAAAAGCAACAACAGAGTAAAGCCCTAGCTGGTTTGGCTCCGTAGATAGAGTCTGTGGACTGAAAGGTCCTGCATTGGATTCCGGTCAAGGGCACATGCCTGATTGTAGGCTCAATCCCCAGTAAGGGGCATGCAGGAGGCAGCTGATCAATGAATGATTCTCTCTCATCATTGATGTTTCTCTCTCTACCCCCTCCCTTCCTCTCTAAAATCAATTTAAAAAATTTTTTTAATTAATGATACCAACTCCATTTAAACAGAGTAAAGCTGCATTTAAATGAACCTCGTCTTAAAATCAAGTGTTTATTTGGTTATTGAATGCCTAGCTGTGAAAGGTTATATATATTATAACCATGTTTTTTACTGTGATAAAATATATACAAATTTTGCCATTTTAACAAAAACAAAAGCCAGAATAAAGTTGTAGGAAACACATAGCCTGGTTCAAATCTTAGTTTGGCTACTTATTAGCTGTGTGACTTCGAGAAAATTCTCAGCCTCTAAGCCTCACTTTCCAATTCTGGAAAATGGGTATAACAATACCTTGCCGGAGTTTCCAATGATTTATTCTTAGGATAATGCCTGGTGCATGGTGGATGCTGAATCCTTGGCCAGTGTGCCCGGGGCTATTCCTGCAGCCTCTGCTTTTTTCACCACTGAAGGAAGAGGTGAATTAGGAACCATTTGGAAGGTGTTGGAGGCTGAAACTCAAACTGATGCCAAGCTGGGTGCTGGGCTGGAATCTTGCCCCAGCCTGCAAGGCAGGATAATTAAGTCCCATCCCCCGGGGAGACAAGTCAACCAGAGGGAGGCAGGACAGATTTGAACCACTTGAAGATTGGGACTCCAGGCTTTGTGCCGTCCTTACTCCTGCACAAGAACCCAATTCCCCGGGAAGTTTCCTGCAGCAGTTCCACTGCCCCCACTTCATTACTTTTTTATTTTTATAGGACATGATTTTATTGATTTTAGAGGAAAAGAGCAAGAGAAATGATTGGTTGCCTCCCATACATATCAAAATCGGGATCATGTTCAGGACAATGCTCCAACCAGCTGAGCCATACCAGCCCGGCACCACTGACCCCATTTCACAGATTAGGGCATTGTGGCTCTGACCCGTTCCCTGACAGTGAAGGTGGCTCATGAGGGCCTGCCTCCTGAGTTTGAACGTGGCTCCATTGCTTCCCTGAGTGACCTGGGCAAGTCATTACCCACTAAGCCTCAGCTGTCTCATCTGTAAATTGGGATGGCTCCGGTATCTACTTCACAGAGGGTTGTTCCAATTACACCACCTAGTAAACATTCAACTTTAAAAATGTATTTTATTGATTTTACAGAGAGGGAGAGGGATAGAGAGTCAGAAACATCGATAAGCTGCCTCCTGCACACCCCCCGCTGGGGATGTGCCCACAACCAAGGTACATGCCCTTGACTGGAATCGAACCTGGGACCCTTCAGTCCGTAGGCCAACGCTCTATCCACTGAGCCAAACAGGTTAGGGCAACATTCAACTTTATAACCCCACACGTCTCCGCGTATGTCAGGTCCTCTCTGCTGCAGGATCCCTAGCTCTGCAGCTCACAGGCTCACAGAGTAAGCCAGGCTCTGCTTTCCACAGCTGTGTCAGACACTGACCCTGATCTCAGTTCTGCAAACTCCTGCACCACCTGGCCTTGGGCCCTATCTGAGAACAGAGACAGAACACAGAAATCTCGCTGGGGGAGAGAGTGATGTGTGTACATCAGAGGAAAACAGTTAAGGCCCTCCTTTCTCAGCTCTAACTCCCTCTATTTGTTAGAGAATTTCCCCTGATGGTAATTAAGTTGTAATTTGAAGGACAGCAGAGCTCAGGGGTGAAGCCACAGGCTCAGGAGCAGGGTGGGTTTGAATCAGCACCACTTCCTGGCTGGGTGTCCCTGGGAAAGTGACACCACTTCTGTGCCTCAGCTCCCTCTCCTGGGAACTGGAGGTAACTGCCTGCTCAGAGCTGTTGGAAGTCTGGTAAGCACAGAGCCTAGGGCTGGCAGCCTAACAGCGCAGCAGGTGATAGCATGATTGCTTTTTCTTATAAACATTTTTAAAACTTATTAAGAGAGAGGGAGAGAGAAACATTAAGAGACAAAACATGAAATAGTGAGTGGCCAGGGAAAGGTAGACACATAGAACCAATTACTTGAGGTTACTGGACACTTTAAAAAACCTGTACTTACTGATTTGAGAGGGAGAGGAGGGAGGAGGAGGAGGAGGAACATAGATTTGTTGTTCCACTTACTTATGCGTTCATTGGTTGCTTCTCGTATGTGACCTAATTATAGACGGGACCCGCAACCTTGGCCTACCGGGATGACCCTCTTCCACCTGAGCTACCTGGTCAGGACCTCGAATACCAACTGCTTTAAACAGGTATCTCCTCCCATCAGTGAGGGCAGGCCCCGGGCTGTCCCAGGCACTGCTGGGTCCCCAGGATTGCAACACAAGGCTGGACACAGAGAAAGTAAACAGTGGGGGATGTTGATCTGACTGAACAAACAGAAAAAAAGACCAGAAGAAATTTCAAGCAAGGCTGACTCATTCAGAGGAAGAAAGGAGATGGGGTAATGAGAAGCTAGGAAAGATTAAACAGGAAAGAGCAAAAGCTTTCTCTGTCCAATTCACTTTACAGATAGGGAAACTGAGGCATGGAAGGAGCAGAGAGAGGGCCTCTTCATCCGCTCAGAGAGGTCCTGATCCCAGTGCTGGGCCCCATGCTTAGCTGCCTCCCTCCCCCAAGTCCATCCCACTCACAAGGCCCTGGGAACAGACATGCCACTAGAAAAAAACAAAACAGGATTTTATTGTTCTCACATCAAAGGGCAGGTCTTTGCAGGACGGGGGAGTGAGCTGACAGCAGGGAGCAAGCCCCTACTTGCCAGCGATGAGGGGGTTCCGCAGGACCACGATGACGGAGTCCCCGCGCAGGAACATCTTGGAGATGTAGCGGTCCTTGTTGACGGGCTTGGACTTCTTCTTGCCCTTGCCACTCTTGGGGACCTCGGTCCACATCTCCTTCACATTCTCCAGCACCATGTTGCAGTGCCTGGTGGGACAGGGAGTGGGGAGGCACCGGGTGAGGGGGCAGCCTCCCTCCTGCAGCAGCACTGCAGGTCCTCAGGTGCAGGCTGAGGCAGAGGACATCATCCCTCTGCTGTTTCCTCCTCTAAAACGGAGACATTCATGGTGCCCACTCATAGGGCTGTTGCAAAGATTAAATGAATCAACACAGCATTCTTGTAAAGTACTTAGAACAGGGCCTGGCACAGAATGAAGACAAACAAAATGGTCCCTCTCATGCTTTTTGTTGTTGTTAATCCTCACTCCAGGATATTTTCCCACTGATTTTTAGAGAGAGTGGAAGGGAGACAGAGAAACATGGATGTGAAAGAGACACATCGATTCCTTGCCTCCTGCATGCGACCAGCCCGGGGATTGAGCCTGAAACCGAGGTACGTGTCCTTGACTGGAATCAAACCTGGGACCCTTCAGTCCAAGGGCCGATGCTCTATCCACTGAGCAAAACTGGCTAGGGCTGCTTCTGCTTTTTAACTCCCACCACTTCTGGAGGCATCAGCAAAGCAACTGCTTCTCTTTGAGAATCAGAGGCCGCTGGGGCCTGGGTAGGCTCGTGTGAAGACAGTATGCATTACTTCACTCAACAAACGCTTGCAATGAACAAAGCAGACATTATCCCTGTCCCGATGGGGTGTGCATTCTAGTGAGGAGAGGATGCTAAGCAAGTGAACAGAGCCTGGACCTGTAATATGCTGTCATGTGGTAACTGTTATGAAGAAAAACTAAAGCAAGGTGAAGGTATAAAAGGATATACGAAAATATCTTCAAATGCTAAGAAAAAATAAATAAATAAATTAAGAAGAATGAGGAGCCCTGGCTGGGTAGCTCAGTTGGTTGAGCATTGTCCCACGCACCAAAAGGTTGCCAGTTCAATTCCTGGTCAGGGCACATGCCCAGGTTGTGGACTAGATCCCTGGTGGGGATGCATGCGGGAGACAACCGATAGATGTTACGCTATCACATCGATATTTTTCTTTCCCTCTCTGAAAATCATTCAAAAATAATCTCTAAAAAAAAATGTAGGGAGCCCTAACCGTTTCGCTCAGTGGCTAGAGCGTCGGCCTGTGGACTGAAGGGTCCCAGGTTTGATTCCAGTCAAGGGCACATGCCCCGGTTGCAGGCTTTATCCCCAGTAGGGGGCGTGCAGAAGGCAGCTGATCAATGATTCTCTGTCATCACTGATGTTTCTATCTCTCTCTCCCTTCCTCTCTGAAATCAATAAAAAATATATATATTTAAAAAAAAAATGTAGGGAAAGCCCCTCTGGCGTGGCTCAATGGTTGAGTTGACCTATAAACCAAGAGATCATGGTTCAATTCCTGGTCAGGCCACACACCTGGGTTGTGGACTCGATCCCCAGTGTGGGGCATGCAGGAGGCAGCCAATCCATGATTCTCTCTCATCATTAATGTTTCTATCTCTTTCTCCCTCTCCCTTTCTCTCAGAAATCAATTTTTTTTAAAAAAAGAGAGAAGCCGAAACCGGTTTGGCTCAGTGGATAGAGCGTTAGTCTGCGGACTGAAAGGTCCCAGGTTCGATTCCGGTCAAGGGCATGTACATTGGTTGTGGGCATGTCCCCAGTGGGGGATATGCAGGAGGCAGCTGGTCGATGTTTCTCTCTCATTGATGTTTCTAGCTTTCTATCCATCTCCCTTCCTCTCTGTAAAATATCAATAAAATATATTAAAAAAAAGTAAAAAAAAAAAAAAAAAAAAGAGAGAGAAAAAAAGATGAGGAAGCTCTGTGCCTTGCTATGGAGTAACCACCAGGAGATCCTGTTGGGTGAAAAAGGCAAAGGGGAACAGTATACATGGAAAGTTACCTTTTGTAGGAAAAAGAGGGGGTGAGGTAGGAGAAGCCTATCACGCACTTGCTTGTACAATGCAGAATCCTAGGAAGACTCCTAGAGATTGGTGGCAGTGGAGTGACTCAGGGGACAAGCTGGAAGCAAACTTTTCATTGGACTGTTATTTAGTGAAAAAGCCAAGGCTTAGAACTGTGTGCTGCCCTAGCCGGTTTGGCTCAGTGGATAGAGCATCAGCCTGCGAACTAAAGGGTCCTGGTTCGATTCCAGTCAAGGGCAAATACCTCAGTTGCAGGCTGGATTCCCAAAAATATCCTCAGGTGATGAGAGAATCATTGATTGGCTGCCTCCTGCATGCCCCACATTGGGTATTGAGCCTATAACCCGGGCATGTGCCCTGACCTGGACTCGAACTGTGACCTCCTGGTTCATAGGTTGACGTTCAACCACTGAGCCACGCTGGCCGGGCCCCTCCTCCATCTTTATGTCTGATGTTATATTCAAATAATATCTGGGGAAGAGACCTGAGAAATTAGCTATGGTGGGATCCCTGAAGATCGAAACTGGGGGACAGGGAGGAAAGATTTGCCATTCATTGGGTGCCTTTTGCATCTTTCAAATTTTGCCTCAATACAAGCACTGCTCACTCAAGAAAGTAACACAATTAATAAGTAAGGAAGTTGAAAACACCCTAGCTGACTTCCAGCGATGTCCTCAGACCACTGGTTTATGTGAAAAACAAGATGCACAAGAGCACAGGGAAGATTCTCTTTTAAAAACAATTGATTTTGCCCTGATTGGTGTGGCTCAGTGATTAGAGCGTTGGCCCATGCACCAAAGAGTCGAGGGTTCAATTTCTGGTCAAGGGCATGTACCTGGGTTGCAGGTTCGAACCCTGGCCCCGGTTAGAGCCCATATGGGAGGCAACCAATTGATGTGTTTCTCTTACATGGATGTTTCTCTCTCTCTCTCTCTCTCTCTCTCGTTTTCTCCCCGATTCCCCAATCCTTTCCACGCTCTTAAAAAAAAAAAAAAAAAAAAAATCAATGGGAAAAATATCCTCGGATGAGGATTAACAACAAAAAACAATTGATTTCAATTTTATGATATTACTAGTAGCCCGTTTGCACGAAGATTCGTGCAATAGACCTTCATTCACCTGGCTGCCTGCACCAGTTTTCTGCCGGCACCGGGGACCCAGGCCTTGGCTGTGGCCACTGCCCTCTACCTTCTTTCAGGGTCCGGGCTTGGCCCTGGGCGGTGGCCTTGGGCTCAGCTGCACCCAGCGTCCCTGCGACCCGATTGCAGGAGCAGACACCCAGGTCGGCTCGCTCCTGCCATCGTAGCAGGCACCCGGCTGGCGCCCAAGGCCCGGAAAGCCCCGGGCGGCTTTCCGGTCCTTGGGCTCGGCCGCACCGCACCCCAGCCGGGTCCCTGCTCCGATCGTAGCAGGCACTCGGCTGGCGCCCAAGGCCCGGAAAGCCCCGGGTGGCTTTCCGGTCCTTGGGCTCGGCCGCACCGCACCCCAGCCGGGTCCCTGCTCCGATCGCAGCACGCACCCGGCTGGCGCCCAAGGCCCGGAAAGCCCCGGGCGGCTTTCCTGGTCCTTGGGCTCGGCCGCACCGCACCCCAGCCGGGTCCCTGCTCCGATCGGAGCACGCACCCGGCTGGCGACCAAGGCCCGGAAAGCCCCGGGCGGCTTTATGGTCCTTGGGCTCGGCCGCACCGCACCCCAGCCGGGTCCCTGCTCCGATCGCAGCAGGCACCCGGCTGGCGACCAAGGCCCGGAAAGCCCCGGGCGGCTTTCCTGGTCCTTGGGCTCGGCCGCACCGCACCCCAGCCGGGTCCCTGCTCCGATCGCAGCAGGCACCCGGCTGGCGACCAAGGCCCGGAAAGCCCCGGGAGGCTTTCTGGTCCTTGGGCTCCGCCGCACCGCACCCCAGCTGGTCCCTGCGATGGGAGCAGGCGCCCGGAAAGCCACCAGCCCCAGCGTCCCTGTAACGGTTTCCTGGTGGGCGTGGTTGATGGGCGTGGCTTGGTTGGTGGGTGTGGCTTGGGCGTAGCGAAGGTGCGGTCAATTTGCATATTTGTCTATTATAAGGTAAGATGACAGGTCAATTATACTTCAATAAAGCTGTAACCAACACCACAAGACTCCCTGATTCAAATGTGGCAGGATTCATACTAGGGTGGGAGGCTGGGAGGGCTGGAGAGGTAGGAGGTTTATATGAACTAGAGGAGGAAACAGGGGAAAAGAAAAATCTCATCCCAGGAGGTAAACACCAGTGTCACCTCCCACTCCTACAGCAGAAAACTGAACGCTGGGATGATGTGACTCACCCCAGGTCACACATTTTGGAATGACAGAGCCAGTGTTCCAATCCAGACCTATCTGCTCCCTTGTGCTCAGCACTTCCTGTCCTTATTCCCGTTTTACTCAAGAGGAAAGTGAGGCTCAGAGGGAAAGACTTGTTCGTGGTCATGTAATAGCCAGTGGCCAAAATGTTCCAGAATTAAGCCTCAGCACGCCACTGTGAGGAAAATACTTTACAAATGCTAACTAAAAAAATACAAATTACAGCCTTAGCCGACTTGGCTCAGTGGCTAGAACGTCAGCCCTCAGACTGAAGGGTCTTGGGTTCAATTCTGGTGACAGGCATGTTCCCTGTGGCTGAAACACTCAGACCCTAGATTGCTTGTTCATCTTACTCAGGTCTGTTTATTGCTGTCTCTTCAGATGGGGCCTCTCTGATGACCCATGTAAGACAGCACCCCCTGCCCCAGTGCTCCATGTTCTTACCTGGCTTTACTTTTCTCCGTAGAACTTACCAATTCCCGTCGGCTTTCCTACCTGCCACAAGCTCCCTGAGTTTAGGAACCATGTTTGTTTTAGTCATTGCTGTGTCTCCAGAGCCTAAAACAGTACCTGGTACAGTGCACACTTTACGTGTATTAAGCCACTGAACCTTTGCAACCACCATGGTTACTGTCACTGGACAGACAAGATACTCACTTGCCAAAGGTCACGTGGCTGCTAAGAGACAGCGTTGGGACATGAACCCATGAGGACTGGCTCCTAAGTAGATGCCCATAACCACTGTATTGTACGGCTGGAGGGGCAGCAAGAGACAGTCACACCTCGGGTTTTAAGGTGCTTACTCTCCTGGCTTCTGAGGAACCTGGAATGCAGGCTCCTCGGACTGCAGCCGGGACTGATTCTCCAGGCCTGGGCAGAACCCCTCCCGAGACCCCATCCAAAAGCCTTCACCTGTCAAAAGCCTTCACCCGGCCCAGGAGCTTCTTGTTGTTGCGACAGTTGATGAGCACCTGCGTGTTGTTCTTGACGGACTGCGTGAGCACCGAGAGTGGGCCCGTGTTAAACTCTTCCTCCTCCCGCTTCTGCAGCTCCTCCGGGGTCATCTCACTCTTGGGCTTGTTGAGAAGGCTCCTGAGTGCGCAAGTGTGAAACCCACCGGTGAGAGAGCTCGGAGCGGGAGCACGGGTGGTCATGCTCCCGTGTCTTCCCAACCTTTCCCCAACACACCCGCCCTCCTCAGGCCTCGCAGGGCATCACCGTTTGGATGCCTAACAGAGTTCCAATCTTGCACACCCTAGATTGAGCTCCACAACGCCCAACCACCTCAACTTACTCTATCCACAGCCTTCCTCATCCCCATCAATGGTAACACCATCCTCCCAGCTCTTCAAGCAAAAACTGGTGTCAACTGGATTCTATTCTTTCTCACACCCTACATTCAACCTGTGCAAATCCTGTCATCTGCCTCTAAAATATATCCTGAATCCAACCATCTCTTACCTCGTCCCGAACCTCCACCATCTCTCTCCTAGAATCTTACTGGTCTCCCTACACTGCCCGGCAGTGCTCTATGGACCCAAGACCTAAGTCACAACATCTCGCTCTTCAAAATCCTCTCAGAACTCCTATTTCAGTGTAAAAAGCAAAATCCAACGTTTTTACCAGGCCCTGCATCTACCCCTCTCTTTCACTCTGTTTCAGCCACAGTGGCCTCCTGGGTGGTTAAGATAGTAGGCAAATTTTCATCCTGGGCCTCTGCGTTTGCTTTCCCCTCCGCCTGGATGCCTCCCCAGGTATCTCTGTGGTTCGTTCTCTCACTTTCTTTACATGTGTCCTTCTGTGCCAGTTAAGTTACTGTCTCTCAAAATGGACATGAGCATTGTTTTTACTCTGCTCTCTTGTTTCTTTATTCATAGCCCTGGTCACCAAACACACCATATACTTTACCTGTTTACTATTATTACATTTACCACCTGCCTCTTCCCTCCCCACAAGCTGCAGCAAGAGGACTTTTCTTGGGGAGGGGAATTCACTGATAGATAGACCCCAGGTAGGTAAAGCAGTGCTTGATATATGAGCACTTAAGTAATTGTTTAATGGATAAACAACTAAAAATAATTCTGTGTTTCATTATTAGAAAATGTCACGAATTAGATCTCCAGCTCAAATTATCCGGATAGTCCCTCATCTCAAATCGTTATTCCTGCAATTCCGCATTTTCCTCTCGAGGTTCTTTCTGTATTCGTAAAATCGCTCCCGCTTAAAATTCACTTCAGGAAGACTAATTATTTGGAAAAGCCGCCAGCCCGTTATCTGATAAAGCTGTTCCCTCTCCGGAACTCAGGAGCCATCAAAAGCCCCACGCGCGTCCTCAAACTCAACAGAACAGTACGCCACTCGACCCCCAAAATCTCCGTCTCCGCGCCTCGCTCTGCCCATCCCCTTCCACCGGTAGGCGGCCAAATTTACACCCTCCACCCACTCCCGCCGTTTAAGCCTCGCCGGCCTCACATGGTGGCGGTGGTTGCGCTCTCAAAACGCTCCTGTCCTCCGCGTTGCGACGGCCTCCGAAGAGAAAGCGCGAGGAAGGCGGGACTTCCGCTTCCTGCAGCCCACTTCCGTGGGCGCCTGCGCAAACGCAACCAGCGGTGTGGGTGTGGCCTGTTGGTCCAGCGGGCCCGCCTTGGTTCTATTCAGTTCCTTGGTAGAGGCGTTGGGGTAAAAGCATTGCTTAGTGGTTCAGGGTCATTCAGGACCATACGGGTTAGATGTTCCCGACAACGGAGAGAAAAAGAAAGCGGGTCCGATTTAAACCATTTTGTTGTAGAACGGCTCAGGTGGCAGGAGGGAAAGGACGCGCCAATTCTAAATGCCCGCCGGCCCTCTCTTCGGAGGCGCGGTCTCTGATAAGCCAATCCGCTCTTCTCTTTCAGGGATAGACTCCGCCCCTTTCTCTTGGGGGACGGTTCGTTTACGTGTCTATTGATCTTTCCGACTCCACGAAACCAAAGCTTTGCCTACATCCGGGAGGGGCGAGGACTTGAGCCCCGGACGTCCACGGTTTTCCAAGATCAAACGCTTCTCATTGGCTTCCCCTCTCACGCTGAGGCGGAGCCTAGCCCTTCCGCGCTCCCTTTAGGGTTGTGTAACTCTCAGGGGAATCGTCGCCTTAGCCGCTGGGAGGCTGGGGGGGGGCGTGTCCTCAGAACGAGAGTCCCTATTGGCTTCACTGCTCGCGGGAGGGTGGGACGTTGCAGCCGCTCTTGTTGTTCATTGGTCCGGTAATTCCATGGGGTGGGACTTGGCTGGGCCTAAATTCGATCCGCGGTCCGGGACCGGCTTCTGGGCAAAGCTACCATGCGTCCTGGGGGCCGCGGGCGGCCCCGGCTACGGCTCGGGGAACGCGGCCTCTTGCAGCCACCTTCACCGCCCAAACGCCGCCTGCTGCCGCGGGCGCAGCAGCTACCGCTGCTGCTGCTGGCGCTGGCCGTGGCCTCGGCGTTCTACACCATCTGGAGCGGTTGGCACCGCGGGACTGAGGAGCTGCCGCCCGGCCGGGAGCTGCGGGTGAGGCCCGGCGGGGGCACCACGGGGGCCCTCCTCCCTCTCCTCCCTCTACCTAAGGTTTCGGGTGGACGTCGCTTTATCACGTCCTAGCTGCAGATGCTGCAGTTGTGGTCTTTAGGACGCATGCCCCTTGTTAATGGAATAAGGCTTCAGGCTTGTTCTGTAATAGTGGCTCCCCTTTAAGAGGAAGGGTCTGGAGTGGTGAAACTGGGATTCCTGGGCTCTAATCCTAAAGTCATCTATTTGGAAGAGTCCCTTCCTCTCGCTGGGCCTCGATTTCCCTATCAGGATTTGGGTAGGATGGAGGGGATGATGGGCTTAGAGGGACTTTTCCTGTGTCTAGGATTTATCCTAGAAACCTCTGATGCTGGAACCTGCAATTAGGAAAAGGAACCGGGGCTTCTTAGAGGCGACGGCGCCCCGAGTAGGATCAGAATGGGGGTTGCTTGTCACGCTCCGCTCATCTCTTTCCCATCCCACCCCGCTACCCAAGGGCCCATTGATCGCGAGCCTCCCCGAAGCCCGAATGCGGAAGGTGGTGGGGCAACTGGACCCACAGCGTCTCTGGAACACTTATCTGCGCCCCCTGCTGGTTGTGCGAACGCCGGGCAGCCCAGGCAATCTCCAAGTCAGAAAGGTAAAGGGGTCACTCACACCTGACCCCTCAGACCGCTAGGGAATGGGAAATGGGCATTCTGCCCAAGACCCAAAGTGAGTGGAGCTAATCTTACTCTAGAGTGACTACCAGGCTGTACTGCCCTCTGTACTGCCCCCACTAAAAGCCTACTATGTGCTTGGCACAAGTAACTACAGTACCAATGAGACCTTCATTATGCAGATGGGGAAATTGAGGCCCAGAGCAGTTGGGCATTTTTTGCCCAAATCCCACAGCTAGTAAAATGGTGTACCTACGGTTTCGATCCAAACAGGTTGGCTCCAGAGCCGGTGCTGTAACATCTCTATATTGCCTCCCAGAAAGCACCCAGAGTCATTTGAATACTACCCGAGTTCAAATCCCACTTCAGCCCCTTGGAGTGTGACCCTGGAGTAGTTTCCTAAGCTCTCTGAGCCTCAGTTTCCTCAGCTTTGAATTGAGCCCCTGATGGTCCCTACCCCACAGAGTTCCTAGAGCAGGGCCTGGCACACAGTGAGTGCTTTTGAGGAGTGAGCTGTGGTTAGTCTTGGCATCAAGAGGTGGGGTCATACCATGGCACTTAGTAGGTACTTAGCAGAAGTGTGAAAGGAATGATTAAAACTAAAGTGGGACTTGTGAGTCAACCCGACTTGCTCTGCATGGCTCAGGTCACATGGCCCCTTTTCCTATATACTCCCCAGTACCCCCACCCACCTCTCTCTTGCCACTAGTTCCTGGAGGCCACTTTGCGGACCCTGACGGCAGGCTGGCATGTGGAGCTGGACCCCTTCACAGCCTCCACGCCCCTGGGACCACTGGACTTTGCCAATGTGGTGGCCACACTGGACCCAGGGGCTGCCCGTCACCTCACCCTTGCCTGCCATTATGACTCGAAGCTCTTCCCATCGGAGTCAGCCCCATTTGTGGGGGCCACGGATTCGGCTGTGCCTTGTGCCCTGCTACTGGAGCTGGCCCAGGCCCTGGACCAGGAACTGCGTAGAACCAAGGATCAGGTGAGGAGTGGGGGTAGGGGAGGGGTGGAGGGCAGGGGCAACCTCTCCCTTGGTTGAAGCCACCACCCTCCCTTGCCTGGTCTTGTTTTCCTGTCACCACTACACATACAAAGTCACTGGGACCTTTCCGACTCCTGAATGTCAGATCCTGTCCCTTCTCTGCCCCAAATTCTCCCATGGCCCCTACCTCATTCCGTGTATAAGCCAGAGAGTTCTTATAGTGGCCCATGAGATGGGCCCCATCCCACTATCTAGTCTCATCTGCTACCCCTCGCTCATCTTACTCTAGCTACCTACTCCTGTGTACCTCAAATCCGCAAGAATCACTCCCGGGGGAGCATTTGTACTTGCTCTGGCTAGAATGTGCTTTTCTCAGTTATCTTCCTTCATTCAGGTGTCCATTCCGATGTTACCTCCTCAACGAGGCCTTCCCATGATGTGGTGCTTATGTTGATTTGTTTGTCTCACACTAGAATAAGCTCCATCTAGTCAGGGATTTGGCTGCTTTTGTTTCTCCTCTATTCCCTGGGCCCAGGGTATTGCCTGGAATGAAGTAGGATGTCAATGAAAATGAGTGGAAATAGGAAAAAATGAAAAATAAGATGAGTGGAATGAATGAATGAATGAAAACACTAGTTTCCTCATGCTCCTCCCCTGCTGAGACCCCCTTCCCAGTGCCCCAAAGCCTGGCCCTTGCTGACCCCTCAGGCCTCTTCTCCAACTTTCTCTGACCCCTCCTCTGGCCCAGCCCTGGTCCATGTTGCTTCCTTGCCTGGGAACACTCTTCCCTCTGACCCATTTTGCCAGGCCAGCTCCCACTTACCCTCAGTACAAACATCCCTTTCCAACTGACCCGACATGCCCCCAGGCCAATTATCCTCCCCGCCCCTCCTGTGTTCTTTTAGGACCCTATAATTTTTGGGAGCATTTGTCTCCACCGAATTTCACTGTTTGTATAATTATTCATTTCTGGGTGTGTCTCTTTTGCTAAACGGGCTAGAGGAATAATGATAATCAGAGCTAACCCTTTAGTGACTATGTGCCAGTTACTATTCTAGGACCTGGTTCGAATCCTACCCTATAAATAGAACTGTTATTAACCCCATTTCTTTCTTTTCTTTTCTCTCTCTCTCTTTTTTAAACCCCATTTCTACATGAGGATACTGATGCTTTGAGAAGTTAGTAACATACCCATGACTGCCAGGAAGCAGCTGAGTCAGGATTTGAACCCAGGCAGTCTGGCTCAGAGTCTAAGCTCTATGAGTGAGGAGACCTAGTTTGTCCCATTCAGCTTCGCAAGGGGCAGGAAATGGGGGTGGGTCAAGACCAGGGCTGACACTGAGCACCAGCTCCCACAGGCAGCCCCAGTGACCCTGCAGCTGCTCTTCTTGGACGGCGAAGAGGCGCTAAAGGAGTGGGGACCCAAGGACTCCCTCTATGGCTCCCGGCACCTGGCCCAGCTCATGGAGTCTGCACCCCACAGTCCTGGCCCCACCAGGATCCAGGCTATTGTAAGACCAGGGCCCCACTGGGTTCGGTGAGGGCGGGAGGGGGTAAGGTAAGGTTGGCAGCATCCCATCTGGCCTCTCCAGTCCTGGCCTCTCTCCCTAGGAGCTCTTTATGCTTCTTGATCTCCTGGGAGCCCCCCACCCAACCTTCTACAGTCACTTCCCCCGCACAGCCCGCTGGTTCCATCGGCTGAGGAGCATCGGTAAGGGTGACGGGGGAGGCAGGCTCCAGCCTGGGATGCAGGTGGGAGGGCCGAGGTGGGGCAGGCACCTGTCCTCTGAGAGGTCATCCGGCCTTCTCTCTAAGGCACTAATACAAAGGGCAAGACACAAACAGACCCCACAGCAGTCGTGATTATAAACAGGGCATGGGGTCAGGTAGCCCTGGGTTCGAATCTTGGCTCTCCTTACCAGCTGTGTGAACTTGGGCAGGTGGCTCCATCCCTGAGAATTTCCTGTCTGTAAAGTGGGCATGATGCTAATGATAATAGGGGAACATGGTACAGCTGCAGGAAGGGGTAACTAACATTCATTCTTACACTGGGATGACCAGTGCTTTACCTTCAGACCCCCTGCCCTCCTCTGATTTCTGAGCAGAACCTCTGACCCCTGAGGGGACTGACTTTTGCTCCCTAATCCCCACTACCTCCAGAGAAGCGCCTGCACCGTTTGAACCTGCTACAGTCTCATCCCCAGGAAGTGATGTACTTCCAGCCCGGGGAGCCCCCTGGCTCTGTGGAAGATGACCACATCCCCTTCCTCCGCAGAGGTACTGGTTGCAGGGAGGCGTGGGGGGAAGGCGTCCGTGGGAGCCACCGATGGGACCTGGCCCTGACCCCTTCCCAGGGTGGGGGACTGCTGGCGAGTTGCTTAACCTATTTGTGCCTTGATTTCCTCATCTTTAAAATGGGGATAATAGCCCCCATCTCAGTTCCTCTCTTGTTGAGAGGTTGAATGTGCTCATAAAAAATGTAAAGGCCTTTCTTGGACAGGTGTCTGGCACGTAACAAGCATTTGAGAGATGTGAGCTGTTACTGTTTGTGCCTTAGTAATTGCAGTTTCTTCTAGCTCTTGGACTTTTTAAAAAATATATATTTTATTGATTTTTTACAGAGAGGAAGGGAGAGGGATAGAGAGCTAGAAACATCGATGAGAGAGAAACATCGATCAGCTGCCTCCTGCACACCCCCTACTGGGGATGTGCCCGCAACTGAGGTACATGCCCCTGACCGGAATCGAACCTGGGACCCTTCAGTCCGCAGGTGTCGGCTCTATCCACTGAGCCAAACCGGTTAGGGCATAGCTCTTGACTTTCAATGCCCTGGCAGCCCAGCAGAATCACCCGAGGAGCTTAGAAGAACACCCAATCACATTTTGGGCCCACTGAGCCACCATCTCGGGCCTCTGTGCTATTTTTGCAAAACTCCCAGGTGATGTGGATGCACAGCGAGGGTGGAAGACATCTGGTCGAGGGTTTCAGATAGTAGGTTTCAGAATTGGTCTGAGCTCTGGGATCTGCCACTTACCACTGGTTGACCTAAGGCAAATTATGTAGCCTCTCTGAGCCCCCGTTTCTTCTGGGAAAATGAAGAGATTTACACATAAAAAGCACATCTATGTGTATATTCCTAATCACAGTGTTGGGAGGACGAGATAAGATTAGGTATATGAAATGCCTGCTTCCAGAGTGCTTGGCATATAGTAAGTGCTAAAAACTGCTTTTAAAATTTTTACTCTGTAATTTACTCATTCAACAATTATGCATTACTTACAACACCTTTGTTTTTTAAAAAAAATATTTTTATTGATTTCAGAGAGGAAGGGAGAAGGAGAGATATAAACATCTATGATGAGAGAGAATCATTGATCGGCTGCCTCCTGCATGACTCACATTGGGAATCGAGCCCACAACCTGGACATACGCCTTGATGGGGAATCGAACCATGACCTCCTGGTTCATAGGTCAACTGCTCAACCACTGAACCATGCCAGCTGGACTATAACATCTTTTTTATTGATTTGTTCAACAAATACTTCCCAAGGCAGGTACTGAGCAAGGTATCAGGGATACAGTGATGCACCACCAGAATACACCTGCCTCCTGTCTAGTGGTGGGACCGATATTTAGCAAATCTGGAAAAATGCAGAAAGAAGTGCTCTGAGGACAGGAACCCAATGCAGAACAGTGATTAAGAGCACAGACTCTGGCCCAGCCAGCGTGGCTCAGTGGTTGAGTGTCGATCTATGAACCAGGAGGTCACAGTTCGATTCCCGGTCAGGGCACATGCCTGGGTTGTGGGCTCAATCCCCAGTGGGGGGCGTGCAGGAGGCAACCAATCAACGACTCTCTCTCATCATTGATGTTTCTATCTCTCCCTCTTCCTCTCTGAAATCAATAAAAATATTTTCAAAATGGGGGAGGAGGAAGAGCACAGACTCGAGACACAGGGCCTGGGTTCAAATTCTGACTGTTTACTAGAGGCGGGATCTTAGGCAAATCACTCTGCCTACCTCTGCCTCAGTGTCCACATCTGTAAAAAGGCTGTAGTTACGGTGCCCACCTTAAAGGTTATTATAAGGATAAAACGGTGTGTATTTGTGATGTATGGCCTTAGACTAGGGCCTGGAATGGAACAAGTACTATGTCAGTGATAACTATGGGTAAAGAAGAGAAAAAGAGCCTGGTAAAGTAAACCTGGTGAGGCTAGTCAGACACCTGTCCTTTCTCCTGGCCTTTCCATAATGCATTAAATGTTGAGTTTCTCTTAATTTGTGAAATGAAAACAATATACTGGATACATATTTTTAAACTAACATGTACCCTCATGCACTTAGAGCGATTGTTCAGAGTTCTTCAAGCGCCAGAACAGTTATCTCCCAGGGGGAGAGGCCTGGGCCTAGGCTCCTGGGTCAGCCTGGGCCTGAGTCTTCTCTCTGTTCACAGGGGTCCCGGTGCTCCACCTCATCTCCACGCCCTTCCCCTCGGTCTGGCACACCGCTGACGACTCTGAGGCCAATCTGCACCCACCTACGGTGCACAACCTGAGCCGCATCCTCGCCGTGTTCCTGGCCGAATACTTGGGGCTCTAGCCTGCAGGGTTGACTGAAGGAGAAAGACCCAGCAGGGAATGTGCCAGGGGCCCCGGGAGCCGGCGGAGCTCAGGCCGGGCCCACCTCGGGGGTGCTGGCTCGTCCTAAAAAATGCCTTTGGCTCTGCTTGTGCTGTTACTGGAAGACCCTTCTCTCCTTTTGAGCATCTCAAGCTGCCACTCTTCAAAGACATGGGAGAGACCGCTGTGGGTGAGAGCCAAAGGAATAAGAGCTTGGGTCCTGCTCTGAGGGAGACATTGGGCTGAAAAAGTTCGCAAGGGCAACTGCTATTCTTGGTTTTAGCCAGCAAACCACGGACTGGCATCTGGACCAGCACCATCACCTGACCCAGTGAATTCTCTGGGGCTGTTTTTGTGGCAGTTCATTCTCAGAGTGTCAGCCTCGCTATTGCACCGGTCCAAACCCGGCGCCCACGTGGATGTGCCACGTGGGGCCACAGAGGGTGTGCTCGCAAGCAGGAGCAGGAGGTGGAAGCCAATACTTGGGAACTCCAGGTTCTGCAGACCCAAGAGGCAATAATCTCGTGTTTCTGCAAAACATGTTCTGCAGAACGACCCTGATAGGTGCTGCATGAAAAAAGGGACCAAGGAAGAAGGGCGAGCCATTAAATGAGTTCATCGCACAATGTGATTTTCAGTGGAAAGGCAATGCGTTGTTTCCCAAGTATTTCACCCCTTCTTTGGGAAGCACCTCACAGAACTAGGTACCTCAGAAGATACTCTGGGAAACACTGGGATGTTTATGGAAGGAAGGACAGGCCAGGAGTCACTACAAACTAGTTATACCAAACCATCCTGTCTCTTTTATGAGTACAGGAGTGCGAGATGGTGGGTGTAACTCCAACTCCAGGGATGGCCTGAGGAAGTATTTCCCAACCATACCAAGTTTTCAGACTCCACTGGAGTACTTATTAAAAATGCAGACGACGCCCTGGCTGGTGTGGCTCAGTGGTTAGCGTCGGCCTGCACACCAAAGGGTCTTGGGTTCAATTCCTGGTCAAGGGCACATACCAGAAACCTTTCAGTGCACAGGATGCCACCCAACCAAGCCACCCAAGCCAGGGCCTAGTTTTGTGACTTTGATGGAGACCTGGTAGGTAGCAGGGACATCAGGCCAGTATGGAGGGTTATTAGGTAGTAAAGGTGAGCATTGATTGGCCTGAGTCAACGCAAGGCTGGAGAAGATTCAAGAATTCATGGGCTTAAACTCAGGATATCAAATGCGAGGATAAAGAGAAGGTTCTCGATTCACATTCTGCCACAGTCGCTGACATTTATCGGGCTCCTACCACAGGCCAGGCCCCATGAGCACTTTATATATAGCAACTCAGTTTCCCCCCAAACCCTGAGGTAGGTATGGTTTCGGTTCTCATTTTGCAAATGAGGGGGTTGGGTCTGAAATTTATGAACCCGTTGTTTACAGATTCTTACACAGGGCCATGCTCCGAACCCCATGTCCTACCTCCCTTCCAGGTCACCCGTTTGGGACCAACAGATTGTTAACAAAAAGTAGCTCCTCCTGAGGCTTTTCATTGGGTGCAAGTTAAGAGTGGGGTTGGGGTGGGTGGATGGACGGACTAATAACCTCTTAGAGGTGGAACTGGCAGAAGTCCAGGGTTCAGAAAGGGAAATGGACAAACATCAGCCAGAGGGTCTTAGACCACATGGAGATTCCTGTGGGCCACCATGTCCCCTTAGCCTCACAGCCATCCAGAAGTACATGAGACATCATCTCCACGTGAGAGCGGAAGCCGTGTTCGGTTACATCCCCAGCCTGTTTCCCTACAAGACACTGTGGTTGAGTGTACCATGCCCCAGGCACTGGGCAAGGAGCCTGGTGAACAGTTTTTGCGTGAATCCGGGACAAGGATTGTGAGCTCCATTTTACAGATGAGGCTGCTGCTGGGCAAGACGCTGCGTTCCCCAGCTCCATTTGTCCCCCAAACTCGGGATCCCCAGCCTCATGCTCTGAAGGGGCCTCTAGGTGTATTTTGTAAGCACAGTTGAGTGCTCTGGACTAGACGTATCACGCCAATCTTTTGAGGAACCATCAGTATTCTCGTTTTTCATTTTAAGATACAGAGATTCAGAGAAACCCTTTGCCGAAGATCACTGCAGTGTGTCTGGGGGTACATTTCTTTTTATTCATCCTGCTTGACTGGTTGGGCTTATTGGTTTTTTACCAGCCTGGAGTAAAGAACATCTTTAAATATCTTTGCACTATCCCTGCTTCTGATTCTAGAATGCCAATTAAATATTTTTTCACTCTATCCTCTATAACTTTTCTTTAAAATAAAAAATAATATATTGATTTCAGAGAGGAAAGGAGAGGGAGATAGAAACATCAATGAGAGAGAATCACGCCCCACACGGGATCGAGCCTGCAACCTGGGAATGTGCCCTGACCAGGAATCAAACTATGACTTCCTGGTTCATAGGTCAACGCCCAACCACTGAGCCACACCAGCCGGGCTATATAAACTTTTCTTTGCTACTTTGTGGACTTACCTCTGGTTTAATAAATCTTCAGTTGTGTCTAATTTGCTGTTGAGCCACACTTGAGTTTTTACTTTTGGTTATGTTTGTGGGCTTTTTCCTTTCACATCTGCTAGGCTATTATTTAATTCTGAGTTCCCTGCAGATATTTGCAAGCTCTTGTATTCTCATCTGTGATGGAGTCTCATCGTCTGAAGCCTGTTTTTGCTGTTGTTTCTGCTGGTTCTTGCTCATGCTGGTGTATTTCCATGCATATTTGGTTATTGGACTCTACCACTCATTGTCTGAAAATTATGTGTGGGGGACTCTAGGTGACAGTTCCTTACACCAGAGGGTTTGTGTTTGTTTCTGCCAGACATCTCGGCTAGAAGTACCCTGGGAAACATCACTGATGCAAAGCTACCTGCAAACCCACGCCAGAGCCAGCCTACGGCCGCCAATTTTCAGGTCCACCTTTTTCTTTCTTTGGTCTTGTGCTCCCCTCAGTGTTCAGAACATCTGCAATCTTCTGGGTCATCCTTACCTCAGCCTATGGTTCAGTGGGATCTCAGCTATTAGATTTATCGCCTTGGGCAGGCTTTGGCCTTGACTTCTGCCTGCCCCAATAAGGCTACAAATAGGAAACCCGTTTGTCCACATCAGCAAATGCCCTCAGAGCAAAAAGTGGCTTCAGGGCCCCATGTACCTTTCCTTTAAATTTATGGCTTAGTGTATCCTTAACTGTATTTTATTGGCTATTTGATGCTTTAAAGATATTTAACTTATATTTTCAGCAGCAGAGTCCCAATAGTCTGGTCTTCCCTCCACAGGGAACAGAAGTCCCATAAAACCAAGCCAAGATTCAAACCCAGGTCTCTTTTATTCTAAAATCTAAGCATTGAATAACTACTATGGATATATCCTAGTTTCTCTGGACATTTTGATTCCCTGATAAGAATATCAAAGAATGTTAGCTGCCTCTCAAAATCCATTTTCCCTCTTCTTTTATACTTTAATTTCTTAAATGTCTTAATCCCTTTTTATTTAGTAAATAATCAAGTGAATATTTTAAAACTTTCATTATAGGGATATTTAGTAAGAGTTCTTTTGTTGGGCATAACGCATCCAGTTAAAAGACTACATTTCCCAGTCTCCTTTGCAGCCCTTCCATTTGGCTAAGTTCTGACCAGTGAGAAGCAAATGACCTTGAATGAAATGATGTTAATTTGAGGACCTACTGTATAGTGTAGTGCTCCCGGGAGGAAGGGGGTTTCCCTTCCTGCAAAATGGTGATGGCTAGAGTTCTAGCAGTCACGCTGGACCATGGGTTCCTGATGACTTCAGGGCCACCATACCTGCCCAACACTGGATTTCTAAAGAAATAAAAAACTAGCTTGTTTAAGCTACTACTATTTTGAGATTTGAGTCCAAACTGACACAGATGAAGAGTCAAAAATAATTCCATGTTAAGGGACTTGGCTAAGGATCCTTTTCTCAGCTTTTTCCATCTCACCATGCTTGGACCCAGGACTCCCCTCTCTCCCAAATCCCCTCCCTGAACAATATACAAAACCAGTCTGTGCTCAGCCTTATAAATATGGATTTTATAGAAAGGACCAATTCAAAACTGGTCAGATGCCACACGCCAGAGGCTTCCAGAACCACAGGGATGAAAAAACAAGAACAACAACAAAAACAAAACAAAGCCCAAACAGAACAAACAAAAACACCCCAGACCCAACTGCCTGAAAAATCAAGGTCTCAGTTAACCAAGGCTTTTTCTAAAGAAACACATGGCTCAGGGTAGAGACCCTAAAGCCTGAACAAGTACCCAGAGCAGAAGGAAAACAACCAAATTCAAACCCACAGTCCCTGCCCACTGGCCCCCCACGCTGTCAAGAGCGAGGCAAAGGGCTTCACAGCTTTTTTTTTTTTTTAAGCGGTGGTGATGGTAAATAGCTTAAATAATGGGAGGAGGGAAATTTTTATAGTTCAACTTTCTTTTTCCTTCCCCTTGGGGGAAGTGGAGAGACTAGTTGCTTGAGGTTAAGGAGAAAACTGATTTTTATTGTTTTAATGGGGAAAACATGTAGAAATGGCAGGCTGCCATGAGACGTACCCAGTTTGATCTGTGATCGAATGGCCCCCAATTCCTGAAGAGGAGGTAAGCCCTGGCACAGGTTAGGAGAGGTACCAGCCTTGGGTGCTGCAGCCTCTTGGGAGAGAGAACACAGCTCCAGAGACAGAGAATGGGGATGGCTAGGGGGGAGCAGAAGGGGGCCAGGATGGGGGAACCCTTAAGTAGTACCAAAATTAGCTGCCGTCTGCTCCCTGCTGGTGGGTCCCTGGGGCGGAGAGTGGCAGGAAGAGTGCTAGGGCTGAATGGAGAGGAAACTTGAGATGCTAGTAAAAAACACCCTCCACGAGGGTCCCTGGCCCTGGGTCTTAAGAATAGAAAACCAATGGGGGTCAGTCAGTCAGAGTGCTTTCTTAGGTCACCCCCCTGAACCCCAGCTCAGACTGGAGGGGGATGACACTGCCCGGACTGGGGGCAGGTAGGGCTGGTGACCAAGTCCTGGCGCTCGGCACCCACGGAGAGGGGTGGGCATGGTGGGCTCCCCCCCTCCCCTGGCTTCACCTCCCCTCCTCCCGGCCAGCCCGGCCCCCGCCCCCACCAGGCCCATTGCAGGGCAGCACCCAGTTGTTATCGTGCAGACCCAGGCGGCAGCCAGGCGTCTCTCGATCGGCTCGGCGGCAGCACATCCAGTAGGAGCGTCCGTAAGGCAGGTCATGGTGGTAGGGCTTAGGGTGCCAGCGGCAGAGGGACACGTCGCCCTTCTCGTATCTCTTGCGGCACTGCTTACAAGGGTCATCGCGGTAGAGGGGGTCTCGGCTCCAGCGCGAGTCTGTGGCCCGAACACCAAACGCTTCGATGATGCCCTTGAAGTGGTGGCAGGTGCACTTGAGGGCGGCCAGGGCCCGCGTGGGCAGGAAGCTGAAGATCTTGACCAGCACGTGCTCGGGAAGCAGAAGCATGTACTGCCGTGGCTCCAGCAGTCTCTGGATCTTGAAGCGGATTTCCAGGAAGTCGTGCGACACGTGCCGGTACAGGCGGCACAGGGAGGTGTCTGCTGTGCCCTCAGCGTCATCCGGGCCTGGTGCGGTGGCCGGCGAGTCTGCTGGGGGTGGCTCGGGAGGCCCGTCCGGCCCCCGGGACTGGAGGAAGAAGAGCTGGCCAGGTGGGGGTGGCTCCTCAGGACTGACCGTCAGGCACACTGTCTCCTCCTTCACATTCTTGGTACCATCCTTGCCAAAGAAGATGCACTCGTCCACCACGCCTGTCACCACCACGTCCACGTGGAAGCCGGATGCTCCGCAGTCCCGGGCAGGGGGTGGAGGGGGTGCCGGGGGAGTGTCCTCGGGCCTGGCAGGGGCTGGGGCCTCCCCCTCGCTGGCTTCGTCTGCCCTGGCCAGGAGGAACTCCACGTTGCTAGGGAGGGCGTCCCGAGAGGGACTGATGAGCTGGTACAGGTCACAGGTAATCTTGTCCTTGGCTCGGGCCCCTGGTCCTGGGCTGCCCGGGTAGGCACAGCCCGGCCGGCCCCCACTCCCGTTGGGCAAGCTGCCGTCTGGCGCACGGGGCTCTCGGCCATTGGAGATACGGAAGGCGATGCGTACCTCCCCGGGGCCTGGCCCAGGCCTCTCCTCCTTGCGGAGGCCCTTGGCTGGAGGGTTGTCCCGCTGGGCCTCGAAATGAGCCACCGCCTCAGCCACACGGCTGCAGTCCCCGCCACCGGACCGCCGTTCAGACCCCAGCCCCTTGGCAGAACCACCCTGCTCTGCCGACACAAAGACCACGGGTGCCGGGGTGCCGGGGTGTGGATAGTTCTGCAGGGCCAGGGCCGCCCGCTGTTCCACCAGGGCCACCATCTCAGCCACAGAGAGCAGGTCCACATCCTCACTGGCTGCGGCTGGGGTCCCCTGAGCAGCAGGGGGCCCCTCCCGGCCCCCTGGGTCCGGTGGCGCTTTAGTAGGCTCAAGACAGCGCCTCCTCCGCTTGGCCTTGGAGCTGTCGCTGCCCCAGTGCCCCTTGACCTTCATGGAGCTGGCCCGGCTGCCGCCACCACACTGGTGGGCCACAAAGAAGGCCACCTTCTCCTTTGTATTCCCAGGCTTGATCACATACCACGTGTCCAGCAGGACTCGACCCTCGTCACCAGCAGCTGCTGCCGAGAGGAGGGGGGCAGGCTGGGAGGAAGGGGCCTCCGTGGCCAAGGCGGGTGGGGTGTTCTCTGAGTGGGCAGGCCCATGGTCTGGCTCAGCCCTGCTGCCTGCCTCAGAACAGGCCGGCGGCTTGAGGGCGGTGGAAGGTGGGCGCGGCTGGTTCTGTGAGTAGGTGCCAAAGGGCCGAGGGCACCACAGCTGGAAGGGCAGGAGGCCGCCACGGTCCATTGTGGGGAATGGTGGCCGACGGGCGGGGATCACTGCATCTCAGGACCTGGATGGTGGTGGCGTACTCCACAGGCCACCTGGACACGGGAAAGAGGAGGTTGGGAAGCTGGAAGTGCCTGCCCTCCCGGTGCCACCCTGACCTCAGCCCGTCCTGTCGAAACGGACCAAGGGAGACCACCAAGAACTCTATTCCTGCCCCACTGCACAGGTGAGCCAATGGAGGGCCGCCGGGGGGATGGGACCTCTCTTAACACCGTGAGCATGAATGGAGAAGGCAGCTTGCTCCAACCCTATGGAGGCCTCCTGCTGTCATGCTCTTAAACTTCAGTGATAATATCCCCTGACAGCTCCTCCTTTCTCTATTTGTCATCCAGCAGCCAGTTCCTGAAAAGACAAGAATCCCCAGCCCTGCCCACAGCTATCGACTCAAACCCACAGAAGGAGCGAGATGGGTTGGGAAGGGGGAATCTGAGGCCAAGCCTGAAAGGCCCTTAAGAAACTGGCTCCTCCCAGCTCATGGGGCCCTTTAAGGATTTCTTAAAGCCGTGTATCCTCCCCCAGAAAAACGCATACACTTGCACAATACTGTGCAGGTAATTCCCTTAGGCACATCTACAGACCCCTGGGATAAGGAAGCCTGTTCTAGCCCAGCCAGCATGGCTCAGTGGTTGAGTGTCGACCTGTGAACCAGAAGGTCACAGTTCAATTCCCAGACAGGACATATGCCTGGGTTGCGGACTTGATCCCCAGTGTGGGGTGAGCAGGAGACAGCCAATCAATGATTCTAAATCACTGATGTTTCTCTCCCTCTTCCTCTCTGAAATCAATAAACATATATTAAGTAAGAAAATTAAAAAGAAAGCCTGTTCTAGTCTAGCCTCATCAAGTAGCACGGGTAAATTGAGGTCAGAGTGAGGGAAGGTTACATGGTGCAAGACCAGACCCTCAAACTTGCTTTCGGGACTTTTCAATTTAGGCGCCCCCCCCCCCGCCCTTTTTTTTAATATACTTGTATTGATTTCAGAGAGGAAGAGAGAGGGAGAGAAAGATAGAAACATCAATGATAAGAGAATCATTCATTGATTGGCTGCCTCCTGCACACCCCCTACTGGGCATCGAGCCCTCAACCTGGGCATGTGCCCTTGGCCAGAATAGAACCTGGGACCCTTCAATCTGCAGGCAGACGCTCTATCCACTGAGCCAAACCAGCTAGGGCCAGGCTCTCTTAATAATGACCATTTTATTTTGCAACAATTTTGTGTGCATGACCTAATCTCGAGGCAAATCTGCTTATGAGTCAGACATGACCACTTGTCACTGCAGGAACAACAGGTAGCATATCCCTGTCTCAATCCTTCCCTGACCCATCTGTCTCCAGACATTTCGAAACCAAAATACCTTCCAAACCTCAAACCTTCCACATGTCTATAGACCAGAGGTCAGCAAACTACGTATGGCCCGTGGGCCGAGGCTGGCCTACAGCCTGTCTTTGCAAATAGTTTTATTAAAACATGCTTATTTGTTTATGGCTGCTTTCCTGCTACAATGGAAGAGTTGAGTAATTGCAACAGAGAACACATCGTCTCGCAAAGCCTACAACATTCATTATCTGGATCTTTATGGAAAAAGTTTGCTGACCCTTGAAGTGCAGAATATCCTTGTAAATACAGGCAATTCCACAAATACCACTAAAACCCCATCTTTCATGATCCATTCAATATCGACAGCCTCCAAACACCCACAGCCGCCAGTCACAAAGACAGTTCCAATCCTAAAAATCTTTGCCTAATCCCACCTACCACAAAAATTCTTACAGCCTTGCTGAAATTCCAGTTCCTTACTAAAAAAATAAAATAAAAAAAAATTACACACAGCCCCTAAGACCTATAGATGCCTAAGTTTACTAACCACCAATACATCTAAATGCCCAGGAATGGATATTAACACAGCAAAGGTGCTATCCCTCTCAACTTAACCACCCCGAAATCCTCCGATCAGTTCCTATCCTCATCTCCAGAATACCAATGCCCCCCAAAATATCCAGACCCTTCCAAACTCTACTTTAAACTTCCAAACCTATAAATATCCCCTCCAGCACAGAAGACCCCAATCTCAAAGACCCCCTCACAAATCCCAGCCTACCAAGAACTCCTACACAGTAATTTCCCAAACTCACAGATGCCCGAAAAGTCCAGTTTTCTGCAGGTCACTGGGAGCTAATTAGGCACTGTTCTAACAATTCCTGCTAATCCTCCTGGTCCCCAAGAAGCAGGCAGTGCATTAGTCCCTGTGTCCAGATGAGGCACAGAAAGGATAAACCCCAAATCTGAAGCCAGATAGGCAGGAAGAAGTAGGGACAGATAGGCAAATGCCCAGGCGTTCTTGCTCCAGAATTGGAACGCCTGTATTCTTTACTTTGCTTCTAAGTCTCTCTGTGCGCTCCTCAAATCATGTATCCACCAAACATCCCAAACCACAGAAGAGGCCCCTACAACACACCGAACCTGTCACATTATAAAAGAAACCCAAACCCCAAGGCACCCTCTAAGCTCAAGGGAACCCCAAGTATTCCCAAACCCAGCATACACTTGCCCAAGGCCCAAAATATCGCTTCAATACAAAGGGAATCTCCCAATTTTGTAAACGCCCCCCCAGAATTCGCCAACCCCCTGAGACGACCCTCAAAAGCTAGACACGCCCCCCAAGGCACCCTCACCCGCGAGCCCCGCCCCCTGCGGCGGGAGAAGCTGGAAGCCCACACGCATGCGTACAAGAAGAAACGGGCCCGCCCACTCACTCCTTGCCTCCGGCAGTCGCGCGGTAGGGAGCACGACTAGTTTCCCTCCGCCCCTTTGTTGACAGAATCGCGCGTGACGTCCCCAGCCAATGAGCGGCTGCCGTTCGGGGCCGTGCCCATATAAGGAAGGCCTTGGCCAAGGGGCCCAACTTCGAAAGAGGGAGGAGTAGGCAAGAGGTGACGAAGTAGGTGCGGAAACAGCGGCGCGTAAGAGAACGAGGAACAATTCCTAACTTCCTGCTAAACGGAGGAACAAGGCCGGGACCGAGGCCACCACATTCAAGGAGAGGTTTATTACAGGACGTTCCCTTTAAACAGGAGCCCTGATTGACAACTGAGATTTAAAGGGCCAAACAGCTCTGAGATTGAGACTCCAGGGCGGAAGCAGGCAAGCAGGAAGATCTGAGAGTGCCCAGCTTTGGTTGGGAACCATGGGAGCCAAGATTTGGGACAGCGGGATCACCTCACCCTGAAAACCAAACAGCAGAACTCTGCGACGGCTACGGCCAGTCTAAACCCCTGGGCTTGGCATTCAAGGCTCAGGCCCTGTATCCAAAAGAACCTCTCCTTCCAGCCTTTCCAACGAGGCACCCCAAATCTGACTCAAACTTAGTATAAAAAAATATTGAACACCTCAGCAATGACTTTCAAATACTGATTACCTGTTAAAATACTTATATAATTTAGTTAAATAAAATACGAAATCTCTTTTTGACCTTTTTAATGTGGCTAATAGAAGATTTTTTAACTACACATATGGCTTGCATTATACTAGTATTTCTATTGAACAGCGCTAGTATAGATCCTTTTAATGCTGGGCTGATTGAAGAGGCACCCAAAGGTGCCTCCACTGCAGGCACCTGTCCAAGCATCACTTATTTCCCCACCACACTGCTCCAGCCTTACCTGCTTCCAGCCATCTCACACATCGCAGCTAGAAGGGTCTGGCACAAACCTGACCCTGTCCCTACCCAGTTCAAAACATGCCAAGACTCCTCAGTGCTCTTGGGGAAAAGCCCAGGTACCTGACCAATCCAGCCTCATCCCTCCCTAGTCCTCTACACCCGCAATGGGCACCTAATCAGCATAGAGGGTAGTTATAATAGCCTTTTTGATGCTCAGTAGGAGCTATTATCATCTGCATTATATGAAGAAACTGAGGCAGGACAGGCTGACTAACCAGCCCAAGGTCATACAGAACTGGTGTGACGAGCATATTACTGTGCTCTACTCTCTCACTATATATTTGCTGGGGTCTCTGCTCAGCCATCCCCTCTTCTAAGATGCTAACCCCCCAGGCTAGGTCAGGCTCCACCTCTGGGCTCCCACCCTTGGCCTTGTTATCTACACTGAGTGGCCAGATTATTATGATCTCTGAATGCATAATATCTGGCCACTCAGTGTGTGTGTATGTGTGTGTGTGTAGATAGATAGATAGATAGATAGATAGATAGATAGATAGATAGATAGAGATATGAGGCCTGTTGCATGAATTCGTGCATGGGTGGGGTCTGGCCAGCCTGGCCAGGGGGAGGGGACATGGGCGGTTGGCTGGCCTGCCTGCTGGTCAAACTCCTGGTCGAGGGGACAATTTGCATATTAGCCTTTTATCATATAGGATATACACTGAGTGGCCAGATTATTATGCGTTCAGAGATCATAGTGTATTCCTCAGAGCTCTTTCCCTCTAGTCTTTGCATTTGCTGTTTTTGATAACTAGAATGCTTTCCCCCCAAAATCTCCACATAGCTCAATTCCTTATTTCATTCCAGTCTTTGCTCAAATGTCATTTTAACAGAGAGCCTTCCCTCAGCCCTCTTCCTGGAAACTACCCACCTGCCCCGAGGGGGACCTTTGGGTTCCCTTGTCCCAGCCCTACCCACTCTGGGTCATCACTGCCTAAAGATGGATTAGTCTCCTCCCCTGGACTGGAAACCCCCTGGGGGAGGGGAAGAAGGGCCAGACTAGCATGGCCATCGTGGTGTCCCCAGCAGCACTGCCCAGCGTGAGACCAGACGAACCAAAGCTCCCTTCCCTGCAGCGCCACTCCATGTCCTTCCTTCATGAGGCCTTGGCAGTCTCAACTCTGTTTCACACCCAGATCTGTCTGTGCCCTAGCTGGAGGGATCACTGGGGCAGAATTTGCTAAATCCTCACACACTGAGCCAGGAAAAGGCCCTACGTTGGATCAGCTTCCAGAAAATGATCACAACACAGAAAAGCAAAGTAAAAAGATGAAAAAAGACTGACCAAGCAACTACGAACAAAGAGACAAGTAGACTGACATTACCACTTACATTTTTTTTTTTTTTTTTTTTTACAAAAGCAAAAGCTATTATTAGGGACAAAGATGGTGATAAAACAAACTGACCCATTATACAAAAAAGTTCTCAACGTAAGTGCTCCTAAGGCAGAAACCTTAAGTAAATAAGTATCATGTCATAATTTGGCCTCAAAATAGAAACAGTCTTGATTAAAAACAAAAAACTATGTGGCTTAATTACTTGATAGTAAAATAAGAGAAAAATAGTCAGCGATCTAAATTAAAGACTCAAGACAGGCGCTAGAATATGCTTTTAACAATATTTAAGGCTGTTTTTCCCTCGCCGTTAGGCTCAGTGATTAGAGTCAAGGGCATGCACCTCGGTTGCAGACCCGTTTCCTGGCCCGCGTTAGCATGTGTTTGGGAAGCAACCAATTGATGCGTCTCTCTCACATCAATGTTTCTCCCTCTCTGTCTCTTCCTCTCCCTTCCACTCACTCTAAAAATCAACGGGGGGAAAATATCCTTGGGTAAGGATTAACAAAAAATATATATACATTTAAGGCTGTTTGGACGAATGCACTGTGAAAATCAGTCTTAATGAATTCTTTAATGTATGTCTAAAACATGGTATAATACACAAGGTATTCTTGCCACTGGATAGTCTTCAATAAAAGTTTAACTGCAAAATAACAACAACAACAATAACAATAAATGCTCCTAATACTATAGCCTCAAAATATATACAGCAAAAAACAAGATAACAGAGAGTTTGACACATCCACAATTGTAATGAGGAACCTTAACATCTCTCTCCATAGAGATCAGCCGAAAAGATAAAATTAGGAAGGATCCGAACCACATAATGAATACCCTGGACGGGTTGCCCCCAACAATTTGAGAATCGACATTTTAAATCCCTAGCCTGACGGTCAGAGGTTCTCCTGCATGCTGGCCCTGGGTTGGGTGCTCGGGACACAGAGATGACACTGAGCTCACCAGGAAGAGCTCATGGGAAAGGGGCAGACATCCGAAGGAGCAATCAGGACCACCATGAATATATTAGAGAAAATGATGGCCACAACAGCAGTTATCACTGGAGCACTCACTGGGAGCCAGGCTTTGCTCTCGGTGCTCTATAAACATTAACCCACTCAATTCTCATCTCTCACTATTTTTAATCTCATGCCAAAGATTAGGAAATGAAGACACTGAATGGCTAATTGGCTTTGGACACAGCTTTGTGGCAAGAGCTTTGAATCGAATGAACTTGGCTGTCTCCAGAGCACAAGTTCATGGTTTCATTCACTGAGTATACAGAAAACTTTGCAAGGATCATCTTGTTCAGTCCTCAGTACCTTTGCACTCTCTCTGCTCCCCCTGCCCAGGATGCTCTTCCCTAGAATCCACAAGGCTTTCCCCCCTTACTCCTCCAGGTTTGGCTCAGAAATCACCTTCATGAGACCCTCCTTGATTTAAAACTGCAGCACATCCCCCACCCCCACCCCCACAGACATATACCCCTTCCCTGATTTATTTCCTCCTTAGCATGCATTACTATCTACACTGAGTGGCCAGTTTATTATGATCTCTGAACGCATAATAATCTGGCCAGTGTATATCCTATATAATAAAAGGCTAATATGCAAATTGTTCCCTCGACCAGGAGTTCGACCAGCAGGCAGGCCGGCCAACCGCCCATGTCCCCTCCCCCCTGGCCAGGCTGGCTGGACCCCACCCATGCACGAATTCATGCACCGGGCCTCTAACACACACACACACACACACACACACACACACACACACACACACACACTGAGTGGCCAGATTATTATGCATTCAGAGATCATAATAATCTGGCCACTCAGTGTAATATACTATGAACTTCACTTATAAAGTTTGTCAGCTTCCCCTCACTAAAATAAAAGTCCTTCTCCCCCACCCCCGCCGCCGGGGCACTATTTTTGTCTAGTTTTGTCACTGCTATATCCCCAGCTTCTAGAACAGCGCTGAGCATCTGGCTACTCTAAGTGTGGGCCCAGGGCAGCAGCCCCTGGGAGTGTGTTAGATATTCTGCAGCCTACACCTGCTGCGTAAGAGCATGATCTTCAACAAGATCTCTAGCGCTGTGGTATGCACATCTGAGTTTGAGAAACAATGCCCCAGCGCCTCACAGGTGTGCAGCGTATCAGTCTGAGTGAGTGAACCAACGCCTAACACTGCCACTCACTCAGGACATCATCTACTTGGGACCTGGGGGGGGCGGGGAGAAAGCTGGTTCCAGCCACGTCCACCTGTGGAAATCCTGCGCCCAGGACGAAGGGGTCCCAATGCCCTCCCAAGCTGCATGCACTCTCTTCCTCTTGCAGCACCGGCACTGCTGAATGACAACGACCTCCGCTCCACCTGTGGGTTTCTGGAAGGCTGGGGCCTCACCTCAAAGGCGCAGCTCCAGCCTCCACACCTGGCTCACTGGGATAGTTCAGCTCTTCCCACCCCATCCGAGCCAGAGAGCGCTTTCCAGACACAAATCGGGCCATAGCACTCCCCTGCTTAAAACTCTTCCACAAGAGGTGCAAACTCATAAAAAAAAAAAAAAAAATACATGTCCATAAATCCTTGCTCAGGAAGCTACTGGAGAATTTACTTCTCCAAAAATGAAGGGGTAACCAAGAAAAAGGAAGCGATCAGATTAGATAAATATGACCCAGCCCAGAAAAAAGGCAACAGGAATCCCAGGGAGAGACCAGGACAAGCGGTGCAGCAGGTCGAGGGAGGTCTCCAGAAACGCCCAGAAGGAGAAAGGCTGACAATTAAGGAGCTATGTGTGCAACTTAAGATGTAAACAACATCAACAGCAAACCAAAGAAAGAAGAAATGATAAAAAACAGATGCTGCTCCCCTCTCCCCGACCTTGGGGTGCCTCCACCCCAGCGTCAGGGCCGTCAGGGTCATGCCCAGCACAGGGCTGGGCACAGAGCAGGTGCTCAGGGCATACACTTGCTCAATCACACAGGAATTAGCGGCAGGGCACCACGGCCCTATTCCCGGTCCTGCTCCTTCTATCCCCAGCTCTCTAGACCCTGCCACCCACCCCACCACCACTCTGTCCATTATCCTGATCCATCCATACCTGTCTTGGCTTTTAAGCCTCAGGATCTGCTGACCTCTCTCTCTCTCTGGCAAGTTTTCCTTCCTTTCTTTTTTTTCTTCTCTCTCTTTTGTTTAAAGGCAGACTGCCACGTGCAGCGCCTCATTTGGATGTGTCCGGAGTCTCAGAAGCTTGACTACCCTACGTTCTCCTACAAATGGACCTTGAGAGCTTGTTTGGAGGTTCTAACGGGAGCGAAGCTACTCGTATACCCTTCACCAAACACTGGTCCTCTCCTCTGGGGAGGAAGGTCCTCCTCTTAGACGGAGCACAGCTTCAGGAGGGATGCACAAGGATAGGTGAGGGAGGAGGGGGACACCCGCCTAGCCAGCCAGATCAGCCAAATCAACCCTGGCAATCAATGGGGTGACAGATGTCGCAGCCAGATCACCGTCACATCCAAGTTGTCCTTTCTGATTAGTTAATAAGCTCGCTAACAGTAGGAATCATATAAATCCAAACGGTCAGGGTCTAGAGACCCAGGACACAGACAGAACCCAGGAAAGGCCTGTCAGCACCCCAGTGCTCCCCACTTCTGGGGGTGTGACCTCAGGCAGGATGCTTAACCCTCCATGCCTTAGTTTCCCCCACTGTAAAATGCAGATAATAACAGCACCCACTCACGGGTTAGCTGATGACTCACTGAGATCAACCACGGAGAGCATTCAGTGCCAGCTAGGGACCAAGGGGAGCCTCATTACTCAGGTGCTGGGATTATTAAAAAAAAGTAAGACTGCCTAAGAGTTTGAAAATCACTGATGGGAGCCAAAGACTTCTTCCCTCTTTATTTCACACTAGAGGCCCAGTGCATGATTGAATCATGCACGTGTAGGGTCCCCTACACGCTTTCGCTTTTCGCGGTGGAGCTGGGTGCCTGTCCGCTGGTGCACCAGGCCTTTCAGAAGCCTCCGGCTCAGCGGAGGCTTCTGAAAGGCCTGGTGCCGGAGCAGACAGGCATCCAGCTCCCCCACTTTTGATGGTCCGCGGCCGCTGAGGGGGGCTGCCGCAGACACCTGGCTACCCTGCTCTCAACAGCAGGGTAGCCCCCCTCTGTGGCAGCGGATCCGTGCCTCTCAATGGCCGGATAGGCCACTCCGAGTCCCGCCCCCCAGCCTCCCGCCGCCCAATCGTGGGCGAAGCGGAGTGATGGTAATTTACATGTTACTCTATTATTAGATAGGAGGATTCTGAAATTAAACTGATCCTAGTCCCTCAAAAGAACCAAGATATAGCCATTCCTTTGTTACTGTTAGGTATTGGATCTCACTTATTAATTGAGCAGATATTTACAGAGCAGCTACTGTGTGCCAGGCACTGTTCTGGAGAGAGGGACAATAAATACACAGTAAGTTTCAAGGTGGCAAGTGCTATGAGAAACCAACACAGTAAGAGGGATTGGGAAGTATAGGAAGGAGGAAGGTCAGATCTTTTTCTATTTTGTTTATTCATTTATTTTTTAATCCTCACCTGAGGATATGCTTACTGATATTAGAGAGAAGGGAAGGGGGAGAGAGAGAGAGAAACATTGATGGGAGAGAGGAACATCGATTGGTTGCCTCCTGTATGCCGCCCGACTGGGGGATCAAACCCCCAAACTTTCGGTGTATAGGACACTGCTCCAACCAATGGAGCCACACCAGCCTGGGTGGGAAGTTATGATCGTAATGAAGGTGTCAGATGGCATCACAAAGCAGGTAATAATAAGCCACGTCTTTTTTTTTTTTTTTCCACTTATTATTTTTTTAATCCTCACCCGAGGGTATTTTTCCATTGATTTCTAAAGAGAGTGGAAGAGAGAGGGAAAGACAGAGAGAAATATTGATGTGAGAGAAACACATAGATTAGTTGCCTTCTGCACACGCCCTGAGCAAGCCCAGGCCAGGGAGGAGCCTGCAACCCAGGTACAGGCCCTTGACCGGAATCAAACCCGGGACCCTTCAGTCCACAGCCGAAGCTCCATCCACTGAGCCAAACCGGCTAGGGTAGCCACGTCTTTTTAGAAGACCTGTGCTTTTAGGAACAATACGGATTACCACGGCTGCTAGAAATATACCATTAAAAGTGGTTAAAAAAAAAAAAAAGCAGCATTTTGTACAAGTAAGCTTCAGACAAACACAGGCTAAGAACACATTTAAGATGTCAAGAAAAGGCAAAGCAACTTGGAACGCAGACATAGTATTTTCTAAGACAAACAAATAAAGGAAAGAGGGGGGTTGGTGTCACATCACCCCGGGCGCCCAGACGTGACATACAGGAACAAGGATGAATGAGAGGTTGGCAACTTTTCCCCAAAGCTATATGATTACAGATAAGTCACCGAGAGTTGGAGACAAAGTGTTAAAAATCCATGAAAACAATGACAAGCAGGCAAAGCTGGCATGAGGGGCTGAAAGTGAATCAGCAATAGAGAAACCCAAACCAGAAAAATGAGCACAAGTGCCACCAGAGCTGCACAAGTGCCCCAGCGTTGTGGCAATAACGAGCTCCCTGAGGGCAGGCCCCGGCACACAGTAGGTGCTTTATCAACACTGTGGGCTACCCAAGAAATAAACCCACATTTCCCAGAAGAGAAACCTGAGGTCCAGAGGGGTTAAGTGACTCGCCCCAAGTCACACAGCTGATGGGTGATGGAACCAGGATTCAAATCTGGACGTTCTGGTTCTGGAGTGGACGCTCAATAAATTGTTCTTGAAAGAATGAAAATCATTAAAAGACTTCACACTTATTAAGGGCTTCCTGAGCACTAGTCATTTCATATATTAACCTCACCAACTCCTTACAAGAGCCTCACGGCGGGAATGTAGCCCCATGTTACACATGAGAAAACTGAAGTCCAGAGAGAGAACGCAACGCGGCTAAGGACACACAGCGGCAGAGGTGGGGATCTGAACCTGGACCTCTCTGACATCAGTGCTTTTCTATCACAGTCAGAGAACTTGCAAGATAAACTCAGGACCAAACTGTTTCAAGATGAATTTACAAAGTTGCTGAATTGCCATGTGAGGCCCTAATGACCAAAAGTGTGAGGGGTAAAAAAACACAAAACCCACAGTTGTTAGAAATATTTCCTATACCTGGAATTGGGCCAGGCTGGGCATTGGCAAGTGAATTATTTATATTTGGCTGGGGATGGAGATGGGAATGAGGACAGATTGAGTTTCTGAGCACCCCCTCGGGGAGTCACCTTGGGAGCCCAGGGGTAGAGGATGGGGAATTAGAAGTCAGGATATGGGTGGACCTGGGAGAGAAAAGGAAGGAGGCAGCCTGGTTGATGTCTCTCACTGGTCCCTCTCTACTGCCTTCTGTATTTCCCATTCACGTTAAAAAAAAAAAAAAAAAAAGGCACTCGTGTACTGAGCACTTCCTCCAAGCGCTTTACCTGTTTACCTCCATGAACCTCCATTATAACCGACCCGGGGTTACAGATCCCATTCTATAGTTGAGGAGGGGCCAAAAGACTTGCCCAAGGTTACAAAGCAAGTAAATGGCAGAACTAAAATTCAAACGGAAGAAAAGTCTCTGTCCCACTCATGACTCTATTCATGACACTGTACTTCAGTCCAAGGAGAGGGGACTGAATTACAGTGGTGAAAGCCAGACTCTGAGCCCGGATGCCTAGGATGGAATCCTAAATCTACCATTTAATGCTGGATGACCTTGGGAAAGTTGCTTAACCTCTCTGTGCCTCTGCTGCCTTTCTGTAGAATGGAAATACCAGCACCTACCTCTTAGGAGTGTTGTCAGAACTAAATGAGTTAATGTGCACACACAGCTAAGAACAGGGCCAGGCACTTCCTAAACAGTAAGTGTTAGCTGTAATCTAGTAAGTGTTAGCTGCAATAGACAGCGGGGAGCCCCTGCCTGCTTCTGAACTAGGGTGTGCCCAGATCAGTGTCAGGTTTTCAGAAAATGCCCCCGGGGCTGGACTGAAAAGGAGGGAATCCATTAGCACCTGTGACCCAGTCACATTCCTGGGGTGGGGAACTCACCAACAGCTCTGAGCCTGAGGACTCATTGCCAGGGCGCCTCCCCTCTCCTCAGTGGCAAGTTGTTCCCACAATACAGATAAGGGCACACTGAGCTTCAGAGAGGGGAGACTTGCACAGGCCACAAAGGAGTGGCAGAATAAGAGGATCTGCATGCTGGATTACCCACACCCATAAACCACTACACTTTTCTAAATCCCACTGGAGAAATAAGAATGCAAAAGGTTGTCTCGATGACCGGTCTGGTCCTATCACCTTACAGTTCTGACTGTCCAGTTTATCGGGAGTCTCTGGCTGGACTACAAAAACTATCGCTACATCCAGGCTCCTGATCTCATGTTCCCATCCCAGCCCCAGTCCTGGAGCCCAACTCACACACCACTCTACCATTGATTTCTCTTTCCCACTATCTAAACTTGCTCTCTGGTTCCCAATCCGACCCAGAGGCCCACATCCACAACTGGCCTCTCCCTCGAAACCTCCGGACCCCCTCATTCATCTAGCCCTGACCACCCATGCTTTTTCATATCCCCCAGGTTAACCCCCTCAAAACTGCCCCCATCAGGGCCTCTGCCTGGACGCCTAGTCCTTTCTCCAATTCAGGACTCCCTTCCCTAGCTCCGAGCCCCCTTACAATCAATCCCAAAGCTCGACTCCCTCACCACCTCAGCACCCATCCCCAGCCCCCATTCCTCTACTCCCTCCGGCTCCCATTCCCCCCAACCCCCTCCCTCCAGCGATTTCCCTTCGTCCAGCCCTTTCTTTAGTCCCTACCTTTTCCCTCTTGCCACCCGGTCCCGAACCCCCGCCTCGGCTCTTAAGCGTCCCCCGGCCCCCGCTCAGGGTTCTCACCATCTCCCCGCGCCGAAGCTCCCTCAGCTACGCGGGTTTCCCCCCACTCGCTCCTCTCCAGCCTCCCCTTCCGGGTTCCCGCCCCGAAGCCCGCTGGGAATTGGAGTCCGTGGGGCCACGGACTACACTTCCCAGAAGGCAGCACGGCCAAGCTTGGAGGTGGGGAAGGAAGCAAACGCGGCGGGCAGAGGAAAAGAATGACTCTAAGTCCCTGGAGGCAAAGAGAGCACTTGGCAGCGCAGGCGCAAAGAGCGCCCCCGCCAGGCGCTCTGGGAGATGCAGTCCAGCCTCCTCCATTTTGGCCCGGGGCCCTTAGAAAGAGAATTGAGAAAATTGCAAAGGGACGGTTGTGAGAGGTGGAGAATTTGGAAAGAACAAGTTTATCGATTTACTTAAACTGATTAACACAATAATTAACAGTGCCCTGTATTTTGTCAAACACTTTCCCATCCATTTCCCCCCTGGTTTTCTTACCACTACCTCCTAATTTACAAATGAGAAAATTAAGCTTTAGAAGGGAAGATACCCTATGCACTAGGAACTTGTCCACATCGTAGTAGGAATACAAGCTCCACGAGGACAGGCGCCTTTGTGTATCTTGCACAAACACCCGGAACAGCGTAAAATAAGTGTAAAAACAGTGTAAATTCCCAACTTGCCGCATGTTAATTAGACACCCTGCAGACAACCCTAGTAAGAATTATTCCAAAATTATAAATATGGCAGACAGAGATTAAACCTCTTCTCCATGGCAACACAGCGAGAAAGTGATTGGCACTGAAATGTGTTGGACACCAGGGCCTCTATCCTGCATTTACTTTCCAGGCCATCCTCCTCAACGGCCATGCGTGAGCTTTCTAAAATGGAGAGTTTGCTACATCAGAGCACATACATCTTCGCGAAGGGAACTGCTACTAAGGCCCAATTCCAATGGTCCCCTTCTTTGAATGGTTTTCTCAATGTATTGCACTTCGATTAGCCCCTGCCTCACTGTATTCTCAAGCTCTGTGAGCCTTCCAGACAGAGCTGGGAAAATCACGGCTAAATCCCCAACTTGCCGCATGGTGCTTGGCAACAGTAGGCCCTCGTTAGATGCGCGCTGAAGGGAGAGAAGATGGAAATGGGATACTGGAGGGACTGAAGGGGGACAGTCCAGTCCAGAGGTGGCCGTTGAGAAGACCCCGCCTCCTCTCGATTAGGATCCGGGGGCCCAGGACCAGCTAGAGCCCTTAGGGGGCGTGGTCTGTCGAGGCGTGGCCAGGCGGGGCGGGACCCGCAGCACAAGCGTGCAGCTGGCTGCGCGCTGATTGGTCGGCCCTTTGGCGCGCTCCAGCAAAGAAGTGCCAGGAGGCGCGAGGCCGAGTTCGCGCCATGCTGGAAGACAGGGCCCTTGGCCAGGCGCGCATGCGCACGTCCACTTGCACCCTGCCCTTTCCCGCTTCCAATCTCGCGCCCAGCACTCTTGGCGGGAACTGTGGGGGCGTGGCTTGGCCTCAGGGGGCGCACGCGGCTCGGCCCCAGGGGCGCACTCTTGCTCTTCTCAGGCCTCGCGCAAGGTCCCGGCACCAGGGCATTCGTGGCTGCCCCACGCCTGGGATGGGAGCGAGGGGGCCGAGGCCGGCCTAGGGCCCGCGCGCACCGCCAGCCTTCCAGGACCAGCAGGAGACGCAGTTTGACCCGGCTCCCAAGTGTGGGGCTGGCGCTAAACCAGAAGGGGTGCCTCACGCCATTTTGCACGTCCTGAGGCGGGTGTTGGAGGCTGAGGGGAATTGGGGTGGGGAACTGACCGGCACGACCGGCCTAGCTCCACTCAAGAGCAGCGCTTTGGGGCGGCGGCCTCCCGCTGGGGGCTTCCAGGGTTCCAGGGCGGAGGGGCCGGCTCCCACGCTCCGCCCCCCACGCGCCGTGCAGGTGGCGGGTGAGGCGGGACTGGAATAGCAGCGCTGAGTCAGGGTTTGAGGCTGGGCCTCGGTTTGGGGATCCAGGCGCAAGTGTGAGATACTGCAAGGCGCTTGAATAGGTCCGGGGATCTGGGGTCTCGGGATTTGTGTCTGGATGTAACTAGTTTTGGAATCTGAAGGCCTTGGATTTTGTGACTGGAAGCTTCCCTGTTGGAATCCGGAGGTCCTGATTTGAGGGTGTGGGAGTCGTTTTGAGTCCTGGTGTATCATTTTGAGGGCCTGGGGTCAGATTTGAGAGGATTGAAATCTCAGTGTAGATTTGGGGTCCAGAATCTCAATGTAGAGTACAGGGTATGAGATTTAGGGTCTGGAGTCACAGTTTGGAACCTTGAGAATTAAGTTTTAGGGCCTGGAGTCCCTGGAGTATGGGGCTTCAATTTTATTTTATTTTATTTTAGTTGGGGTGGGGGCTTCAATTTTAGAGCCTGGGTCTCAGGGTAGGACTCACATGCACGATCTCTGTTTTGGGGTTTGGGTCATCACATGAGGGTCTGAAGTGACACTTTGAGGGTCTTGAGGTCTTTATTTTAGGATCTGAAGTCAATTTGGAAGGGCTGAGGTTTGCTTTGCGGGGCTTAGATTTCTTTAGGATTTTGGTTCTCGTAAGGTTTGTGGTCTGTTATTTTAATGTTAGGATTGGGGTCATATTTCTGGGTTAGAAGTTGACAGTTGATGGGTCTAGGGCATCTCAGTCTTAGAATGTAGGGTTTTTAGGTTTGGAAGGTCTCCTTTTCGGGTTCTAAATCCTCACTTTGGGAGTTTAAAGTCACATCGTTTTAGTGTCTTAGTATCACAGCTCGGGGATTTCAGGCCACAGTTTCCAGGCCTGGTGGTCTCTGTTTCAGGGTCTGACATCTCACTATTAAGACAAACTCTGAAGTCATCGTTTGGGAATTTGCTCTATAGTTTTAGCTCTGGATCATGATGTAGAGGCCCCCAACGTACAATGTGGGGTTCACGGGCTTCAGTGCAGAGTTTTGGAGTAATAATTTGGTTTGGGGGGCCCATATCTGTGGGGCTTGGGACCACCATTTTGGGATGTCTGGTGTTCAAAGGAGCACTGCGGGGAAATGAAGGCTGTCCATCATGCCGCCCCCTCCTCCTGGAAGCCCGAGGTCACTAACAAGTCTTTCTCTTTCCCTCTTTGCAGATGTGGGGTGCCAGCAGATATTTGTATTTCCCCGAAAGTCCCAAAGCCAGTTCTCCGAGTTCCACTGACAGGTAACCACGCCCCCTCCCAATCTTCCTTACAGCTCCAGCCACTCTGGTGGACAATAATAGGAATAATGTTTACTGAGCATTTTGTTTTGCCAGAGTCTTTGCTAAACCTTTTGTTTCTTTGATATGCTTTCTTTTTTATATGCTTTAATTATTTTTTAAATATATATATATATTTTATATATTTTTTATTGATTTCAGAGAGGGAGAGAGAGATAGAAACATCAATGATGAGAGAGGATCATTGATTGGCTGCCTCCTGCACGCCCCCCACTAGGGATTGAGCCCGAAATCCAGGCATGTGCCCTTGGCTGGAATCGAACCAGGACCCTTCAGTCCACAGGCCGACGCTCTATCCACTGAGTCAAACCAGTTAGGGCCATATGCTTTAATTCTAACAACTCCACAAAGAGTATAACTACTATTTTCAAGGTCAGAGAAGTCTGAGGTGGTTGACAAAGATCATCCCTAAGCCCTTGCAGGCTTTGGCATTCTGAGTGTCTTAAATGCTCTTCCTTCCTTTCTTTTATTCACATATTCATTCTTCCATCAAGCACGTACCAAATGTCAGGGATCTTCTAGAGGGGATTTTCACAGCAGATTGAGGGTTGGATCACTTTTCTCCTTCCCTCCAAAGTCAGGATAAAGAAAAAATAGCCTGGCTGGTGTGGCTCAGTGGTTGAGCATCAACCTATGAACCAAGAGGTCACGGTTTGATTCCTGGTCAGGGCACATGCCTGGGTTGCAGGCTCAATCCCCAGTGTGGAGCATGCAGGAGGCAGCCGATCAACGATTCTTTCTCATCACTGATGTTTCTATCTCTCTCTCTCTCCCTTCATCTCTGAAATCAATAAAAATATATTTTTAAAAAGAAAAGAAAACATAGTCTGCCCTTGCTGGTATGGCTCAGTTAGTTGAACATCATCCTGTACACCAAAAGGTCACCAGTTCAATTCCCATTCAGGGCACATGCCTGGGTTGTGGGCTTGGTTCCCTGCAGCTGTTCGATGTTTCTCCCTCCCTCTCCCTTCCTCTCTAAAATCAATAAAAACTTAAAAAAAAAAAAAAAGAAGAAGGAAAAAATAGCCAGAGATCATCATATACCCTACTGTTTCCACCTCCCCCCATGATTTTCTGTCCATTCATCTCTTCATTTATTAACTCCAAAAATAAGTGTCTACTTTGTTCAAATTCTCTACTTAGGTACTGTGCTCAGAAGGAGCACTCTGAAGAAAAGGAAGAATGCCTGTCCCGCTGCCCATTCCTCCTGGAATCCCAGAGGTCACCAGCAATGCATTCTCTTTCCCCCCTTTCTAGATGTGGGGTCCTTGTATTAAGAAAGACTCTTAGTTGCAGTTAACAGAAACCTAGCTGAAACCAGCTTGAGCCTAAAAGGGGATTTATTGGATTCTTCAAACAAAAAATTCAGAGGCATCAGGCTTCGCTGGCTCCAGGTGGGGGTTAATGGTGTTGACATGAAACTGCCTTTCTCAGCTCAGCTATGGTCCATGTTGGCTTCCTTCTCAAGCAGGCTCTCCCTTTGTTAGGATACGATGGCTTCCAGAAGCTCTAAATCCAGATCTTGCTAACTTGACAACCCCAGCACAGTCTCACTCCAGAATCCATGGACTCTAATTGGCCAAACCTAGGTTACGACCCCAATCCTGAACCAATCTGCTTGCCTGGATCTTGATTCTGAGCTCCCTAGTAGAAGGGGAGGTTGATGTTAGCCTCTCTGAGAGAGGGGCAAGGGTGTTCCCCCAAAGGAAACTATTACCAGAAAAAGGGGGGATTGGATGTTGGTCAACCCAAAACAACAGGTTTATCAATCATAGTTATACAATAAATACCTCCACCCCATTCTCTAATATCCTTTATCCCTAAATCATTCTGACAAATGACTGTTTACCTTCTGTCTTGAACTAATCTTTTGTGAGCACTCCCCCTGTTCCAGGTACTATGTTGAACACCTTCCTGACAAGATCAAACTTCCTAGCCACCTGCATTTTATAAATGAGTTAAAAACAGGCTCAGAGAGATGAAAGCAATTGCCAAAAGTCACACAAGCCAGTGGCAGAGCTGGGATTCCAGTCTAGGTCTGTCTGCTTTAAAAGTTGAAGCTTATAGCCAATTATTATGCTGCCTCTCGGGATTGCTCCCTGATTTGTTCCACTTTGGGGCAGCTCTAACTCTTAAGTTCCTGTGCATATTAGAGCAAATTAAGGACCAGGCCTTGGTTTTCCCACGCCTTATAGAAATTTGGACTGGCTCTTGGTTAAGGCTCCTTCCAGCTCCCATAAAATAAAGGAACTAGGAAGTGTTTAGGCTATTTAGCTCAGGAAAGAGGAAACACAGGAATTAGAGTCATTTGCCATTTCAAAGCCCAAGAGGCTGTCACAAGGCAGAAGGAGTATTCATTAATTCAACAGTTTTGTGTGTTTTTTCATTGATTTTTTTACAGAGAGGAAGGGAGAGGGATAGAGAGCTAGAAACATCGATGAGAGAGAAACATTGATTAGCTGCCTCCTGCACAACCTCCACTGGGGATGTGCCCGCAACCAAGGTACATGCCCTTGACCGGAATCAAACCTGGGACCTTTCAGTCCGAAGGCCGACGCTCCATCCACTAAGCCAAACCAGTCAGGGCAATTCAACAGTTTTTTATTGAGCACCTACTAAGTGCTGAGCATTATTCTAGGAGCTGGGGATCAAGTCAGGGCCACATTATGACATTCATGGCCATAGGCAATTTTGTCTTCCTGGGCCCTTCCCTATTACAGTGGTCAGCAAACTGCGGCTCATGAGCCGCGGTTTGCCGCTCTGTTGACTAATGAGTTTGCCGACCACTGGGATAGGGGCTTAATCACAAGGAACAACAACAGCCTGTAATTATTGGAATAGAGAGTCTAGGTCAGTGGTCGGCAAACTCATTAGTCAACAGAGGAGCCGCAGTTTGCCGACCACTGCCCTATTAAAAGCATATTAAAAATTACAGTTAATTACAGCATTGATATAAAGATGAATATAATCCAAGTTGGATTATATACATTTTTTCTTCTGATTTTAAAGAAATTAAAACATTTTCATAAGCCCCTAAAGGTATGCCTACGAGATGTCAGCCTGATATATAGCAATAAATAAAAAAGACAAAAATCCTTCCCATTGTGGAGGGGTTGTTTATAATAAACAAGATTTCGTATGCTGATTAATAATATAGCAAGTAACAAAAATGTGCTTATTTAGATGGAGTGATCAGAAAAGAACACTCTGAAGAGGTTATATGTTTTTTAAAATATTTTTATTGATTTCAGAGAGGCAGGGAGAGGGAGAGAAATAGAAACATCAATGATGAGAGAGAATCATTGGTCAGCTGCCTCCTGCATGCCCCACACTGGGGATCGAGCCTGCAACCCGGGCATGTGCCCTGACTGGGAATTGAACTGTGACCTCCTGGTTCATAGGTTCAACCACTGAACCACGTCAGCCGGGCAGTTACATATTTTTTAAATCCTCCCCTGAGGGTATGTTTATTGATTTAAAAAAAATTTTTTTTAGAGAAAGAGAAACATCTATGTGAGTTCAGTTGCTTCCCATACACGCCCCGATTGGGGATTGAACCCGCAACCTGGGTATGTGCCCTGACCGACAACACTCCAATTAACTGAGCCACTTGGCCAGGGCTAAAGAGGTTACATTTAAGATCAGCGGTGAATGGGGAAAAAAACCATCCATGCCAAAGTCAGGGCAAAAGAACATTCAAATGGAGGGAATAGTAAGACCCTAAGGCAGAAATAAACTTGGCAGTTTAGAAAAACAGAAAAGGGATCCATGTGGCTGGAGCTGACCTATTCCCCACAGACCCAGAGGGCAGAGCTGGGTAAGTGGGTGAAAAGTATAGAGACTATGAAGAAAGAACCTTAACCATCAGCCAGGAAAGGGGCAGCCTCGGGAGGGAGTATCTGGCTCCCAGAGGCCCCTGTGAGCAGAGCCCAGGTCACACCAATTCAGGACTACTGCCCAGAAGATGCCAGGGGCCGAAACCGGTTTGGCTCGGTGGATAGAGCGTCGGTCTGCGGCGGACTGAAAGGTCCCAGGTTCGATTCCGGTCAAGGGCATGTACATTGGTTGCGGGCACATCCCCGGTAGGGGGTGTGCAGGAGGCAGCTGATCGATGTTTTTCTCTCATCGATGCTTCTAGCTCTCTATCCCTCTCCCTCCCTCTCTGTAAAAAATCAATAAAATATATTAAAAAAAAAAAGAAGAAGAAGAAGAAGATGCCAGGGTTTTGTGATTCTTAATCACCCTTTTGTTCCCTCCAAAAAATGTTTGCATAGAAGGCTCTCTTGGTGCTTTGCAAAACCCAGAGGAAACACCCAAACCCTTTTGTTCAGACATGGCCAAATGTCTGACACTAGGCCTGGATATTTTTTCTTCCTTGCTTCCTGTGTTGCTCCTCGCGGCTCCTCTAGAATGGAAGAAAAGCGATATGCAAAAAATAAATATCAGGGATAGACAGGGCTTTAGAGATCAGCCTACCCAGTTTTCCGCCAAGAATAGAACCCCAACATCCTTGCTCTTCAAAGTTATGGTGTCTACCAGGAGGTAACTAGAGACCAATTGCTGATATTTTTCTTTCTTTCATTCCTTCATTTAGTCAGCTAATATGTATAGTTTTATGTATTCATAGTGGTTTTGAGGAGATGAACTAATGATGTCATCCCCTGTGTAAAGCCCCCTTTTTTTTTTTATGTGCCCACAACCAAGGTACATGCCCTTGACCGGAATCGAACCTGGGACCTTTCAGTCCGCAGGCTGACGCTCTATCCACTGAGCCAAACCGGTTTCGGCTGTGTAAAGCCCTTTAATGGCTTCCTGATGGTCTTAGAACAAAGGCAAAAATCTGTCTATGAGTCTACAAGACCCTGCCTCTTCTGGCTTCTATATCGTTCTGCAGTCTTGTCTCACCCTACAGGACTCTTTGCTTTCTATGCTGCAGACACTACAACTTTATTTCTTTTGGATTCTCCATGCTTTCTTGTGCCACAGGGCCTTTGCACATGTTCCCTCTATCTGAAATGTTTTCTTTTGCTCTTTACCTATTTATTTCCTCTAATCCTTCAGAACAGGTTCTGGCCAGGTTTACTTCTTCAAAGAAAGCCTCATTGATTAGGTGAAAGCCAATAGTCAAAGCTATGCCCTGGCTGTTTTGGCTCAGTAGATAGTGTTGGCCCATGGACTGAAGGGTCACAGGTTCGATTCCCGGTCAAGGGTGCATGTCTTGGTTGCAGGCTCTTAATTGTTTCTTTGTTTTTGGAAGAACAAAAGCTAAAACTCATTTGATTCATTCAGGGTTCATTAATAGTCCATTTTGCCCTAGCTCGTTTTTCTCAGTGGTAAGAGCTTTGGCCCGTGAACTAAAAGGTCCTGGGTTCAATTCTGGTCAAGGGTATTTACCTCGGTTGCAGGTTCAACCCCCAGTCCCTGTCAGGGCTTGTGCGGGAGGCAACCAATCCATGTCTCTCACATCCCCTTCTCTGTATCCCCTCCTCCCATCCACTTCTCTAAAAATCAGTAGAAAATATCCTCAGGTGAGGATTAACAAAAACAAAACACAAAGCTAATTCAAGCTTCCATAACATCAAGCAACACCTCGCCTTTGTCTCCATCAGATCCACTTCATGGACATGTGACTCATGTAGTCACAGAGCCCTAAGCTTAGAAGAGCCCGATGCTTGGTTTAGTGCTCTGCTCTCACCATCTTGAAATGATCAGTTTTTGAACAAGGGGCCCCACATTTTTATTTGTAGTACTGCTCCCCAAGCAAGTTATGTAGCTGGTTTTGGTCCTAGTTGCAATTTTATGTTTGTTTTCGTGACAGTTTGATTAATGACTTTATCCCTGACTATACTGTGGCACTAGAAGGGGCTGTGTTTGTTTTTTATATTTTTACTAGAGGCCGAAATTTGTGCAAGAGTAGGCCTTCCTTCCCCCAGCTGCCGGCACCGGCTTCCCTCTGGCACCCAGGACCTGGGCTTCCCTCGCAGCCCTGGCTTCATCTGGAAGGACGCCCGGTCTAATTAGCATATTATGCTTTTATTATTATAGATTGTTATAGATTCCTATCACCTATCACAGATTCTAACACATAGTTGGTGCCCAATAAGTAATTGTTGAATGAATGAGTGAGAAAGACATTTTCAGGATGTCAGAGTTTGGTTAGGGGGATAGTGTGTCGTTCACACTACTCCATTTCCTCAAGGACAGAGACAGTGATTCTTCTCCATTTCCACGGTGTCCATCCAGCCCAGGGCCAGGCAGGAAGGCAAGGGAGGTTGGGGCAAGTGACATTTGAACTAGGCCCTGAAGGAAGGAGAAAAAAAGATTGATGGAGACAGAGGTGTTTGGGCATTCCTGAAGGAGTAGCAAAAGCAATGGCATATGTGTGTGATTTAGGAGACAGGCTCCAATGTCTTTGTGTCTCCATCTGTTAGGAGAGTGTATGGAGGTGTGTATGGGGGCATATTATGAATTATTAATTCAGGGATTAGACCCCAGAAGTTCATCTGCCCAGGAGTCAACTGCTTTCATGTCCTTTTGTTGTTGTTGTTGTTAATCCTCACCAGAGAATTTTTTCCCATTGATATTTAGAGAGAGTGGAAGGAAGGGGGAGAGACAGAGTGAGAGAAACACAAGGATTGGTTGCCTCCCAAACACGCCCTGACCAGGGGGCCAGGGCCTGCAACCGAGGTACATGCCCTTGACTGGAATTGAACCCACGACCCTTTAGTCTGTGGGCTGACACTATCCACTGAGCAAAACCAGCTAGGCCCTTCCACAAAATACCACGTGTGGGCGTGCACGTACAGTGCGATTGAAACTTTGTGGCCCATGCACAGAAGTCGGTTTTTGGCCTGGGCGAGTCTATTTTGAAGAAGTGGCATTAAAACACTCAAGGGGCCAAAGAGCCGCATGTGGCTCGCAAGCAGCGGTTTGCTGACCACTGAGCTAGGGCATGCCTTTTTTTAATCGTTCATTTAGCAAACATGCACTGAGTTCCTGCAGTGTACCAGGCCCTGTTCTAGGTACCAGGCCCTGTTCTAGGTACCAGACCCTGTTCTAGGTGCAGCTCTCAGCCCAGTTCAGGGGTCAGAGAAGATCATGAACCCTGGGGCTGGGGGACCATAGCAAACATACCTCACCTTCCTGTGGAGTTAGGGTTAGACAATGGGAGAGAACCAAAGGAAGTAAGAGAATGGCCAGCCAGGCCAGGCCATGAGGGGTATTGTAAGCCACATTGAGAGTTTTTGTGTTAAAATATTTATTAATTAAATTGATTGGGGTGGCATTGGTCAACATGAGCATATAGGTTTCAGGCGTGGGTTTCTATGTCACAAGTTCTGTATATTGCACGGTGTGCCCACCCCCCAAATGTTGAGGGTTTAAACTTGATCCTTAATAACGGGATGGTATTGAGATGTTTGAAGCACCCATTAGGCAACTAATGTGTCAGGTTCTGTGCTGGGCGATTTCACACGCTCTAATTTATTTAGTCCTATTGCTAATCCTCTGACCCTGAATGAATATCCTCATGCCCATTGCACAGATGAGAAAACTACGGTCAGATTCATATTTCAGAAAGATCACTCTGATTCTACTAGACAGTATGGATTGGAGGAGGCCAGGTGGGAAGCTGGGAGACCCATTTGTATGTCAGTAAACGGACTAAGCCAGGAGTGCAGGGATGGAGAGAAGGGATCAGAGGAGGAATGGACAAGATTTGGTGACTGATTGGACAAGGGGCTAAGGGATGCTGTCCAGATGATGCCCAGGACTCTGTCTCAGGTGCCTGGGGTGGGGGACATCCCTGAGATGAGGAACAATGAGACAGGAGGTTTGGGATTCAGATACCAAATTCCATTTTGGATGTCCTAATCAAAACCTGTTTTTGGCCCTAACTAGTTTGGCTCAGTGGATAGAGCATCGGTCTGCGGACTCAAGGGTCCCAGGTTCGATTTCGGTCAAGGGAATGTACCTTGGTTGTGGGTACATACCCAGTAGGGAATGTGCAGGAGGTGCTGATCAATGTTTCTCTCTCATCGATGTTTCTAACTCTCTATCCTCTCTCTTCCTCTCTGTAAAAAAAAATCAATAAAATATATTTAAAAAGCAAACAAAACAAAAAACACACCTCTTTTTGTCCCAAAACAGGAAGCCAAGAAAAAACCACACCAGCAAACTCCATGAGTTGGCATTGCTGCTACCTCTGGCCCCAAAGACCAGTAGCAAGAAGCTTACTAAGGTATGTGGACCGAAGGAGTGGAGGTGGATTTGGGAGCTGGATTTTAAAATGTCAGTAATCTGGTTAACTTCCCTTGTCCTGAGAAACCTACTAGTAGACAGACTCTCAGTGACAGCACTGCGATGGGACTGGGAATTCCTGGGAGTCTTTGAGCACATGACTCCAAGATTCTTTCTCACAAAGGAGGCAGGAGGAGCTGGGAGGGGGAAATAGGCAAGGAGCCAGGTAGAGGTCATTGCTTTGGGAGTCAACCAGCCATGGATTTGAGCCCTCCAGCTCCATAACTACAGAACCCTGGGCAGGTCACTCAGGTTATCAGCCTCTCACGCTTTGTGTTTCTCAGCTGTAAAATGAGTAAAGATAACTCCTCCGACCCAGAGATACTGTGAAGCCAAAATGACACAATAGCCATGACAGGCCCTGAATAAATGTCGGTTCCCTCCCTGTTGTGGCCCGTGGGTATCATCTGCACTGGGGAGAAACAGACAAAGCTTCTCTGCGTGTCCCCGTTGGCTATTCAATAAATGTACATGGTGCTGAGCTAACACCTCACTCCCAGTGGGAACAACTTACTGGGAAACTAGGAGATCCTGAAGGCTTGGTGTGATGTCTTCTTGCTATAGTTCCTCTCACTCAGTCATTTATTTGTTCATTCATCAGCCATTTTATGGAAAGATTATTGGATGTCAGAGCTTTTATGATTATGACAAGGGGAGGGAAAGAAATTTGAGACCCAGTCCTCATCCTCTGGGAACTCAGAATTTGGCAGGAAGATAAAGCTTTGAACACAGGAGTAACTGGTCCCAGCTAAAGCGTGCTACTTGCCTCCAGAGAGGGTCAGAGGAGCAGGTGTTTTGGAAAGATTTGCCAGACCCCAACCCTAAGCTTCTCCCTGCCTGCCACATTCCATCAGTCCCCAGTCATGTTGATTCTCCCCCTAAATATCTCTCAGTCATGTGTGCTTATTTTATTATTATTTTTTTGTTGTTAATCCTCACCCAAGGATATTTTTCCATTGATCTTTTAGGAAGAGTGTAAGAGAGAGGGAAAGACAGAGAGAAATATCGATGTGAGAGAAACACATAGATTGGTTGCCTCCTGCATGTGCCCTGACCAGGGCCTGGGCCAGGGAGGAGCCTGCAACCGAGGTACATGCCCTTTACCGGAATCGAACCCTTTGGTCCACAGGCCGACGCTCTGTCCACTAAGCCAAGACGGCTAGGGCCTTATATTAGTTTCTTGTTGCTACTAATTACCACAAATTTACTGGTTTAAACCAAAACAAGTTTATTCTCCTACAGTTCTGGAGGTCAGAAATCCAAAATTAGTCTCACTGGTCTAAAGTCAGGGTGTCAGCAGGCTTGGTTCTTGGAGGCTCCAGGGGAGAATGTGTTTTCTTTCCTTTGCCAACTTCTAGAGGTCACCTATGTCCCTTGGCTCACAGCCCCTTCAGAGCCAGAAGAGTAGCATTTTCAAATCTCGTCTTCTCTCTCTCTGCTTTTGTTGTCATTTCACCTTCTCTGCCTTTGACCTTCCTGCCTCCAGCTTATAAGAAACCCTTGTGATTACAGTGGACCCACTGAGATAATCCAGAATAACCTCCCCAGCTGAAGGTCCTTATTCAGTCACATCCAGCACATCTGCCAAGTCCCCTTTGTCATAGAAGGCAACGTAATCACAGGTTCTGGGGACAAGGACATGGATGTTTTGGGGAGAGGCATTACACAAACCACCACGGTGCTCAAAAATACTGGGGGGGTTTTGTCCTCTGTCGTCAATCGTTGGAGTATTTGGTACACAGATGCTGTCCTAAGCTCTTGGCAGGAAGGGCAGAGATGTCTGGGACACGGTCCCTGCTCTGGAGGAATGACCTTGTGTCAGGGGACAGGCCTAATTTTATCACTGACCAGATGGCCACATCTCCTCATGGAATTCTCCCCAGGCCTCAACCTACTTTCTTTACCATTGATTTTCTACATCTTCATCCTAAGTTCAGTCCTGGGACCCTGCTCCACATACAACCTGAGTTCCTGTCAGTCCCCAACTTCCCACTTGACCAGTCTGCTTAAAGTCCATCACAGTTCATCAGGGCTATGTGACCTGCTCAGTCTGCTGCTCAGTGAACTAATGGGGGCCATCATGTGTGGCCTCTCCTGCGTTTGAGACGGGCTGCAGCTTAGATCTGTGACATCCTAACGCACCATTCTGGCTGGTTAAGCGCCCCCTGCCCTGTATGATGCTGTAGCTTCTTCCTCTGGCCACCAAAGCCTTCAGCATATTACTGATTGTTTTCGTATCTCTGACCCCCTTTACATGCAGAGTTCAGAGATGGCAAGGACCATAACAGATAAATCTCTATCCCCAGAGCCCCACAGAGCCTAGCATAGAGCAGATAATAACCATTGAACAATTGATCCCAATGGACTGAGAGTTCTAGGTGTCAGACCCTGAATGCCAAATGTTTTATGTACATTTTCTTATTTAATCCTCCCCACAAAGCTTTTTTGAGATGCATATGTTTATGCTCATTTTTTGGTTTGAGGAAACTGAAGCACAGAGTGGTCATATTGTGCAGAGAAACACAGCCAGCTTACAGTGAGAGAGAGGCAGATGTGTCTTTTTCCAAAGGCCCACATACTCAACCACTCTGTCATTCAGTGCTCAATAGATGTTTGTTAAATGAATGAATGAATGAATGAATGAATGAATTTCATCTGTTGAGGAAGTTGCAGGACCTGTCCATCTCACCCTCTGAAGATCTCTGGTATTTGAACCTTTGGTGCAGTTCCCAAGCTAAGAAATTTCAATTGCTGAGCCTTTGTCCTGAAATCAGAGATGAGGCCCAATACCCTCCTGCACAAAACCTTTATACCAGTAATAATAAGTAACATTTTATATTACTTTACAGTTTACAAAAACTTCAGCTTAATGAGTGCCCACCATGTGACAAGCCTGGTGTTGGAGATACTAAACTAAAAACATAGTATCTGCCTGGTCTAGTTATAAAAAGTTAGAAAAGGTTCTCATTTAATCCCCTGAGAACTTACCGAAAGTACTCTCACTGTCATCAACTAAGCATTTATTAGGCAACTAACGTATCAGGCTCTGTGCTGGGCAATTTCACACACACTAATTTATTTACTCCTAATGATAATCCTCTGAGCCTGAATGAGCATCTCATCACCACTGCACAGATGAGGAAGCTGAGGCTCAAAGAAGTAAAACAACTGCTCCCAGCACACAGCCAGGAAGTGGCAGATTGGAACCAGGCCCTTCCAAAGTAATAGTCCCTTGCTTGTGTCACATGTGTTCCTTAGTTGGATCATAGCTTCCTTTCGCGGATCAGGTTAAACAATTTCAGTGACTGTCTGTATCATATTTTATGGAACGGTTTCACATAAGTCCCCTCTAGAGACCATGTTTGGGTTTGGAAGATTACTACTAATGGCTTTATTGTTATTCTAGGGATCCAGTACGACCCAAAAAATACTTATTGATGTTCTTCCCTCATGTCTTGACCAGGCTAACTCCTTTCATTATTCAGGTCTCAATTTAAATGCTGCTGCTTCCAAGGGGACTTTCTGAACATCTAAGTTTAATTGCAGAATCCCTTGTTATACTCTTATTCATAACTAGAGGCCCAGTGCACGAATTTGTGCACAGGTGGGGTCCCTCGGCCTGGACAGCAATTGGGGCCGATTGGGGCCCTTCTTGCCCAGTCCTGATCAGGGCTGAGCAGAGCCGGCCTGGGGGAGGGACCACAGGAAGATGGCCGGCTGCGGGAGGTTGGCTGTGGGAGTACACTGACCACCAGGGGGCAGTTCCTGTGTTGGGCGCCTGCCTCCTGGTGGTTACTGCACATCACAGAAACCGGTCGACTTGTTGTTCGGTCAACTGGCTGTAATGGTTGCTTAGGCTTTTATATATATAGACTAGAGGCCCAGTGCACGAAATTTGTGCACGGGGGGGTGGGGGAGGTCCCCTCAGCCCAGCCTGCACCCTCTCCAATCCGGGATCCCTCTCACAATCTGGGACCACTGGCTCCTAACTGCTCACCTGTCTGCCTGGCTGATAGCCCTTAACTGGCCCCCCTGCTGGCCTGGTCACCCTCAACTGCCCCCCCCACCGGCCTAGTCACCCCCAACTATCCACCCTGTGGGCCTGGTTGCCCCATGCAGCCTGCTGCTCAGTTGTTTGGTTGCCCCTCGCTACCCACCTGCCACCTGGTCACCCCACGCAGCCTGCTGTTCAGTCGTTTGGTCGCCCCTCACTAACACCCCTGCTGGCCTGGTCGCCCCACACAGCCTGTTCAGTTGTCCATTCGGTTACGATGGTTGCTTAGGCTTTTATATACATAGATGCTTAATGATAATTTTGTATGATTTATGAGTTGATTAATGTCTGCTGCCCTCACTATATGGTAAGTTCCATGAAGGCAAACTAAAGTATGTCTAGGTCATCCTTACACACTTGGCCCTTAGTGGGGAGTAGTCTTTATTTGTTTGTTTTGTTAATCCTCACCAGAGGATATTTTCCCACTGATTTTTAGGGAGAGTGGAAGAGAGAGGGAAAGATAGAGAGAAACATCGATGTGAGAGAAATACATCAATTGGTTGCCTCCTGCAGGTGCCCCGACCAGGGTAGGAGTGTGCAACCAAGGTAAGTGCCCTTGACCGGAATTGAACCCAGTACCATTTGGTCCGCAGGCTGACGCTCTATCCACTGAGCCAAACTGGCTAGGGCAGGAGTAGCTCCAATACCAATACCAATACCAATACCAATACCAATACCAATACCAATACCAATACCAATACCAATCAGTGTTTGGTGGCTGGACGGGTGATGCCTGGTGGGCAGGAGTTTTCACACTTGGTGCTGTGGGGGAGATTCACTACTTTAGCAGTCATTGGCTAAGCCACCTCTCGATTCTGTGTGCTTGAGATATAGAAATCAGCTAGTTACAGTCTCTACCCTCAGCTAATCCAAGGTCAGTGGAAGGGAATGATGTGTGAACAGATAATTATAAAACAGTGTGGCAAGTGCCTTGGTGGAATCAGGCCCAGGGTGTTATAAGAGTGCCTAGGAGGGACATCTGACCCAGCCTGGGTGAGAGGGGGGAAGGGAGAAAGCTTCTGGAAGCTCAAAGGAGGAGATGCCCGGAGAGGGAGTATGTGGGAAGAAGAGGAGGCTTTGCAGAAAGACAACACGGCATGTGCAAAAGGCCAGGGGTGGGAAGCTGAACAGTGTGCCGGAAAACTGGACCTGGGTTTAGATCCCAGCTTGGCCGTGTCATCTCTGTAACCTTAGCAAATGCCATTACACTCTGAGCCTGTTTCCTTACTTGTAACGCTACCTTGCTGGGCCACAATGAGAACTAAAGAGCAAAATAGAAACATGCCTGTCAATGGAGGAATTGTTGGGGTGGGGATTGGGGTCCTGGAGCCTTTCTGCCTCTGGTCTCTGGCAGCCTCTCATTGTCTCAGGCCCCCACTCTTGTGCATAACCCTGTCTTTCTTTTGTGGGCAGAAGGAGATTCTGCAGTACATCCTGCACTACATTCAGTACCTCCAGAGAAACATCGATGTGGCCAAGGCCTTGCTCAAATTCCACACTGCCAATGGGGAAGGTGGAGCTGGGGGTAAGTCCGTTTCCCAGGGCCTGCTACGTCAGTATTGTCCTGCTGTCAGGGACCCTGGTGACTTCAACCATTCCAGGCCCTCCAGGATCACACAGCCTCACATCGGGGCAAAGTCAGAGCAGGGTGTCTGGGAAGACTGTGCGGGGAGGGGTCTTGGCGCTGGGCCTTTGAGGACAGTAGAAGGGGGAGCCCTGCCAAGTAGAAGAAACAATCTGAGCAAGCGTGCAGGCATGAGAAGACATGTGTGGAATGTCTGGGGACAGCCAAGCAGATGGGTGTGGTTGGAGGGGCCATGTAGCATCGAAAGGACAAGCGCGGGCTCTTGAGCCAGATCCTGACTCAGATACACGTCTTGTTTCCATAAACTCTCGGTGCTTCTGTTTCCTCATCTGCAAAACGGGACTTAGACCAGTACTTCCCTCCTGTGTTTGTTGTGAAGATTAAATGAGTTAGTACAAGTAGAGAGTATTGTAGCACGATGCCTAGAACATGCCAGTCATCCAGTACTGTATGTGCTGGGTGCTATCATTGCTGGTGTAAAACATACACAGGCAAGAAGGGTAGGAAAGAGGAAGAGACAAGATCCTGAAGGCTTTTGAGCACCCGCCTGAGGAGGGAGATGAAGATGAGACTTACTGAAGGACTTTCAGCCAGGGCAAGCCATGATCAGGTTTTTGCAGGTTTTGTTTTGTTTTGTTTTGTTTGTTTTTTAATGTTCTCTGTGAAAATCTTTGACATATTTTAAATATATTTTTATTGATTTCAGAGAGGAAGGGAGAGGGAGAGAGATAGAAACATCAATGATGAGAGAGAATCATTGATCGGCTGCCTCCTGCTTGCCCCCTACTGAGGATCGAGCCAAACACCTGGGCATGTACCCTGACCAGGAATCGAACCAGTGACTTCTTGGTTCCCGGGTTGATGCTCAACTGCTGAGCTCACTCAACACTCGGCTGGGCTGCAGGTTATTTTTTAGAAAGAGGTGCCTAACATCTAGCATGGAGGATTGGTTATTAAGTGAGAAACTGGAGTCAGGGAGATCAGTGAACATACTTTCAGGAGTGGTCCAGTCAGGAGACAATGCAGCCCCATCTGGCATGATAGCTGAGTGTAGGTAGAAGAGGGTACATCTGGGAGGTGTTAATGGGGAAGAACTGAGAGGCCTGAGGGAGACCTGGTGACCCAGGATGGGTGGTGGAACCCTCGCTGTCTTGAGGAAGGTAGGAGGAGGAATTGGTTTGGGGTGGGGAAAATGGGGGCGAATTTGGGAAACACTGAGTCTGTCTTCCCTCTCTGCCAAGGCCCAGAATGGCCTGGGGAAGCCCCAGTGTTCTCCCTGCACCTTTGGTGCCTGACTGTGCAACCTCAGACAAGTCTGATCTCCTCCCATGGACTGGGGTGGACCACCCCGCACCCTGCCCGCATTGGGAAGCATTGTCTGGGAGGGAGGATTTGGGAGGGCATGACCTCTCTCCTTCTTTGTCCTGTGCAGGGCTGGGCCGGAACTCCACTGTGGGCTCAGCAAGGCAGAGACACGTCACCCCATCCAGCTGCCTACACTCTTGTCAGTCCTGCCTTGGGGGAGCCTGTCAGAAACCTAGGAAAAAGAAGCTGACCCGAGTGTCAGGTACAAGCTGTCAGTGGAGGCAGACAGGAAGTTGGGTTCAGATGGAAGTGGGGCTCCTTCTCCAGGGTCATCACACCCCTCGGAGGCCCAGTCAGCAATCCTGAGCCCCTAATAAGGCTTCAGAGTCGGACACGCCTGGGTTCAATTTCTGGCTCCTCCTCTTACTAGCTCTGAGACCGGGAGTGCACTGTCCTCTGAGCCTCATCCTCCTCATCTGGAAATTGCAGTGCCTGCCACAGGGAGGTCTTGAGGATTAGGAGCCTGAAAACGTACCACTCAAGCAATGCTTAAGTGGAGAGGCATATGCCAGTTCCCAGTGAAGGAAAGCTACTGTCAGCATTTATTGTCTTTATGGCCAGTAACCCATCCCCGGCCAGAGAATCAGGGAGCATGGACGTCAAGGAGGAAAGACCTAAGAGTGAAAGACCAGTGTCCTGGGTCCAGCCTCAGCCTTGCTGTGACTCACTACATGTCCTCTTCCTTTTGCGGGCCTCAGTTTCCATGCCTTTAAAATGGGAGTTGGACTTAGTCAGTGATTTCCAGCCCTGGCTGCACATCTGAATCATCCAGGTGCCTTCAAAAGTGCCTGTGCCTGTGTCTCACACCAGAAGGTCGGTTTCAGTGGTCTGAGGTGTAAGCGGGGCTTCAGTCTTTTTTCCAAGCTGGCAAGGTGATTCCAGCCTATTAGCAAGGGAAGGGAGTGTCAGACTGTGGCCTGTAACTAAGGATCCAGGCTTATCCAGGAAGCACTGATGAGTGACTGGGCCAGGCAAAGCTTTGAGACAGGTGGTTGGGCCCAGAACAAAGAAGACCTCCCACCTGAGCCATCTTCTAGTGGTACTCAAGGCCCAGCCGCATCTGATGGCATCTCTCTGCTGTCCCGGAACGCCAGACCCGGGCCCAGAACCCTTGTTGCTGTCTGGCCCTGGACAAGCCCAAGAAGCAGGTGACCCCTCCCCCAGACCAGAAGGGAGGAAATGTGGAGGGGACCAGCACTCCGCCAAGATGCTGCATTGTCTTTGCCTTAAGGTGACAGAAATAGAGGAAGGTCCTGGCTGACATTGCTGGATGTGGCTAAGAACAGCGTTACTGTGACATCTCAAGTTGGTCTTCCCTCATCATTAATTCAGCCAGTCACTTGTACACCCCTCATTAGGCATCCGCAACATCCAGTCACAGTCCTGGTTAGCTGGAACGTCAACGTCTCTCACCTCATACAGCTATGGTCTCTTTCCAAGTGTTCTTTTCCCTTCAGGCTCTGCTGTGGGTGTAAGGGCAGGACAGAGTCAGTGCCACCCTTGTAAGGGCTGCGAGTGGCAGAACTCTAGGGACTCCCTGTCCCTGTACCAGCTTCAAAAGGCGTGATGGCTCACTCAGCAGAGAGTCAGGCGAGAAAGTGGGCAAGGGAAGACATGGCCTGAGCCATTCTATCCTCTATCCACCTGTTCAGCCAGCCCTTACTCTCTAAGCATTGCCTCGGCCAGGCCATGTGCTGGGTGCTGGGGACAGTCCATTGAAGGAGTCACACACTATCACTGACGGTCCAGAGTGATCCCAACACCCTGGGGTTGTCCAGGGAGCGTGAGGGCCCAGAGGAGGCGCCTGGCCCACCTGGGGAGGGAGGGCTTCCCAGTTTGGCTAGTTATGTGGCTTTGGGCAAGTTACTTAATAGCTCAATGCCTCAGTTTACTTAACTGTAAAATGGGGGTAATAATGGTACTCTTTCACAAAGGGTCAGTGACTAGTATGTAGAATACTTACAACTGTGCTGGCCATGATAAGCACTCTGTACTTGTTTGCTATTATCATCTTCATCGTCATTTTTCCACTTAAGGATTTTATCTTCCTTACACCTTCTGATAAAGGAGTGGAATTCCAGAAACCTAGTGCTGATTTGGGTGGCCCCTGAGCCCCATGCAGAGGTCCCAAAGCTTGAGGTTTTGCCTAGGATGGGGGAGGGGAGGCTGTGGCACCTCTTCACCTCAGCATCTGTGAGTCTGGCAGAGGAGTGATCATCCTAAATTGCCTCCTTAGGCAAAAACAGTGTCCAGGATGATGGGCCTTACCCTGCCTTCGGGGCCCAGCAAGGGGCCGAGAGGACCTATTTTCTCTACAGAGCACAGCCCTATCCCAGGTAAGGAAAAGCCAAGGGCTCTAGGTGGGGGAGACTGTGTTTGGTCTGGAATGGCTGAGGGGCAGTGAGGAATTAGGTTGATTTACATCTGATGGTGTCTGTGGCGCGAGCACTGCTGTGGGCCTAGCTTTCCACAGGCATCATAAGCTCGAAGGAGAGATGGGCCCCAGCCTCTCACCATATCCCCGTCTCCCGTCTCACCCTTCTAAGCCATCCTTACTAGTCACACAAACTTAGACCATGTCAGTTTGTGGCTTAAAGCCCTCCCTCAGATCCCAGATATCTTCATTGGCATTTGAGAACTTCTCTGGCCTCAGCTCACCTTGCCAGCACCCTCTCCTGCCCCTCACCCATGAAACTTACCCTTAACACCTGCAAATACTCACCACTCCCCCTGGGAGCCATGCCCTTGCCCCCTCTGGACTCTGATCCCTCTTCCCAGCAAGCCTGGTCCCCTCATCTCTACCTCCTTCAGGCTAAGCTCAGTGCTATCCTCCCTCCTGCCCTGCCCACCTGTCTGACCTCCCCAACCCCCCATAACTGTGTGGTCAGTGCCTCATTACAGCTGTCTCTCCTCACAAACCTTGAAGCTCTATGAGGGCAGCACCTCAAGCTGACTAAGCTTGCTGCCCCCAGCTCTCCCCAGCAGCCAGCATGGAGTGATCCCTGTCTTACCTCACAGTGGGCAACACTGAGTCACCCATCGGGGAGGTAGCTCACTCAGGGGCACAGCATTCCCAGCCTAGGGATCCGGCTCTGCCTCTTGAATTCCACCTCTTGCAGGTGCAAGCTGGTGTTCTACGATTCCAGTGAGGAGATGGACAAGGAGGCCCCAGACACTGACCCTTGGCTTCCTGCCTGGACCCCAGAGGGCAGCCCTCATGGTGACTGAAACTCTGTCTCTCTTCCTTGTAGGCTGGTGTGGGGCCTTCTTGGTACCTCCCTTCTGAGGATCTCAGTAGAAGGGGGGAAAGTGGGAGGGTGAATAGATGTCCGCTAAGCACAGGGATGGCAAGCACACAGTCACTAGCCATTGGTTGCCATGGCAGATATTGTTAATCAAGCATCACTGTTTCTGGTGATCCCAGACACTACCTCAGAATCCTTCTTAACACAGCTCCGGGTAGCTACAATCATTCTGTCAGATCTGACACATTATGATACTGACTAGAGGCCCGATACACGAAATTCGTGCAAGAGTAGGCCTTCCTTCCCCCGGCTGCCAGTACCGGCTTCCCTCTGGCACCTGGGACCCGGGCTTCCCTTGCAGCCCCAGCTTCGTCTGGAAGGTCGTCCAGAAGGACATCCGGTCTAATTAGCATATTACACTTTTATTATTATCGATTTTTTTATTTTATTTTTTTGGCCATCCCTGGTATAATGACAGGCATTGTGCCTCTTAATTTCCTCCACCAAGCACTCAAAATGAGCAGTTGACAGTCATCTTTCCCCAGCATCTGGCACCATCTCCTCAAAGCCAGCGGGGGCAGAGGGCAATCTGTGACCACACCCCAAGCTTGATGTTTCCTTTTCAGGAAGCCCACTGGCCTTGGAGCCTCCCCAGATTGACAACTGGAGTGTGATGGGCCAACCGAGCGAGATCCTAGGTCTCAGTCCTTCCCTCTTCAGCTCCCCAGGGAAACTGCTGCCAGAACAGGTCTTGGAGGATGGCAGCGAGTACCTGACCCAAGGTGAGCATGCAGGGCTGGACCTGACCCTTGGTTCATTCAGAAAACACACGGTGATCCCACCAAGTAAGTGTGCAGCCTTGTGCTGGGCAGGGCTGGATGCCCAGGGATGAATGCTGTCCGGGCCCTGCCTCGAAGAGCCCATAGCCTAGTGGGGGTGTGGGGGAGCCCCAGGCCGGCGTGGGGAGCGGGAGGCTCCAGAAGCCTACAGCAGGGACCAACTTGCTCTGCCTAGGGGGAGAGGTGGCCCCGGGGAGCTGGCCTGGGAGCTAGATTTGAATATGGCGGAGGAGATCCCGAAACCTAGGGAGTGGCACAGAGCCCTGGTGCCGTGAGGGAACCATTTTCATCCCAACCTCTGGCTTCCCTCCCGGACAGCTCTCTTTGAAGAGGTTTTCTTAGATCCTGTGTCTTCACCTTCTGCCTGCGTGCTGGAAGTACCCCTGAGGAAGGTAGGCATCGCTCCACCCCTCCATCCACAGGAACGGCCGTCCTGCTTTCCGTGAGTCACTTGCCTGCTCGATTCACTCATCCATCCCCTCAACGTTTCCAGAGACTCATCTGCTCATCCTTTGAATGCTCACTGTTGGCCACCAGGCGCCCACCCTGTGCTGGGCACTTGGAATGAACTAGACAAAAGGGATGAGAGCTACAAGGCTGTCAGGGCCTGGCTGGTGTGGCTCAGTGGTTGAGCATCAGCTCACGAACCAGGAGGTTGAGTGTCAATTCCTGGTCAGGGCACATGCTCAGGTTGCGGGCTGGTCGCTAGTAGGGGGCGGGCAGGAGGCAGCCAATCAGTGATTCTCACAATTGATGTTTCTCTCTATCCCTCTTCCTTCCTCTCTCTAAAATCAATATATATATATATATATATATATATATATATATATATATATATATATGTTTTAAACTGCTAGGTGCCCATAAAAGACCCCACATAATATTACAACTGCTCTATGAGACCAAGGTCTCTGGACCCCATTTGACAGAAAATAGATGAGCAACCTCAGGAATCCTCAGTTGGAAAGAGCTCCCTCCCAAGCCCCACACTGACCTCTGTCGCCACTGTCTGCTCCAGGAGCTCGCTACCCATCTGACAAAGGGGCAGCCCCAGCCCTGGTCCCCAAACCATTCTTCCTCCAATGTGCGTGGGCGGGGGCACTGCCTCCCTGAGTAGTGAGTGGGCAGTAGTAGGAAAATAGATCCCCTTAGTGGAGGCTTTAGTAAGTGCCAGGCACTGTGCTAGGTGCTTCTCAGCCCTGCAAGACATGTAGTGAGCACTCGTCTGTAGAGGAAATTGATGCTTAGAGAAGTTGAGACTTGCCCGGGACATCATGGCTACCATGTGAGGTGGTAAACTGATGCGATTAAGAGATATTGCCCCCAAAATAGGCAGAAGAGCTCAGCCCAATAGAGTCCCCCTCTGACCCCTGTGGGAACTTGGGAACATTTGTTTGAATGTCCAGGGGGTGTTTGGATGAGGTTGTCTTAAATCTGAGACATTTCTCATGCTCATTTCCTAGGAAAGCAGTGACTTGGGGCATGAGGAGACACCAATGTCTGCTCACATCCCCTCCCAGGACACCCCCCCCGAGGCTCCTGAAGACCTTTCTGACTCCCACAGCCTGGGCCTGTCCTCAGCGTCCCTGGACCACCTCTCGCTGAGTGAGGACAGCCAGGCGTCGTCCAGCTCTGAGGGCCTGGACACCGACGTGGACACAGAGATGGTGTGGAGGCAGCAGGTGAGGGGGACAGCCGTTGAGGTGGATCCCGCTTCTCCTGCCAGCTCTCATCTCTCTGCCCCCACCCAGGACGCTCCGGCCAACCCTGCGGACCTGAAGTCCGCGAGCGATGAGGATGGAGACTACACGTGGACCCCCACCCGGCGGGTGTCCACCTTGCCCTCAGCCAGGAGGAAGGGCAGGAGGGGCGGGGCAGACAGGCGCCCCGTGAAGCTCAAGAACAAGAAAGCCGCCTGCCCCGCGCAGCCAAAGAAAAAGTGTGTCAATGGCTTCATCATGTTCTGTAGGATGAACCGGAAGCAATACATCCGGTGGGTCCTCTTTGGCTGCCCGCCTCCCAGACCATGTTGCCCGCTGCTGGCTGACCCATTGGCCCCGTCCTCAGCCACACGTTCCCCCAGAAAATTGCTTACATAACCTGAAAAAAGTCAGGGGTAGATTAGGTTCCGATGTGGGCCCAAGCGCCCACAAGATGCTGTCTGGAGTCCTTGTCCCTCTTTTGGTGCCACTCTCTCCCAGATGGGCTTCCGCCTCAGGCAGGTGGAGCCGGCTGGGCAAGGTCAGTCCTGGGCAAGGCTCATGTCCTGGCCCCCATCCTAGCAGCCTTGTGGGAGGAGAGCTCCTCATTCCTAAGTTTGCAAGAAAAAGTTCTTGGGTCCGACTTGGTAGATCAGGAGCCCAACCCAGAACCCATCATTGCCAGCCTGAAGCTGGGGGATGGGAGGCCCCCCAAGGCACAGGGGAGAAGATCCAGGGGCTGATATTGGGAGCAGTGGATACAGGTGGCGTCTTTCCAACAACCATTTAGTCAGCGCCCCCCTTTTTGATGCCTCAGCTCCAGGGTGTAATGGGGGCCTTTCAAGACACCTAACACAGGAGGGAAAGAGCTGAGTCCTCAAAGGAAAAGCTGAGGCTCTGAGAGGGCAAGGGTCAGGTCAGACCTGGGTCTTTGCCCAAGCAGGCCTCCCCTTACCGCCTCCCTCCTGTCCCAGAGCCTGCCCGGGCACTGCATCCACAACTGCCACCAAACAGCTGGCCCAACTCTGGCGGGAGATGACAGAGCAGGAGCGGAGACCATACAGGTGAGCAGCCCAGCGGCCTGCTGGGGCGGAGGGCCTCCCTCCACGCCTCACCCTGCGTGGCTGTCAGAGCCTTGAGCTTCATGAGATTGGAAACAGGCTGGGAGTTTCCTGGGGTGGGAGGTTTGGGTGTTGCAAACTTATATGAAATATTTGGGGTGACAGAAGTAGAAAGGTGCTCTACCTTGGAGCTTAGAAGGGCAAGTACCTTAATTTGGGATTGGCCCCGCTGCCCTAAATTTCTTCTGCCCTCTCTGCCGCAGGGCATTTCTCAGAGCAGGAAACTGGGTCTTCCCTTTCACTAGGCCTCCTCCCTCTCTCCCCACTTCCTCCTCCCCTCCTCCCTCTCCCCTCGCTCTGAAAACCCCCTCCCCTTCACCTGTCTCTCAGTTGGCCCTCAGTGTGCAGAGACTGTAACAGGAGTGTGGGGCTTCAGCAAAGTGCCCCTGTGGAGTCCTATTATATAGACGGGCCCAGAGGTTCGCCCGCCCTGTGGGACCAGGTCAAGCCCTGCCTCCCTTTCAGCTCAGGCCCTGGCCACTGCAGGGCCAGAGCACTAGTGGTGAGGCAGAGCCCGAGAGGCCAGTGAGGAACCGCCCATCCCACTGCCTCTCCCCCCAGCATCAAAGCTCGAAGGTTCAGCCGCCAGCACAATCGGATTGTGAAGCAGGAAAGCTCCAGCAGCGAGGATGAGGCCTGGGGGGTGCCCAAGCCCTTCTACCAGCTGCTGGCCGACAGGGCCCGCTGCTCCGCACAGCCCGCCTCTCAGCCACCGATGAGCGGGTGACCACTTCGCCTCTCCTCCTCACCACCTCGCCGCTCCACAGCTCGTTTGAAACCTGGAGCCCATGAGGAAGAGGTTGCCCCCTCCTGGGCCTCAGCCCTGCTAGGCAGGTCTCCTTGGCCAGTTCCCGCAGGCTGGGAGGGGGTGGATTTATTGACCCCATGCTTTGTGTGTTTGCCTTGTATGTGGACAGCTGAACTCTGCCCTTCTCACAGCTCCTTTCTTCCCTGGGGAGGGAAGCTCTGAATGAAATGCAGGGAGAAGTTAAGGAGATGGGGCTCCCCTCTGACCTGCCTTTGTCTACCCCAGAATCAAATGGTTTCAACCCTGTTCATTCTCACCTTATCCTACTCCTCCCTCCCCTGTTCTATTTATAGGTTATTTATTGTTGCCAACAAAATAAAGTGGAACCCTTGTTACCAGCAAGGGAGACTAGGCTGCCCTGGTCCCCTGCTCCCGCAGCCCTGGGGGCGCTCCTTCCACCTGGATCTGGAGGCCCCAGGGTTCGAAGTTTGAAAGAAATCACACTCTCCCTCCTACCACAAACCTGATTTCCACCCCCAACCCCTCAGGGTGCAGGGATCAGAAAGCCAGAATCTCAAATTGGGTTTTGTGTGGCTCAGTTTTTCTTTGGGAAAGTTGTTTGGAAAGTAACCCAAACTCCTGGAGCTTTTAGTTGTCTGTTAACTTTATTTTAATGAAATGTAGGCATAACATGTCCTAGAAAAATAAAGATTTAGGATACAAACTAGACACGGGGGACAAGGTTGCCCCGCGGGTGCGGGGATCTTTGGTCTGGGGCTGGACGTGACAATGAGGGCTGCAGTCCAGGGGAGCGGAGGGGAATCCTCGCCCAGGCCACCCCACACCTGCATTGTGTTGCAGCTGGAAGAGCCCAGCTGGGAGGCTGTCAGTCCCTGGGCACAGGACTGCCCGTCCTCCACCCTGATTCCAAGCAGTTCTGAGAACTCTGGAGGTCAGTGGAGCTATTAATAGTGTTTTAGGGAGTGATAGGGAGAGGGCTCAAGGGGGTTGGAAATCCAGCCATTTTGCAGGGTTTTCAGCTCACAGCTCGTACCAGGTCAAGGGGGGCAGAGCTCCTGAGTCAGGACCCCCCAGATCTCCCCACATATATGGGGCAGAATAAGGAGAGGGCTGTAACAGAGGAGGCTTCCCATCCAGGGGGACGGTGCCCTAGGACAGGGAGTGACGGGTGAGCCCCGCACGTCCAGGGCTTGGAGGTTAAGCAGCCGGGGAGAGGGTGTAGTGTATGTGGAATCTTCAGATCAACAACTGTGTTCCTGAAAGGTTCCCTCCTCCCAGCTGTCCTGGATCTCAAGCACCGTTGTCAGGAGAGGCGATGGGGACTGGCGGGGTCACAGTTCCAAGGGCTCTTCCACAGGCACCGACTGTAGCTGGGTCAGGACCTTGGTCTCAGCTTCCAGCCCCTCCTCCACCTCGCCCCCTGCTGTGGCCCCCAGGAGCAGCCCCTCAGGGTCAGGGTCTGGGAGCCTCAGCACAGTGTGGGGGGCCTGCGTCCCCAGCCCCTTCTCTGCTTCTAGCAGCCCCTCTGTGCCTGTGCTCAGTTCCAGTCCCGATGGCCAGATGGGCACGGCTGCAGGTGACAGCATGAGGCCCTCAGGTGGGGGCGCAGGGAAGCCAGCCAGGAGGCAGGAGGAGTCTGGGGAGAAGGGCAGGCTGGCAGCAATGGTGGCGGCAGGGGCAGGCGGTGGCTGTGGCAGCTGCTGGGCAGAAAGTGCGCCGAGGGCGTGGGCCTCTGGGAGAGCGGGGCTGGGGGCCACGGGGAGGGCTCCTTCGGGCACTGAAATGGCCGCATCTGGCTTCAGGGGCAGGGCCAGGCTGGGGGCAGGCGGCAGGACCTGGGAGACCAGCATGCTGGTGGGGAAGGTGGCCGTGAGGATGATCTTGCCCTGCTGCACGGCCACACCTGTCACGATGGGACTGCCAGACACAGGGTTGGCCAGGAGGAAGTTTCCTGTGGGGAGAGATGTCAAGGCACAGGGTTAGAGGGGGCTGCTGGCTGGGAGCAGAGGTGGCAGTTAAGCTGCTGGAAGGCAAGGGGAAGGAGATTAGCCAGAGGCAAACCGATCCCCTCAGAGTGGGATTAAGTCTGGGTGGTTTGAGCCTCCGCACAACCTGGCACAAGGGGGTTCTGGGACATAGCAGGGATGAGCTACCCCCAACCCAAGCCCACCAACAGCACTCTCCCTCCCTGAGGTAACTACCCCCACCCAGGCTGGACGGAGGCAGAGGGGTACCTGGGGCAGTGGCCGGAGGCAGCTGCAGGGCAGTCACGCCCACCCCGGAGTTTATCAGATGCACATTAGTAGGGCCCGCTGTAGCTGCCACCTTCACGGGGCTGCCTGGCCCAGCTGCCAAGAGCTGCAGTGGCCCCACAGCTTGTGGCAGAGTCACCACCTGTGAGGTGGGCACCACCTGGGGCAGATTCAATAGTGGGGAGGTGGGGCCCAGGCCTGCAGGGTACCCCGGGGGTGGGGAAAGTGGCACCACTTGTGGGGCAGCCACAGAAGCCACTGGACCTGGGGGCAGAGGAAAGGCAGCAGCCGGCGGGGGCCCAGGCACCACTTGGGGCAGAGGCACTGGCACCTCCTCTCCAGGTGTTCCCAAGGCAGCCACCGGGGGCCCCTTGGTGTCAGGGGCCTCAGGCTGAGCTTCCTCCAGTCGAACCTCCCCGGTCTGAGGGTCCAGGACCAAGGAGGTCTTGCCCTCGCTGGGCCCCGTGGGGCTAGGCTGTGGTGGGGGGGCGCCCCCACCCCCTGTGAGCAGCAGGGGGCCCAGGCTGGAGGCTTCACCCAGGGCCAGGCTGTTGATGATGACAGGGCTCCCATTGAGAAGCACCGCTGGTGAGCTGCTGGCAGCCAGGAAACTCCCGTTCACCAGGATGGAGGAAGAGGCAGGGCATGGCGCAGGAGGGGCGGCCCCAGCCAGGAATATGGAGCCCTGGGCAGGGGCCTCCGTGGCCACTGGAGCCACCCCCCTCTCCAGGTCCTCAGGACTGCGGCTGGACTCATCCTCAGTAGCGGGGTTCCCATCAGACTCGCTGTTCAGAGAAAGGATTGTGAGTTGTGGCCCTGAATGCTGTTTCCCCACTGGCCAGCTTCCCGCCCAGAGCTGCAGGAGCCTCCCCATCTTCCCCCAGCCCAAACTTTTGGGAACAATGGGGGGATGCAGGTGGGGGAGTAAGAAGCCTCCTCTCCGAGACCACCTAAGGCCCCCACGGGCAGAGCCTCTGCAAGCCCTGCCTGGACATCACTGCATGAAAGCTAAAGCTGTCCCGATCCGGAGTGAGGAGGCCGGAGCATCCAGGCTGCCCGGTCCCGGGGTCAGGCTGAAAGCAGCCTGGAGGCTGCGGAGCCGGGAGGTGGCCGCCAGCTCAGTCCTCGGTGCCCTCCTCCCAGGGCGTCAGAGGAGGGAGGGAGAGGCTGGCGTGCTGGGTGGGAGGGGAAGGGCTTGGGTTACAGGGAAACCGGAGCTGGGGAAGGTTCACGTTTCACAACAAAGACAGACGACCGACCACGCCGTTTGGGCCCCGGGGGGGGCGGGGGGGTGGCGGGGAAGGGTGTGTGAGAAAGCCGGGGTCGGGGAAGGACCGGGCAGCGCAGCGGCCAGAAAGAAGCCCCGAAGCCGGTGCAGGAACAAAGGCCCCTCCTCTTTCCCCGTAGCCCCTTTTTCTCACTGTCTCCCCAGTCTAGCCTACACGGATGGGGATCTAGGATGGGGTCCTGAGTGGAGCAGAGGAAAGAGGTCTCCCAGCCTCCGCGAGAGAAGCAGCGACGTTGGGGAGAGGGCCGGGCCGTGTGCCCGCGGCATCCACACTATTCCTCACGCCTGGCGGGCGCCAGAGGTGTGAGCGGGAGGCATCGGAGGAGTTCGCGCGGCTCCAGGAGGGGGCTGGTGGGTAGCACGTTCCTGGGAAAGCGGGACTTGCGCTGCCCGGGTCCCCTCACCTCTTGCAGGGCGCGCCGCCGCCGCCCCCGGTCCGGTCGCGCTGTCGCCGGTTCTTGAACCAGTTGCTGACCTGCGTGAGCGAGAGGCCGGTCAGCGTGGCCAGGCGGCGCTTCTCGTCCGGCGTGGGGTAGCGGTTGCCGCGATAGCAGGCCTTGAGCGCGGCGCGGGAGCGCTCCTTGAAGCAGTAGACGGTCTCCTCGCCGTCCCAGATGGTCTTGGGCAGCGGGAACTTCTTCCGCAGACGGTACTTGTCCACTGCGCCCAGCGCGCGGCCCCGGGCCCGCTCCGCCTCGTGGTAGCGCGCGCGCAGGTAGAGGTCCTGCAGGAAGGCGTGGTGGGCAGCGGGGAAGGGGCGGCTCTCGAGCAGCCGGTAGAGCTCGGCGTACTCGCCCCGCTGGAAGGCCACCAAGGCCCGAGCGCGCAGCACCGGGTCGCTGCCACGTAGGCGCTCGGCCGGGGGCAGTGCTCCCAGGAAGCGGCTCAAGCGGCCGGCATGGCCCGCCTGTAGCAGCGCCTCGCAGACGCACGCCACCTGCTCCGGCGAGAAGCGGAGGCCCGTGGGCGGCTCGGCAGCGGCCTCGAGGGGCGACCCGGGAACGCCCGGGGACCCCGGGCCCTCCGCTCCCGCCGCCGCTTCGCCCGCCCCGGCCCCGGCCGCCGCCGCCGCCTCACCCTCGGCCGCCTGCAGTGTCTGCAGGAGCTGGCGCGCTTCCTCCTCCTCCTCTTCGGTCGCCGCCGCGGCCACCGCCTCCCCCCCTGCAGCCGGCCCCGCGTTCGGCTCAGCAGGCAAGGTAGCCATGTTTTGCAACTTTGGGAAGTTCCTCCCTCCTTCTCCTCCTCCCTCGGGCTTTCCCCAGCCCCCTCCCCCGCCCGTCCCCCCACTCCGCCCCCCCCCCGTTCGCGCTTCCCGATCTTCTCCCCCTGTCGACCCTGCGAATCCCCCAATGCCTGGCCCAGCGCCCCAATAGGGTCTCCCAGGGTCTGTGTGTGCCCGTTCCCCTCCTCGTCTGTCCGTGATTCTCCCTTTGTTTTCCCTCCGCCTCAGGCCGCTCTTTTTGCCTCCCCCCGCGTGTGCCTCTTGCTCAGGGCCTCAGTTTCCCATCGGGACAACGGAGAAGGTAACGGGCCGTCCGGGAAGGCTAAGGGCGCGAAGCCACCTCCGCCCCAAGACTGAGCTTCTGCACGCCTCCGTCTCCAGGGTCCTCTGAATGCCCCCACACTCCCCATCTCGGCCTGCGCTCCGCCCCTCGGAATTCCCGGCTCCACAGGGGGGCGGGTCTGGCACGGAGAAGGGGCGGGCGAAACAGGCTAGAAAGTTTGCTGTAACTTTTCTAAAGCGTAAGTCCCTGGAACGGATGCGCGTGGCCCGCGCAGGCGCAGTAGGAGGAGGATGGACGCACGCGCGGCGGGTGCTGCCCACTTCTTCCCCGCGAGCCGGTGGCACAGCTGGGCCACAGCTGGACAACGGGCGGTGTCTTGGGGGTGGGTTGCCCGTCTGCCTCCTCTATTGGTCAAATTGTTAGGCCACGCCCCCTGACACCCACCCACGTCCCTGATTCGTCCGCCTCGGCTAGTCCCCGGCAGGCCATTGGCCGCTTCCGCTCGCCTTCTGATTGGCCCACCAAGCAACCTCTTTCCCGCAACGCAAACAGCAGAGACCGCCGAGTTCAGAGCTTTGGGCAGACAAGGGAGCCTTTTATTCACGAGGGTCGGGGGTGGGGTTCCTAGGTGGGGAGAGACAATAAATACCGAGGAAGGTCGGGGTTTCAGTGCATCCAAAACGTGGATTAGGGTGCAGGGTCCTGGAGCTTTCAGCCGGTCGGAGGACAGGTCAATAAATACCCAAACCGCCCAGGCGGGAGGAGCCGGCAGAGGCTCCGAGAGCAGCGCACGTGAGGAGGGCGCGGGAGGCCCCGAAAAAGCGGGGCTAATAAAAGCGGACGGTTCCCGAGAGCAGCGGGGCTCGCGCTAGACATTCTCTCGCAGAGAACGGGCGAGCAGGGCTTCATGCACAAGGATTGGTGGTTTTCGAGCCGATGTGGGTGGGGTGCGTGGAGGGTGACAAACAGATGGCTGAGCTCTGGCCCTGATGCCTTCTCTAGATCGCAGTTTGCCGATCTACGTCGCGGCCTCAGCCAGGCCGGAGGAAGTGGTCCGCGTTTCCACCCACAGCACCACGTCGGGTTACAAGCCTCCTTTTAGCCCCGCGCTCCGGCCTTGGGCCCGGCTCCTCCCTCCCCGGCCGCCAGGGGGCGGGCCGGATCACAAGGCTGCAGCTGGGGTGGAGACCCACACTTGGAGTGGTGTGAGCCGGGAGGCGATGTAAGTGGCTTCTGGGCCGAGCCCGCGTCACCCAACCCTCCAGCGGGGCCCGAGTGGAGGACAGGCCGGGGCTCTAAAGTTCAGGGGACGAAGACGGCTCCTGGGCGGCGCCAGACCCGGGCGGGATGGCCTGCGCAGGCCACCAACCCAGTGCAGCCCAGGGCGGCGGTACCAGCCAGAGCAGCGGCGAACAGGAACAAGGAACGCGCCTCCGATAGGCCAGACCTAGGGTCCTGCGGAGGAGAGGGCGGGATCAGCGCCAGTGTAAACGGACACCTGATTGGTTGCTGGGGCTCGCCCCGCCCCCTTCGTAGACGGTTCCTCATTCTTCCCACCCCCAACAACTCGGGCAGCTGTGATTGTTCGGCTTGCAAGCCTGTGGTCTTGTCTGACCGCTGTCATTGGCTGCTTTTCTAGCGGCCTGTGTTGATTGGCTTCCAAAGCACCCTCCCCCGGCAGAAGCCCAGCCCCATAGAGGTGCAGCTAAGCACAGGCGGCTTGGGGCTCCTTGAGGAGGCGGGGGACGCGGAGGCGGCGGCGGGTGGGTGGGTGTAAGCAGCCGGACGTACCCTGGCAGGGAGCAGCAGGTGGCGGCGGTGCATGGGGCTTGGCCCCACCAGCGGGCACTGGCCCAGAGCCACGGCCGGGGGGCCATCTAGCTGGAGAGAGAAGGGACAGGTGACCCAATCGGAGCCCGGCCACCTCGGTGGGGGGCGAGAGACGGGGAACCGAGGTCGGGGAGGGAATCGAGGGATTTGGTGAGAGGCCTGAACCGTGGGAGATCTGGTGGATATGGGGCTGAAGGGAAGGTTCTGTTGCCTGGAACCCCAAAGGAGTATAGGTGAGCCCTAAATCTGGACGGGGAGACGGGGACAGGGTCTGCAGAGGGGGCAGCAGGCTTGACGCAGGGGAAAAAGAGGGGTCTTACATGGGAAGGTGGATCCGTGGCCCGGGGACTGGGGACCCCCGTGACAGCTGGAAGGAGAAGAGAGAGGTGTAGGGTGCGTGCAGTGACTGAGGAGGACAGTGGCGCGGTGTGCCTCAGCCTAGGCCACTCTCCCTCCCCCAGGTGTCCGCACACACTGGCGAGCCCACCTCCCCGGGTGCCCGAGGGAAAGGAGGTGAACGAGGGACTCACCTGCTGCTCCCTGCGCCTGCAGCCCCTCCATCCGCTCTTGCAGCTGCTGGATGTGCGCCTCTAGGTCTCGGTTCCTGGCATCAGCCTCGCGGAGTTGACTGAGGGGAGGTAAGGACCGTGAGCCCTTTGGGGTCCCTGAGAGAGGCTGCTAAAGGTAGCGACAGGCCCCTGTGCCCTGACCCCGACCTGGCGAAGTTCTGGTTGGCCGTGCGGATGGCCTCCAGCTCCCTGCTCAGGCTCTCCCGGGTGAGCATCTCTTCCTCCAGGGCCTCCTGGAGCTCCTGCAAGGTCACCGCGGCCTCTGCCACATCCGCTGGGATTGCCACCGGAACTGCCACTTCAGCCTGCACATAGGGACTGGGCTTAGGGCTGCCTGTGGCTCCGGGGGCACCCGAGACTTGGGCATAGGTTCCAGGCCTGGGATCCTCTCTTGCCTTCTACACTCCTAGATCTTTCTGGAATCCCCACAGTTCCTGCGATGATCCAGGCACCCTCCCTCCCTAACCCACCTCCCGCCCTGGTCTCCAGCCTGTCATGGGCTCCACTTCCAGCCACCTCCTTACAGGAACCAAAGGGTTGTTCCTAAAACACTAACAACGTGACCACGTTGCAGCCTTGCTCAGAACGTCTCCAGCTCCTCGTGCCCGGTTTGGTTTGGTTTGGTTTGGTTTGGCCTCTGCAGCCTCCCTCCCCTCACTCTTCACCCCGCTTCTGCTGGAACAGTTCAGCTTCAATACCCTCCTTTCAGGGTCAAGGACAAACCAGCTGGTTCCCACCTCAGGGCCTTTGCCCTGAAGCTCTTCTCTGCTAACGAGTGGGCACTTTTCTTCCCCTGGGTGGTCCCCCTCCTGCAGGGCTTCCCCTGCCCAGAGAGTCCCCTGCACACACACTCAGTGCCCTCTGATCGTCTCTGACTGAAGTAACACGTTTCCACCTCTGAGTCCGCTCAGAGGGCTTATCGCTCCACGGCACGCACTACCCTGGAAATCTTGGCCTCTCCTCCAACAACTCACCTTTTCCTCTGGTGGGGGCACCGTGGGCTCCAGGCTGGGCACTTGCACAGGTGGCTCAGGCAATGGCTCGGCCTCCAGTTCCATGGGCATGGGGCCCTGGACCTCATCGTCCCTGGGGAGGGGGAGAGAGCCAGGACTCCCTAGCCTCTGGTCATGGGGCAGCTAGATCCAAAGACCCGTGGTTTGAGGAGGGCGGGCAGAGTGAAGGGAACAAGTTGCTAAGTCGGTGTGACAGGTCTTCCTCTTGGGAAGGAAAGAGCCTGCCCTCCGCATGGCCTCGGGGCCCTGGGAGCTGCCCTCTGCACCTTCTGTGGGAACTCGGGGAACAACACCCATGTTCTAGGGCCCCTCATCGCCTCCCTCTCCATGTGACCTTTGCAGATCCCTCTCCTTAGGGCCTCGGGACAGTGAGGGGACCCACTGAGTGGAACACTGCCCAGCTCTGGCCACCTCCAAAGGTAAAGCTTTATGACTGTGTGTGGATCCCAAGACTGTGACCCTAGACATCAGCACCCTCCCTCATACCGGCCGCTGGGCGGGGGACCCACGCTCCCTACAAATACCAAGTGGCAATAAAAGTAGTTGTTCCTCCCAATCCAGCAAGCCCCTCATGGAACTATGTCTCAAGGACCTAACCATCGGCACATGCATGCAGCCTGGCTTAGGGCAGAGGACAGGCTAACTGAGTCCTGACCTGCACAATAAGGAGAGTGTACACAGCGGGTCAGGATCAGGTTGTAGTTCATTCATAACAAATGGTGTTTGTCATACATTGTCGGGTAACAAAACAGGCTACAATGCAGCAGGTTCTTGAGCTGCTAAAAATGTGTGTGTACACATGAGCCAGGGACCGTCGCTGATGTTGGGCTTCCTTTCATCCACATATTATAATTTACTAATGCCAAGCAATGCATTATTAGTGGGGTTCATGTTTTATTTTTTATCGATTGATTGATTTTAGAGCAAAGAGAAAGAGAGAGAGAAACATCGATTTGTTGTTCCACTTATTTATGCTGTCATTGGTTGATTCCTGTATGAGTCCTGACCGGGGATTGAACCCACAACCTAGGTATTTTGGGGTGACACTACCAACTGAGCTACCTGGCGAGGGCTAGAATTAATGTTTTAAAAAGGCTTTATGTGAGTGACTCATTGAATTGGTGTTGTCCTAAGATTGATTTTAAAATTCTAAATTTTGCTTTCTAGGATTCTGAGGTCCCATGACTCTGTACTAGAAATCTAAAAGTGGCTCCGAGGTTTCACAATTGAATCTTAAAATTTCAAAGTACGTGATCTGAGATTTAAGGCCCTACAACTCTGTGTTCCGGAGTCCTTGGTCCCAAGTCAGTAAGGTTCCAAGACTGACCCTGCAATTCTACTGGGCGCTGATGGGCCCGGAGACTGTAACCCTGAGCGGCCTCCTGGGGCCTCGAGGCCGGCACCCCCAGCCTGCTCCGCACAAGCCACACAGGGGCAGCTCTTACCTGAGGGCCATGCACGAGTAGGAGTAGCCCACAAAAGGCAGGTGGATCCCCAGCGGCATGCCTTCCCGCATGTCTGACAGCGTCTCCTAACACAAGAGAATCAGACAGGAGGTGACCACCAGTTATGTCTTAACTTAAATTTCCCCCCAAACCCACCCTTAGGACTCATGTAAAGTGTCCCTCCGTCATTTATTGTGTCCTGTTTCCCTCAAGGTGCCCGTAAATACGTATCAGTTTATACTTCTCCAAACTGGAAGTGGATGCGGGACCAGGGCAGTGCCCAGCACAGCTGGGGGAAGTGTTGAGAGGCGGCGGCCTCGGGAGGAAGAGTTTCCTATGTGCTTTCCTGCCTTCCACCTCCTCCTTCGGGTTCGGCTCCGGGAGTGCCCTGATAGTGCCCTTCTCCAGGAGGCCCTACCCCTGGTCTCCTTCATCCCAGCCCTGATTTCTCTGGGGTGTCATTGTTTGGGGACATGTGTCCCCCGTTGGACTGTGAGTCTAGGCCACCGCTGGGTTCCCAGCCCTGGACAGGCACAGAGCAGTTGTTCAGGGGAAGAAATTGGGTCAGGACCCCAGGAGACGGGCACTGAGGTCACCCGAACTTGATGGAGAAGGGATGAGGGGAGCAGGGGTCGCAGGTACCTACCCCGCCCCCGCTCACCATGGCAGTGAGCCCATCTTCCACCACATCGAAGTTGCACGTGTCGGTGGCTCCCTCAAAGTCCGGCGTAAACGGAGGCACGCTGTCTCGGAGACCATCCCAATCGAGGCCGAAGAAGAAAGGATGCTTCTGGAAATCGCCTGCTCCGTTCCGGCCCAGCCGCGTCTCCGGGGGACACAGCAGTCGCTGGATGAGGTCGCGAGCCTCCTCGGGGACTCCCGCATCAGCCAGCGGCAGAGAAAGGTGCTCCTGCTCAGAGGGAGAGGAAAGCGGGGCGTCAGCCGGGGCGCAGGTGCGGAGGGGTCGGGGCTCCGGGGGCGCTGCTCACCTTGTAGTGCACGATCTTGCCGTAGGTCTCCGCCGTGGAGTCGGCGTAGAAGGGCGTCTGCCCGTAGAACATTTCATAGGCGAACACGCCCAGGGCCCACCAGTCACACTCGGGGCCGTAGCTGCCCGTGCCCGGCCCGCCGCCCACGGCCTGCAAGATCTCGGGGGACAAGTAGTCAGGGGTGCCCACAGCCACCAGCGACCGAACCTGGGTCAACAGAATCAGAGTTGGGCTCAGCCCCACCCACTGAGCCCTGGCCCCGCCCCAGCGCTTGGCCCCGCCCCCTGACAGCCTTGGGGTGGAGCCGGCCGCCCTGAGTGGCCTCCTCCCCTTCGCCCCTCCCAATCCAGGCCCCCCTCTATCCTGGCTCTGCCAACACGCGTCACCCGCCCCACACTCCGCCCCGGACCCCACCCCTCATGGGTGGCACCGGGCGGGCGCACCGCTCACCATTCCGTCCGCCCGCAGCTTGAGGCAGGAACCAAAGTCGGCCAAGCGGATGTGGCCGCAGCGGTCGAGCAGGATGTTGTCGGGTTTGATGTCCCTGCCCAGCGGGAAGATGGGAGTGGAGGGATAGGTGAGCCTCCCTCCCGCCATCTCACAGGCTCAGGCCCCATTCTCACGGGGACTAGACTCCCAACTCCCAAGCCTCCAGGCCTTGCCCTCAGGCTGTCTCCAGGTCCCTCTCCAGGCGCTGCCCCGCTGGGCTCCACCATTTGTCCAGGCCCCACCCCCAGCCCCTGAGGCGCCCACCTGTGCACGTAGCCCAGCCGGTGCACCGAGTCTATGGCCATGACAATCTCCGCCAGGTAGAAGCGCGCCATCTCGGCCGGGATCCGCTCCCCGAACTTGCTCAGCAGCGTCAGCAGGTCCCCGCCCACGTAGTACTCCATGACCAGGTACTGGGAGGGGGCGTGTCACGGGGGTCAGTCAGCCCCTAGAGACACCTCGTTCCTGGGCAGCAGCAGCCCCAAGGGAGCCCCAGAGGTCTTCCAGGCCAAATCAGAGACCCCCCCTCCCCTCCAAAAACCCCCAAATTCTTCTCTAGGCAGCGATTCACTCCCCGAGAGAAGAGAACCCAGAGGCCTCCTGATGCTCAGAGTGTAGAGCTCCCCAGATACCCACACAGACCCTGCCGAGCTCTCCCATTCCAGGTAAGATCCCCCAAAGGCGGCAGCTTTCTAGAGCCCCCAGAATCAGCCCTGGGAACGGACAGGAAGGAACATCCGCCATCCGGGAAAGGAGGCTATTCCTTCCACACACAGCCCCCCACCCTAAAACCTCTCCCTGCCCCGCCTCCTTGATTGACAGCCTTGGGGTGGAGGTTCGACCCCGTAGTCATCGGGCCGGGACTCACCAGGTAGTTCTCATCCTGGAAGGCGAAGTGCAGCTGCGTGATCCAGCGCCGGTCCCCGTTCACCAACACGTCCCTCTCTTCGCGGAAGCACGACACCTGCGGGGCAGCGGGCGGCGCTGAAGCGGCTGGGGGTCCGCGGGAGGGTCCCCAGCGCCCAGCACAGCCAGCCCGGGCCTCACCTCGCCTCTCTTCAGCATATCCCACTTATTCATGATCTTCATGGCGTACACCTGGCCCGTCTGCTTCATCTTCACGACCGCTACCTGAAGGCCGAAACGGGGTGGCTGGGGTGGCGGAGGTGAGGAACACCCCAAAGCCCAGACGGGACGCCACCAAAGCCCCGCCCACCACGCCACGCCCATTGCCGTAAGCCCCGCCCCTGCTGGGTTTAGGTTCTAAACTCATTCATCAATTTCTCAGGCCCGGCCCCCAGGCTCGGGACCTGCCGGCGGCAGGGAAGGTCCGGGCTCCCGCTGGCGCGGGGCTCACCTCGCTGAACGCCCCGCGTCCGATCACCTTCAGGATCTCGAAGTCATCCCGCTGCAGCCGGGCCTCCTTAAGCCTCGCCGCGATGGGCTCCACTGGGGGCGGGGGCGGGGCGGTGAGAACCGAGGGTCACCGGGACTGACAGTGGAGACGAGGAGGAAGTCCCACACACTGTTCCTCAGTCTCCCCTCTCTGATCCTCACTCTCAACCTCCCCTTCTCTTTGCTCTTCCCTTTGTGACTGTTCGCCTCCCAAAGGCTGCCCCACGTAAACACTGTGAGGTTTGGGGGATGCAAAACTGCCCTCCTACAGAAGTGGGATGCCTGGGAACCCCTTTTTGGACAAGGCAGGGGGCTCTTGTGGGAGCAGGGGTGGGGTACGGGGGACCCCAGAACAGAGGGAGGACAGGCCCAGTTCTAGCTCCTTGGGCTTCAGGCCCCCACCCCCAATTGGGATGATGGGAACAGGGTCCGAACATGCAGCTTTACGCTGTCCCTCTAGGTTCAGAGGCAGGCGGCTCCTGGCCCACACTTAGGGAAACACTGACTTGGGGGGCGGGGCTGGGAGATGGAACTGAAGAGGGGACAAGGCCATAGTGGACCCGCATCCAGGGCTCCGGGCCCAGTTCAAATGTGCTCTCAGTCCTTGCAATCCAGGAGCAGCGCTCTGCTCTCCCTTACTTACAGGTGGGGACTCAGGGCTCAGACAGGTGAACTCATTTGCCCAAGGTCCTATAGCTGGGAATGTTAACCCAGCAGTTTGGGAATGCGCGGTTGGGGGTTGGGGGTTGGGGGTTGGGGGTGGAGGCAGGAGACGCAGGGACTTGGGAGAGGGAGGCCTAGACCCCCAGGGGTGGAAGCCACTGGAGACCTCGGGGTAGAGTGGAGAGGGGATGGGGGTGAGGAGGAATGAGGGGAGATCCAGTGGTTATGGAGGGGGGCTAGGAGTCCGGATGGGGTTCGGGGAGAGTGGGCCAGCAGGGAAGAACCAGCGAGGGCCCAGGATTGGGGAGGGAGGAGAGAGCCAAGGCATTGAGCCCTTTTAAGGCAGTGGGAACCCAGGCCCCCTCCCCCGCCCAAGCCCGCAGGGGAGGGGCCGCAGGAGGCTGCTCGGGCCACAAAAGGAGTGCGCCTCCCAGGAGAGCCAGACCCCTGCCCCCACCACAGGTCTCAGTTTACCCTGCAGGTCAAACGGCATCCTCTGCAGAAAAGCGTCTAAGAGAGTGACCAAGGGGCTGGGGGGAGGTGGGGGTAAGGCTCTCCCAGAGGCTGAGTGGCCTTGACCTCCATCTTCCCATCTGCGAATTGGGAGGTAGGAGGAGGAGCAGGGCCTGGGTTCTGAAGAGATGGACACAGGAAAGGAGGAGAAGGCAGAAAGAGGAAGCCGAGGGGCGGACAGAGCCTTAGGACCCAGAGCCAGTGGAGGGCCAGAGTGGCAGACTGTCACAGACAGAAGCCCAAGTGAGCCTGAGCCCTGGGCCAGGAGAGGGTGGGGACAGACGAGGCAGGAGGCGGAGGTTCAAGCATCTTCCCTCCGGAGGACTGGACCTATTTCTGGGGAAGACTTGGCAGGAAGGGGCTCTGCGGGAGACGCGGAGGGTGGAGGTCATGAAGAAGTAACGGGTCTGTGGAGCTGGAGTCAAGGCTGACCTGTGCAGACTACAAGGGACCGAAATGGATGGGGGTTCCTCCTCCTGGGGGCAGACAGGGGACAGGATGGCTCCTGTCTCTAGAGCTGGTTGTCCCCTAGGGCCTGCCTGAGTCACTGAGCCCTGTCAGTGCCTGGGCACCTGTTGGGGCAGCTGGAGAGGCTGGCGCCTAACACCTGCCCGTGGACCGCGCCCCTGGCAGCTGCCCCGTCCTCTGTGCTAGCCGCTGTGCTCTGGGGACCAGGGTGGAGGCCATAGGGCCATTTTGGTGTGTGTGGGCACCTAAGCGACAGGACTCCCAGCATGTCCCTAGGCCTGGACTTGGGGAAAGGGGTGCAGGGGGCCATGGGAGGCTATTCCCAGCCCAGCCTACCATGGCTTCCAAGTCATGGCTCTGAGTCATGGTTGCCCTGGCCTCTGCTGACCCCACTCTGCCCGGCAAGAGTGGCTCAGGGGTCGGGGCATGTCACCCCAAGAACCAGTCCCAAGCTCTGGGCCCCTGAATAGGAAGCTCTCCCCATGTCTGCCCTGCCCTCCAAGAGCCACCGGTGCCCAATCCCATTCCCTGCCTCTGCCCTACCCCCACCTTGCAATGGGGAGGGGGGCATGCAGGCGGGTACTCACCCCACTGCAAGAAGTCGGCCACATACTTGTCCTGGGCCAGGTCGGAGGCACCCAGCTCCTGGTGGACGCCCAGGAGAAGGTCGAGCAGGGGCTCCAGCCCCAGGAAGCCGGGGTCCAGCACCAGCTGCTGGAGCCGCCTCAGCCGCACCTCGGCTGACATGTCGGGCAGGCAGCACCATGGCCCCCTCCCCGGGCCAGGGCCTCGGGGTCCTCCCGTCACGGGGCCTGGCAGCCCCTGTTCAGGCCCCAAGGCCCCGGCTGCATGTCCGCCTGTCCCTGGCTGTCCCCTGGGCCTCTGGCCACTTCTCTCTGCAGGATGCAGAGGCCTCCTCCCCTTCTCCCCACCCCTTGGCCGGCCCCCTCCCGCCTACCAGCCTTAACCCCTCACAAGCCAGGCCCCCCCCCAGAATGCTTCAGTGTGAGACTGGGGGGTAGAGAATCTCAACCATTCAACAACCCTCCTCCCCCCAATAAAAGGCGGAGTACAGAGGAAGCTAAAGCAACAGGTGTGACAGGCCCAAGATGAGCCCTCCCATTCCCCAGAGGGGGCCAATTAAGGACCAGTGACCTGTAACACCCCTCCCGAGCCCTGGAGCTGCGGGGAGGAGAAAGGGGGGAGGCTTGGGAAGGGGGGCAGGAGGCCAGGACAGCTTTGTGGGTGACTCAGCTGGGATTCAGACTTTGGGACAGTTTATATTTAGCCCTCAGGCCTTCTGCTTTACACTCTTTTTTTTGGCAGGAGGTGGGGAAGGGGTGGTGAGAGAATTGGGAAGGGAGGCCCTCAGGAGCCAAGACCAGGGGTGACACCGGCCAAAGACTGGGGGAGGCAGAGGAGCCCCCAAAATAGCTCCTCGGGCGGCATGCAGCCACATTCCTGCCCAGGCCAAGATTAGAAACAAACATGGGGGGGGGGGGGGTGGAGGGCGGGGCAGGAGAGCGAGCCGGGAGGGATTTCGTTGTCCTTCCCAGGCGGCCACCCTCCCGGAGGAAACTGGTGCCTGGACAGCTGGGCTGGGCCGGCCGAGGCAGCCGGAGGCCAAGACCCGTGCTCAAGGGCGCTCGCTCTGGGCCTTTGGCGCTGCCTGGGGAGCCCCCATTTGGAAAGACCCTGTACGTTTGGGCATCTTCAAGCAAGGCTGCAGACTCCCGCTGAGGACTCTGAAGGGGGGCCCTGGTGGTTCTCTTCCCTCAGGGTTTGGGGGGTAGACTCTCCTCATCCAACGGGCCCTGAGCACATCCCTTCTCCCACCTTGTTTTTCCTAGTAAACGGGGGCAGGAGGCGGCAGGCCTGGCTGCTCGGCCCCCATTGAAGTGGACTGATGGGCACACGCTCCCCCCAGCGCACACCCACTCCGACCTGCTTCCCCAGGCGCCAAGGCCCTCCTCTGGCCTCTGTGATTTGTTTCCTGCGCCCATGCAGCCTGGCTGGCTCAGCTCTACTGCTCTTCTCGTTCCTTTTCTAATCTGCACTGGAGGACCAGCTTGGAGGGAGGGAAACACTGATGGGCTGCCATGTGCTCCATCTCCCCTGCCCATGCCGACCCGGCAGACCAGCCATCTCTCAGTGCTGGAAAAGCCCACCAACCCAGCCACCTGGCCAGGGCTCTAACTTCCTAAATAAACTTTATCTTAAAAAAAAAAAAGTGGATTGCTGTAGCCCGCAGTGAGCATGCACACTCCCGCCACACCTCCAAGGAAGGGACCAGAGACGCTGTGAAAACAGGGAACTTTAGTATAAATAAGAGGTGCTGGGGACAGGAAGGGCCCCAAAGGGCTTCCATAACTTAACACTTTTCAGAAGCACGAACACCAGCAGGGGAAATGGGGTGTGGGGTCAGGAGGGGCAGGCCGCCCTGCCCTGCCCGCAGACTGAGGGGCACACTGCGGAGCTGGGGCTCTTGTGGGTGGGGAGCTTCTCCCTCCGCCCCCCATGACCAGTCACATGCTGGGGACAGGGATGAGGCTAACACTGATGTTTCAGCGGAAGGGGTCGTTGTACTTGGCAGTGGGTGGGGACAAGGCCGAGGCCACATGAGCCACTACATCCCCCCAGGTTCTAGACCAGTCTGGGGGGGGACTCTCTGCCCCCCAATTTGTGCAGGGTGGGGGACCGGAGCAGTCCATCCGCCATGGTTAGTCTTGTTAATAGGTTGATCCGTGAGGTCAGCGGAGGGTTATGGCTAGGAGGCGAGGCGGGGCAGGGAACCCAACATCCAGGGCTTCACACCACGGTGCCACTTGGGGAGTTGCCTGGTTGGGAGGAGATGCCCTGGGGAAGATGAGAGGGGAGACAGCAGGGGTTAGAGAACATCTGAGGTCCCACCACCCAGGCCTTGCCCTTCAGTCCACCCCAGACACCCCCCACCCCAGGATGCTGCTCTAGGTTCTGGAACTTCATCTCAACTAGCTTCCCTGTCCCAACAGGCAGCACTTTTAGGCAACAATTAAAGTCCTAGGTGATCCTGAGCAGAGGAAGGGGTAGGAGTGGACGTGGGGAAGAGGGGAAAACTGGGGTCCCCTTCTGAGGGGGGGGGGCCTGAGATTCTGGGGGGGAAGAGAATTCAGGGACAGTCCTACCTCTACCACTGACTTGCTGGGTGACCTGGGCCAACTTCCTTCCCCTGTCTGGGCCTCGGTCTCGTCAGTGAACTAGGGAGATAGAGGGGTCTCTTTCAGGACTCACAAGACTCCCCAAATCCCAACACCTCACCTGTGAGGCTCTGAGACTGTGCTCTAGGTTCTAGGGATACAAGGCACTATGATCCCCAAACCTCCCTTCCCTGGAACCAAGTCACGGCTCTCAGATGTGACATGCTGGGCGCCAAGCCCAGACCCGAGGAGCTGAGACATCGGAGTCCACGGCTCCAAGGTTACAGGCGCCCGGCCCGTGCTCCACCCGAGCCCCACGGCCACCCCAGGAGGGCGCATCCACCGCCTGCTGCCCCTCTTCAAGCCTCGCTGTCCTAAGTGAGGGGCAGGGACCTGGCCGAGTCACACAGGGAGACGTGCAGAACTGGGCCCGAGCCTGGTATTCCTGTCTGTGCCTCCGGCACCCGGCTCATACCCCGACAGCCCAGAGCCAGGCCGCAGGGCGGGCCCAAGGCTCAGTCTTGCCCACAGAATGTGACCCGCAGTATCCAACGTTTCATCATTTAAAAATCACATTTCCACAGAAATACGGATCTGGCTTCAAGGAACAAGTGGCGAGACCTGGCTGTGCTGGGCTGTGGCTGCCCTTCTGGTAGCTGGCCGTGGTCCCTACCATACCCCGCTCTCTCCTACCTGACCGTGTGGACTGCTGCCAAGGGTTCTAGACCTATGGGGAGATGTGGCAGGGCTTGCTGAGGCACTAAGTTGGCCATGGTTGCCCCTCACCCTATGGGCTAGAGGCTGTGCTCTCCCCAAACCCGCCTCTTCCTGAGTCCCAGGTCCCGGTGGGCCGGGGTGGCCGACTCACCGCCTTGCCCGGCCGGGCCCAGGTGCAGATGAGGCCCTCCTGGCAGGCGGTGATGATGCAGTCCTCCAGGAACAGGAGGACCGTCAGCCGCTCCTGGGCAATCTTCTTGCACACCAGGGGCTCGAGCAGGGGCACCTCGTGGATGCGCGGGCACAAGGCCGTACCCAGCACCTTGGCCGGGTCCAGACGGCTGTGGGGAACAGGGCCACTGGGCTTGTCCCCGCTGCTGCCGCCCCCGCCACCCCCCCGGCTGATGTTGCCCAGGCTGTGGTAGCGCTTGTGCTCCTTCTCCGCCCCCCGGTCCCGCCGTTCCTGCAGCGTGAGCGTGGCAAAGCGGCCGATGCTAAACGGAGTGCCCGGCTCCGTCACTGTGCCGGGGCCACCCGCCTTGCCACTGCCCGCTGGGTGTGGGAGGCTGTTGGAGCGGGACAGTGAGCGGGGCAGGGACCCGGGGCCGGGCTCGCCACCCCGAGAGCTGCTGGCAGCAGGCGGTGTGGTGCTAGGCGTGCCGGGGAGCGTGCGGGTGCGGGCCAGGGGCGGGTGCGGGTAAAGCACGTCTTCGGTGAGGTCCCACAGGCAAAACTGCGTGTCCTGGCCGGCCGAGCCGAAGCGGTAAGTGATGGAGCCGGCCTTGGGCATTGGGGAGAGCGGGTCTCCCCCAGTCGAGCCTGGGCCGGCCACCTCGGGCTCCTCCTCCTCCTCGACACTCCGTTCCGCATCACCACTGGCTGCTGCCGCCTCCTCGGCCCTTGTGGTGTAGGGGTCGAAGGCCACAGCATTGACCCAAGACTTGTGGCCGTGGCCGCGGGCCACCACGCGGCCCTCGGTGAAGGACCACACGGTGACCAGGTCATCTTCGCCACCCGTCACAACATAGCGCCCATCAGGGCTCCAGCACACGCAGAGTAAGCCCCCAAAGTAGCTCTTCATGAGCCCCCGCAGGAGCATGGAGTCAAAGTGAAAGACGCGCAGGCAGCCGTCTTGGCTGACACAGGCCAGGTGCCGGCCGTCAGGCGAGAAGGCAAACTCGTTGAGGGGCCCCTCACCCACCGCCCACTTGGCCAGCGGGTTGCGGGGTGCCTTGCTCTTGGCAGCGTAGACGGCGAAGCCCTCCCCCTGCTTCAGCAGGCTGTACTGGGGGGGTGCCGACGCGCATGGGTGGCTGACGTTGTACAGGTACAGGTGGCCGCTGGCGTGTGATGCCAAAAACAGGCTCTCGGACTCAGGCAGCCACTTCAGGTACGTCACCTTGGTCTTGTCAATCAGCCGCTGCCGGGAGAGAGGACGGGGTTGGGAGAAGGCAATCAGACACTGACAGACCTCCTTCCCAACCTGGTCCCCCAGGAGGCCATCTGACGTGGCCCAGGCCCCCTGGGAGAAGAGCCCCACTCTAGGGAAAGGGCGGTCATGGGACACAGAAGGGCGGCTTTTGATGCAGCCACAGAGCTCCATGGAGCCTCGCTGTCCCTTTTGGCAAGGACAGTCCTGCCTTCCAGGGAACTGTCTTCTGTCTAATGCCCCCACCATCTTTCCATGTCGGGCTCAAGGCAATAAACTGGCCCGCAGGCTCTCAGCTCCCCTAAGGAGCCGTTCAGGTCACTGTTCCAGCCCCAGCACAGAGCTTGGCGCACAGGAGGTGCCTGGCAAGTGTTTCCTAGACACGTGAATGGCAACCCCACCCTGCATGCAGCTCATCTTTGCTCCTTTTCTCCTCATAACTCGCATCCAATTCTTCAATAATATGCAGAATCTGACCTCTGCTCACCCTGAACCCCAACCACTCTGGTCCCAGCCACCATCAACCCTGTAGTGGCCTAACTGGCCACTAGGCCACCCCTGCCCATGTCCATTCTCTACACCCTTGCCAGATAGCTGCCATTAGAGTGTGAGTCAGCACCTGCGCCCTCCCACTCTGAACCCCAGGGCAGCCTTTCTCAACCAGGGCTTCAGAGAGAACTCAGCTCTAACGCCCTTAGGCATCCATCGAATGAAAGGAATTAACTTCTTTTCTCCGTATCCCAGTTGCTTCTCATTCTTGGGAGAATTGAGAAATAATCAGATCAAAACATTTCTGTTCTATGGCTCAGATGAACCCCAGGGGAGAGGCTCTAAAAGCCCGCCTTTCCTCAGCCTTCCAGCCCCTGCACTACCTGGCCCCGCAACTGACTTCCGGGAGCTCACCCCCTTCCCTCCGCAGCAGTGACTGCTCTGACCAGGTCCTGCTGCGGGGCTTCTGTCCCCGCCGTTCCCTCTACTCAGAATGTCCTTCCCCGGTTCACTCTTCCTGCCTCCTTCATGTCTCTATTTCAATGTCACCCTCCCAGTGAGGCCCTTCCTGACCACTCCCCCACCTCCCCACGCCCCCGCCATGCCCCTTCGCTGACTCTTCTCCGCAGCACTCAGCACCTGGCGAACCGCATACCCACTGGCTGGATCACTGTCTGTCTGCCTGGCCAGATGAAAGCTCCAAAGACGGGCCCTCTGTTTTGTTCACCGAGATGAGACATCCCCAGTGCTGAGAACAAGCTGGGCCCTGAACAAACGCTCAATAAGTATTCTGTGACTGGGTGAGCTAGTGCATTTTTATTCCATCCACTGTTCCCCTCACTCCCTTCTGCCATTCATGCAATTCTGTGTAGATGGAACACGCTTCTGAACAGAGACACAGGGCACGAGTACCCACAGACAGGCTGCTCGCTGGCATTTCCTCCTGTGCCAAGTCTGCCCAGGACTAAGCAATCTCCATGCGTGATTCTACAACAGTCCTGTGAGGTAGGGATGAAAACTCCATTTGCAGAGCAGAACTGAGGTGCCAGGAGGCACTGTCACCTTCCCAAAGCCACACGGCGAGGAAATGTGGTACCGCAAGGATTTGAATCCAATGCCCACAGGGCCCAGAATGTGAAGGCCTACGGCTCTGACTTAAAACCAGTCCAAATCAGTTCTCTAATCTGCAAAATGGGCCTCTCAATACCTAACCAACCCATTGGTTGGTGAAAACTCCAGGAGTAATGATTCAGCATATGGCTAACAAAGCACAGGGCCTGGCACAGTAGGCGCTGTGTCATTATTAGCTATCACACCGGCTGCTGTCTGTCACCCATCCCACACAGCTGTCAGTCCACCCCGCTTTTCTCCCTCATCCTGTCCCTCTCAGGCCCACACTGCTCCCCAGTGAGCCCCCGTATAATGGCCAACAGTATGCGTGTAGCTGGTGGGAGAGAAGGGAAGGGCCACTCGGGGGCCACAATCACCTCTTCATTGAACAGCTTGCTGGTGTCCTTCTTGATGAGATCCAGGTACTGCACCTGGCCGGCTGAAAAGCCCACCAGCAGGGAGATGGTCTCTGTGGCAGCAGTGAACTGGTTGAAGTCGTGGCAGGTGGGCTGGGTGCCCTTATAGATCCGCTTGTCAATTGGCTTGTTGAGGTCGATGGACTTAAGTGATGGGAGAAAAGGAGTTAATGGCTTCTACCACTGAGGAAGGAAGAGGGTGTTGAGGTTGGGGAAAACCACTAAGAGGAAGCACGGTTAAACCCCCGAGGGAAGTGGGTAGGTAGATGGGTGAGTGAGGAGGGAGGGAGCAACCACAGACAGGAAGAGGGACCCAAATTTCATACAGAACAGAGAAAAAAAAGACAGGAAGGACCCCCTACCCAGGGCATAAGACCACAGTGCCTCCCCAAAGCTGGACCCCTCCAACTTCAGGGACACCCTTACTCACAGCATTAGGGTTCGGGGTCCCCATAGTCCCTGAGCTCTGATTCCTTTCCAGTCTTACCTCATAACCTCAGCCACCTCCTCTGGGTCTTAGCAACACAATATTCCAACCCTCGTCCCCCCGCCCCCAAACTCAGGGTCACCCAAATCCCCAGGCCTCTAGAGCTCATCTCAGGAGTCCCTTCACTTCAGAGTCCCTAAATCAGTTCAGGAACCATTAAACCTCATGGTACCTTCATACCCTCTGGACTTGCAGGATCCCCATCACTTCTGGGGACCACCATAAACTCCAGGGGTCTCATCCCTCTGGCACCTAGATCACCGTAGAGACACCCATCACACCTGAGGATGTCCCCTCTGGGCTCGCATCACCTCCGGATCTCCCATCAGCTCAGAGATTCTCATTTCCTCCAGGACCCTCATTAACTCCGGAACCGGCATTTTCTCTGGGATCCCTAGAACCTCTAAGCCCCCATCACTTCCAGAATCCTGACCTCTGGCTGCCCAGGTCTGGAGACGCCCTCCTAACACCTCCACAGACTGCAATCCCCCTGGGTTCTGCATCACCTCAGGATCCCCTGTCACCTGCAGAATGCCTGCCACCAGAACCCAGGAGGATCTCCATCATCTCGGATTCTCCATCACCTCCAAAATACTCACCATCCCAGAACCTCCGCCCGCCCCTAACCCCCATAACGGGGGATCCCAAATGACCCCAAGGCTTCCCATCACCTCCAGGATGCCCGGCACCGGGAGGCCTCCCATCACCTTTTAGGGTGATGCATCACCCCTAGAACCCTTTCCCCCAGGGATGTCCATCACATCTAGATGCCTATCTCGGGGCCCCCTACCACTTCTGGGTCACCTAGGGACCCCCAGCCTCTCAGCACCCAGGCCGCTCACCCGTTGGCTCCCGCGGCGGCAGCACCCCGGGTAGAAATAGAGCTCGCGGCCCAGGTTGAAGCAGACGCGGTCTCCTCCGGCCCCGAGGCCCGCGGGCGTGGCGGGCGGCTCCCCGGTCCCGGCGTTGTCCGGCTCTCCGAGGCGCACGAGGCTGAGGCGCACAGCGGGCAGCGCGGGCCCGGGCCCGGAGCCTGCGGGTGGCGGAGACGACGCGGGGCCCGCGGCGCCGGGGCCGGAGGTGGAGGCAGGGCCCGGCGGGGGCTGCGGCGGCTGGGGCGGCGCCGGGGTCTGGGCGGAAGCCGGACCCGACCTGCGAGCGGCGCCGTCTCCGGGGAGCAGCTTGTAGAAGCCCTCGCGGGTGCGGAACTGCGACTTGATCTCCGCGCAGTCCCCCATGGAGGCGCCCGGGCCCGCGCCGCCCTCCGCGCCGCCCGCCGCCATCTTGGGCGCCCCCCGGGCCCCGCCGCTGCGCGACCGCCGCCCGCCGCCGGGCCCCCTGCCGGAAGCCGCGGGCCCGCGCCGGAAGAGGTGGGGTCGTCGCCCGGACGACGCCTCCTGGATTGGCAACGGGGGGGACGAGCCCGGCCGTCGCTCGGGTAACGGTTCTCGGTCTCCGGGCGGGGCGAAAGGTGGGCGCGGCCTTGGTGCCGGAGACGACCCTGTGATTGGCTGCGGGGGCGGGGCCGCAGGGAAGGGGCGTGGCACTTTAAAAGAACATGTCCCTAGCAACGGCGCCCTGGGAACCGTTTGCCTAGCAACGGAGAAACCCTCCAGAGAAGGCCCGTTTCCTCCCCTGGCCTCCCTGTGACCTCACAGATGACCCCAGAGACTCTCAACATACACCCTCCTGACTTCCAGTGTTCCCACGGACATCCAATCTCCCCCACTGGCCGCAGCATCGCCAGCCATCCCTCCGCACCGCTGTGGAGCCCCCAAATCTCACTGACCTCAAGTCTCCATAAAACTCCTAGGACTTCATCTGGCCCACTGCTGGTTAATACCAACCCCAAACATCTCCATACTTTCCACCAACCTCCAGTATGCACCTCCATGACTCACTATTGTCAACAGTCTCACTCGGTCCTCCAACACCCACCTTCGATTCCAATATTTCACTGCGCCCGTAACCCCCCCCCCGTGTTCCAAAGATCCGCCAGTAACCCCGAATCTCCTCCTGGTCCCAGCCGTCCCCACAGATAGCCAGTGCCCCTGACTTCTGCTGAAGCCACTCTGCCCCATCACGGATAGTCCGAGACCCACTTATTCGGTGGCCTCCCAGATTAGTCACCAAATGTCCCCGGGCCATCTCCCTCACACTCAGCAAGCCCTACAACGAACTAACTTGGCGTCTTACTCCAAATCCTGCTCCTCTCCTGTGACCCATTCTTAGGGCCAGCATCACCCCCCAGACCTGAGTGTCTGCCTAGACTTGTATAGCCCCCCCCCCCCGGCTTCCTGTCCCCAGGTCCTGCATTCTGTCACCTGAAATCCTCTTTTCCAGCCCCTTCCTCTGCACAGCCACGGTCCCACCTGCTCCTCTCCTGCTCCGGGCCCTGAACCAGCCTTATCTCTGCTCTCCCAGACTCCTGTCTCACTCTCCTGTCTCCCCTCCCCTTGGCACCTAGAGCACAAACTTGACCAGGCCCTCCCCTGCTGAAAGTCCATCTGTGGCTCCCTAGTGCTCTCGGGACAAGTTAAGCCCTGAGTGATCTCTTCCTGCCATCTGCTTTCCCATCACCTCTCTCACCACGAACTCCTCACACCGTGTCCCAAAAACTGAGGTTAGAGAAGCTACCTCAGTACATCACACTCTCTCTCACCCTTGGGCCTCCTCACATGCTGTTCCTCTGTTTGGAATACCCTTCCCCACTCTGCCCTCCCCCCCCCCCCTTTTTTTTTAAGTTGAGGAGGAGGAAGGGAGAGAGAGATCGATTTGTTGTTTCACTTATTCATTCATGGGTTGATTCTTGTATGCGCCCTGACCAGGGATCAAACCTGCAAACGTAGCATATCGGGCTGATGCTCTAAGCAACAGAGCTACCAGCCAGAGCTGCTCCTGACCCTGTAAGCGTCAGCTGAGGGGCCCTGTCAGTCATCCGGGCAACACCGTCTGGGTTGTCATTGCTTGGGGGTGCGCCTGTTTCCCCTGTAGAGTATGAGCCATGGGAAAGCAGAGGCTGCTTGCTCATCTCTGCTTGCTCATCTCTGGGCTGGACTGAGCTGACAGGAGACTTTTTATTTAATTTTTATTTTTTTAAATCCTCACCCAAGGACATGCCCGTTGGTTTTTAGAGAGAGGGGCAAGGAGAGAGAAGCATCGATGTGAAAGAGAAACATCGGCCGGTTGCTCCCCTGGTTGCCTCCCGCATCCGCCCCCTCCGGGGATCGAACCTACAACCTAGATATGTGCCCTGACCGGAAATGGAACCCTCGGTGTACAGGACAACTGAGCACACAGGCCGAGGCTCCCGGAGGCACGTCATGCCCCGAGGAATGGACAAGGGAAACGGGGGAGGCTGTGCGGAGCAGTGTCGGTGTTCCCAGCAGAGCCCATCGCCCTGACGCGGAGGTCACGTCCGCAGGCCGGTGAGCAAATGAATGAATGACCGGGCCGGAACGCCAGGGGAACGTTTCATTTCGAGCAGCTGCCTTCCAGGGGCACAAAGCAAACCAACAGCGAAAACACAGCTCCGAACTACGCGAAAGGAGCAGCGCGCTCTCTACCTGCCTGGGGGAGGGCGCTGTGCGGCCTCAGTCCTCCGGGTCCTCATCCTCGTCCTCCTCCTCGTCCTCCTCCTCTTCCTCCGCAGCCGCCAGCGCCTGCTCCTGGGCAGCCTTCAGGGCCTGCTCCTCCTCCACCGTGGGGTCGCTCATCTCCATGATCTCCAGGCCGCTGGGGTACTCCTGCTGGACGGGCGGCGGCAGCGTGGGGTTGAAGTTGTCCGGGCTGTACTTGTGGCCCCAGCCGATGTACACGTTCTCAAACTTCCTGGAGGGGCAGTGAGACACCGGGGAGTCCTCCCTCCGAGGCCCCAGCCTGGGCGTCGTTGGGGGGGGAGTCAGCACAGACACAGCGCGATGGAGAAGCTGTGCGCGGCGGGGAGAAGGGTGCCCCTGGGTTGTTCTGTTCCCTGGTTCCCCAAACACCGTGCAAACACCAAGTGCCACGCGGCGGCCAGCGGTGGCCGCTGAGCCCGGGGAACATGGCTATAGCACACGCAAAGCACCGAGTTTCTAAACGGATTTACTTTTCTAATCTCATTTGGGATTTCTTCTTCGACCCACGGGTGATTCAGGAAAGTGTTCATTTCTACGTGTGTGTGGATTTCCTTCTGTTACTGACTTCTAATGTCATTCCAGAGTTGTCAGGAAACTTATTTTTCTCTGATCAATCCTTTTAAATCCATTAAGACGCCGAAACCGGTTTGGCTCAGTGGATAGAGCGTCGGCCTTCGGACTCAAGGGTCCCAGGTTCGATTCCGGTCAAGGGCATGTACCTTGGTTGCGGGCACATCCCCAGTGGGGGGTGTGCAGGAGGCGGCTGATCGATGTTTCTCTCTCATCGATGTTTCTCTCTCATCGATGTTTCTAACTCTCTATCCCTCTCTCTTCCTCTCTGTAAAAAATCAATAAAATATAAAATAAATAAAATAAAATAAAATAAATCCATTAAGACTTACTTGTCTTACGGCCTAGCATATGGTCTATCCCGGGGAATGTTCCATGCGCACTTGAGAAGAATCTGTATTCTGCTGTTGTTGGGTGGAGTGGATTTTTTTTTTTTTTTTTTTTTTTTTAGTTTTAATTCATTTAAATTTAAACAATAAAGCCAATACTCAACTCGGTATTGGAAACATCTAAGTCTGACTGGGACAACTTGGGTGCATGAGTCTACTTTTGCAATTGGAAAGGTTGTGAAATGTGGATATAGGTCAAGTATTCCCAATTAAAATGTAGGTCCAAATTGAGATATGCTTGTAAGCATAAACTCAGCTCAGATTCCGAAAACTTAGTATGAAAGAGAAGAATATAAAATAGCTCGTCAATCATTATTACATTATTGACTTCATGTTGTAAAAATGTTTTGGGTATTTGGGATTAAATAAAATATATTAAAATGAATGTTACCCCAATAGGGGATGTGCACGAGGCAGCCGATCAATGATTCTCATCATTGATGTTTCTATCTCTCTCTCTCTCCCTTCCTTTCTGAAATCAATAAAAATATTTTTTAAATGCAAAAAAAAAAAAAAATGAATGTTACCTGTTTATTTTTACCTTTTAAAAAATATTTTTATTGATTTCAGAGAGAGGAAGGGAGAGAGAGAGAGAGAGAGAGATTGAAACATCAATGATGATAGAGAATCATTGATTGGCTGCCTCGAGCCCACAACCTGGGCATATGCCCTTGACCGGAATCGAACCCGGGACCCTTCAGTCCACAGGCCGATGCTCTATCCATTGAGCCAAACCAGCTAGGGCTATTTTTACCTTTTGAATAAGGCTACTGGAAAATTTAAAATGCCATAGGTGGCTCCTGTTTCATTTACGATGGACAGCACTGGTCTACATGTGGGGACCCAGCTAGCAGTGACAAAACTGTGCCTGCGCTGAAAAGGGAGGAGATAATACTCAGGACAGAATCGGTCGGGTCCCGGCCAGCTGGAGTCTCCCCGGTTTTAACTGGGGAAGAAAAGAGGAGAAAATAGGAGAATAAACTGAGAGGCAGGGTGAGAGGCAGAGAGAAGTAGGGAGAGACAGAGAGACAGAGAGACAGCAGGAGAGACGGGGATGGAGAGGTTGTCATGGGAGCAGTTTGACTTTGATTTTGCTGATCCGGAGGCTGAGCTCGCTAGGAAGGCAGAGTCCGGGCCTCCACCCCAGACCCATGCAACCACAACCTGAGCTTCAGCCAGGTCCCCCAGCCAGTCCTAGCACTCACGAGACACTCTAGTCTAGAATGTCCTTCTGCCTACTCCCTCCCCCCATTGCTTCTTTCTTCCCCCAGAGATTTCAGATCAAGGCTGCTTTTCTCAGGAACCCTTCCTGATCCCTTCCAGGCAGGACAGAGAAAAGCTGTCCCTCCATTGGTCCCTCCATTCTCCTTAGTGTACTCATCTTAGTTTGTGACAGGGTTTGGGGGAGGGTTTGCTGGAGGAGTGAGTGGGGGGTGAGAGATGTTACGCAATTAACGCCCATGCTTCCTGTGTCTGCTCCCGGGGCAGCATCCACATCTGCCTTTCCAACCAAGGGCCTGGGGCCCAGCACACAGCGGGCAAACAGTGGTCTTTTATAGTGAAAAAAAAAAAAAAAGGATTGATGGATGGATGGATAGATGAATGGATGGGTGCCTGGATGGATGAATGATTGGGTGGTGGGTGGGAGGGTGGATGGATGAGTGGTTAGGGGATATAGGGTGGATGGGTGACTGGCGCTCCCAATTCGGATCTTTTGTTTTCAGAGGGATATTGACAAATTAGGGTGTGGCCAGAAGTGTGCTGGCAAAAGCAAGCGTGCCTCTTCCCTGCTTCTGGAGGAGAAGAAGTAATCATTGCCAAGCATGTGGCGATGACATGAATTCCCACCTAGACTGTGTATCATGGTAGCAAATAGAAAAGGAAAATCTCTGAAAAAGCGCCATGCCACCTGGTGGACGGACCGGGTAAGTACGCTCGCCCTGTGGCCGCAGGTGGCGCCCTCTAGTGGTTGATCAGAAAGGCTGGGATGTGCCTGGTAAGAGGGGTGAAGAGGCTGGTGGGAGTGTGTAGCTGCAGGTGGGAAGATGCAAAAGTGATTTCGGCCTGAAAATCTTTGGGAGCAACAGGTGGGGAAGACTTCCGGCCCATAGAAAGAAGACCTTCAAATGGGAGGAACTGGCAACGGGGCCCCGGACTCTGCTCTTGTCAGGGACACCCCAAAGGGGACTCCTGAGTCCCGTCAGCTGTGACGCATGCAGCAGGGAAGCCCGGGCCAGGGGACCAGAGACCCAAGTTTGAATCCCGCACTTGCTGTGTTCCCTGGGGTCAGCCCCTTCCCCTCTCTGGTCCCCCATTCTCTTTTCCGAGGGGCTGCCCTCTTGGTGTGGGGTTTCTCATTTAGGCCAGTGGAACCCCTGGAAGCAGAGTGAGGGGCTCAGCCTGGGGGGCTTCCAGAAGCGGGGCTTCCCTCCCCATCTCTGCCCACCCCGGTGAGTTGCCCAGCCGGCCTGTGGGGGCGCCCTCCCCCGGGAGACTAGGAGAAGACCTACTTGCCAATGGCGAAGGCATAGGCCCCGGGCCAGAGATTGGAGCGCACGACAGCCACGGAGTACTGCGGGCAGAGGCTGCAGGACACGCGCGCGGTCCAGGGTGACATGTGCATGATTTCTGTGGGGACATGAGGAGCACCAGGAGGTCAGAGGCTCCACGCTGGCTGCCCACGCCCTGCACAGCCCCCAGAGGGAGCGGGGGAGGGGTGAGAAGGGGTGTGGAGGGAACTGTGGTGATTGACAGCACGGCCTTCAGCGCTGGCGCCCTGTCATGGCCACCCCCTTCCCGTGCGCCCAGGGAGTCAGGCCATCTGTCGGACCCTCAGTGCCTGCACCCGGAAGGGCCCCAGACAGGGCAGCCGCTGCCCGTCTCCCCCCGGCTGGCCACTGGTTTGGACCAGAGGGCAGAGGGCAGCGCACGGGTCACAACATGGGCTCTGCCCACACCCACTCTCAGCCTCCCCGTCCTGCTCCCTCCGGGACCTGAGGCCCCAGCCTCAGGAGATGACTGTCCCTTCTCCCAAAATCCAACTCTCTCTCTGTTCCCCAAGCCCACATGCCCCCAGCTGGGCACTGCCCGGCCGGGCGCCAGCCGCCGCTCACAAGGTGGACGCTTTCCCGTAACCCCAGGAGGAGGCGCTGACATGATGCCCGTTTTGTAGGCGAGAGAACAGCTGAGGCTCCGAGAGATGACCCTGCAATCTTCTAGCCCATCTCCCCGCCACCCCCCACTTCAGGCTGGTGGCACCAGGTGAGGGAGACCTTTACCTGCATCTTCTGAGAGTGGCGTCAGCAACGGGGGCCCAATCTCCTGCTCCGCCTCCTCCATCCCCTCATCGGCCTTCTCCTCCTCCTCCCCTAGCTCCTCCTCCTCCTCCTTCTTCTGCAAAGGGTTCACCCAAGTGCAGCGGCCCTGGAGGTGGGGGAAGTCAGGCGGACAGAGGACAGAGGACAGCCTGCACTCTGGGAGGAGGTGAAGGGCCAGGCAGGCCCCGGAGAACTGTCCTCAGGGACCCAGGTACGGGCAGGGGGACAGGGTTAGTCACAGAAGTTGGGGGCAGGAAATGGGCCGAGGCAGCTGTTGCATTGAGGCAGGGACTCCTGCTCCTGCTAGCCATGTGGCCCCCATCTGAGCATCCATTCATTCATTCATTCATCAGGTACTTATGCGCACCTGCCATATACAGGCCCTGCTCTAGGTGCTGGGATGCACCCTTGAGGAAAGAGACCCCAAATCTCTGCCCTGTGGAGCCGACATCCGGCAGCCGTATCAGCCTGTGTTCCCAGCTGTGGAATGGGGGTGTTATAGATGCCTCTTCCATCGGATTGTTGTTGGGTTACACGAGATACTGAGGCGCTGACCCGTGTTTGTTGAAGGAATGAGTGGACCCAAGTGCACGGTATATTGCAGAGCTCAGTTTCATCAACTATGAGATGGCAACGAGGGCTGTACAGATCTCCAAAGGGGTTATTCGGATTCATTAAAACCTTGTGGAATCAGCCCTGACTGGTTTGGCTCAGTGGATAGAGCGTCGGCCTGCGGACTGAAGGGTCCCAGGTTTGATTCCCTCTCCCTTCCTCTCTGTAAAAAATCAATAAAATATATTTAAAAAAAAAACACCTTGTGGAATCAATAAGTATTTATTGAATGAAAATATTTTAAGCCGCCCTAGCCAGTTTGGCTCAGTGGATAGAGCCTCGGCCTGGGGACTGAAGGGTCCCGGGTTCAATTCCTGGTCAAGGGCATGTACCTTGGTTGCAGGCACATCCCCAGTAGGGGGCGTGCAGGAGGCAACTGATGGATGTTTCTCTCTCTTCCATGTTTCTAACTCTCTATCCCTCTCTCTTTCTCTCTGTAAAAAATCAATAAAATATATTTAAAAAAAAAAAGAAAATATTTTAAGCCTATAGCCAGTGTTTCCGTGAATGAGTAAATAAGTGGGTATAATGTTCAGGCCCATAGGCATTCAATAAATGAAGGTCCACAATCTCTTATCCACAACTCCAAAACCCGAAAAGAAAAGCCCTGAAAATCGCAAGTTTGTCATGAGGCATTTGGCCGCACCCCTGACCTGACCGGCGGGGGGCCGTGCAGTTTTGCGGCAGGAAGGACGCGGAGGCCTTTGAGCCCGGGCTGCAGCCCCAGCCTGGCCCGAGGCGCTGCATGCTCCATGGGGCATGCAGTTACCTTTTCAAAATCTGAAAAGCTCAGAACTCCAGCAGGCATCTGGCCCCACAGGATCCTGACTTTTCCTTGACTGACTGAATGAATGGGGAATGGATGGGTGAGTGAATGAATGAATGAGGGCTAAGCACCGTGGCTAGCAGAGAGCAGGTGTCTGCTAGGACTGGGGAGTCACACCTGAGCCACCCGGCTCTGGGACGGGTCGGGGCCGGGTCCCGGGGCCTCACCTGCGGGAGGATGTGCTGCATGTGGTGCACCCAGTTGGCCATGGAGTCCACCAGCTCAAACACGGGGATGCCCTCAAAGTCGGGGTTCTCCTCGAAGGAGTCTCGCCCAGCGCCGCCCTCCTCTTCCTCGTCCCCCTCCTCCTCGTTGAACTGGTAGAAGCCGAGGGGGCTGATGTGTGTGGCGGCCGAGATGCGGGCGATCTGGGCCCGCAGGTAGTTGGCCTCGTTGCCCGGGAAGGGCGGGTAGCTGATGACCGGAGCGTCCAGGTGGCCGGTGAAGAACTTCTTGATCTTGCGGGCCTGCACGATCTGGATGGGCGTGACGTGCGGCAGCCGGGTCCACGGCCGGCCCGGCTCGTTGCACACGAAGTACAGGTACTTGTTGGTGCCCGAGCGGCTCTCCTCCTTGGGGATGACGGGCGGCGGCTTCCACATCTGCTTGGGGAGGATGTCGGCGGCCTTCTCCTCATCCTCCTCGCCCTCCTCCTCGCCGTGGGTGTCGGTGATCTCGCCACCCTCCATCAGCTCCACCTCCTCCTCCTCCTCCACCTCCTCCTCGCCCTCCCGGAACTCCACCTCGGCCACCAGGTAGCTGCGCTTGAGCCCCAGGATTTTGCCCCAGAAGCGACAGGTGTGGATCGGCTGCTGCTCCACCAGCTGCTTCAGGGCCAGGAAGAGGCGGAAACTCTCGTCGGAGCTCAGGCCCACGCCGCCCTGTTCGAAGTAGAAGGCTGACTCCATGATGTTGGGCACGGCCGTGTCTGCCTGCAGAGGGGAGGGTGGAGGGCAGAGGGGAGGAAGGTGAAGCCCTGCTCCCCGGCCTGGCTCTTCTGGAGCCCAGAGAGCTGAGGTGAGGGGTGACCCAGCTGCTCCTGCCGCCCCCTGGCGTTGAGAAGCAGGGCCAGTCCTTGGGGAGGATGTCCCTTGATGGAAAAGGCAAAACCACACAAAGAAAAAATCCCTGGCTTCTTCATCCCTCCCCCTTGTTCCTGCCTGGAGTGGGATGCGAGAGCTGGAGTTGCAGCAGCTACACTGGGACCATGAGGCCACACCCGTCTCACACCCTGATGGTGGTGGAACGGAGAGGCGGAGACTGCCTGGTCCTCAACGGCATCACTGGCTGCCTTACCCGCCCCCCCCCCTTTCTGATCATGTTTACTGTTATTGCAACTAAATGCACTTTTAAGAGATACCCCAAGTCACACAGCAAATGAAGGGAAGAGGCTGGTCTTGAACCCAGGAACCAGTGATGTTGGAGGATGGTGGCGATAAATCCTGCCCTCACTGCCTCCTTTTTCACCGTCTGTTTTGTTCAGGGAGAGAGAGAGAGAGAGAGAGAGAGAGAGAGCAGAAAGGGAGCAAGAACAAGAAAGGCAAGGGCTGGGACTAGACTACAGGAAGGTTTCGGCCCAATTGCCCCTTATCCATTTGGCCACAGGCTGTCCCAATATTTTCTCATTCAGTCAGTCCAGAAATCTCTATTAAAGATCCAGTGAGTACCAGGCCCAAACTAGTGCACGCACTAACATATAACAGAGAACAAAACTGATGCGGCCCTTCCCCATGAGGTCAGCACAACCTGCCCTTGACCTTGGCCTTGGCCTTGGCCAGCCTGACCGAGCAGGGGAACCCACAGCCCAAGCCAGGGAGACAGCATGCTCTTTTGCCAGAATTTGAAATCAGATGGAGAGAAAGGGGGGAGGGTGGGCGGGCGGAATAATGATCGCACCAAAGCAGTCCATGCCCTACTCCTGGGGCCTGTGAACATGTGAGCTTACAGGGCATAAGGGACACGCAGGTGTGATCCAGTGGGGGATCTGGAGAGGGAGAGATGGCCCTGGGGGAAGTCACAAGGGCCTTGATAAGAGAAAGGAGGAGGCAGGAGAGGTTGAGAGGGTGATGGCAGAAGCAGAGGTCAGGGTAAGAGCTTCGACGATGTCCCCTGCTGGCTTGGAAGACGGAGGGAGGAAGGAAAAGCCAGGGAAACAGGCTTTTCTCCCACGAGCCTCCATCAGGAAGGCAGCCCTTGCCTTCCCCTTGGTGTTAGCCCAGTGAAACCCAGTCCACCGGCCTCCAGAGCTGTCAGAGGGTACAGGAAGTTGTCTGAAGCTACTAAGTTTGTGGTGATTGGCTCCAGCAGCAACAGGGAACTAACCGGGGGCCAACTTCTCCGTGTGGCTGGAGTGGAGACACCTATGTGTGTAAATGTGAAGTGGCTGACTCTCTGCACGGAGGGACGATGGAGGCCAGTTTACAAAAAGAAAAAGACAGGACCAAGCCCAGCTGGCATGGCTCAGTGGTTAAGCATCAACCTATGAACCAGGAGGTCACGGTTCCATTCCTGGTCAAGGGCATATGCCTGGGTTGTGGGCTCAATCCCCAGTGTGGGGCGTGCAGGAGGCAGCCAATCAATGATTCTCTCTCATCATTAATGTTTCTATCTCTCCCTCCTCTCCCTTTCTCTCTGAAATCAATACACACACACACACACACACACACACACACACACACACCCTACCTAATAATAGACAAATATGCAAATTGACCGTACCTTCGCTATGCCCGCCATTGGCCAGGAGGCGCGGGGGGGCAGGACTCAGGGTGGCCGGGGTGGCCGATTGGGCCGGCGGGACACTGAGCTCGCATCGCCAGCGGTGGTGCGAGCTCAGCGTCTGCACCATGGCTGTGCTGCGGCACACAAGGGGCCTCTGGGGCAGCAAGCTCACGTCCCTCTGCGGACCATCAAAAGTGGGGGAGCTGGGTGCCTGTCCATTCCAGCACCAGGCCTTTCAGAAGCCTCCTGAAAGGCCTGGTGCAGCAGCGGACAGGCACCCAGCTCCCCTGTGATTGAAAGCGAAAGCGTGTAGGGGACCCTACATGTGCATGATTTAATCATGCACTGGGCCTCTAGTATATATATACACACTGAGTGGCCAGATTATTATGATCTCTGAACACATAATAATCTGGCCACTCAGTGTATATTTTAAAATAGATCTTTCCCTGGGACCTCTTCTAAAATCTCCACCCTAAAAACCTGTAGGAGGGAGGACCCAGTTCATTCTCCCTCCTGGGAGCACGCCAGAGTCTTTCCCATCCCCCTCTCCACCCACCCCCCAGCTCCAAGGACCCTTCCTCTGCCTCTCTAACTCCTCTCCTCAGCCCATCTCTTCTACGAATTACTCTCCCTACCTCTGTGATTTAAAAAAATATATATTTTATTGATTTTTCACAGAGAGGAAGGGAGAGGGATAGAGAGTTAGAAACATCGATGAGAGAGAAACATCGATCAGCTGCCTCTTGCACACTCCCTACTGGGGATGTGCCCACAACCAAGGCACATGCCCTTGACCGGAATCGAACCTGGGACCTTTCAGTCCGCAGCCCAACGCTCTATCCACTGAGCCAAACCAACTAGGGCTCTGTGATTTTATATATAAATGTTCTCTTATAGTTTGAGTCTCGCCTCTGAATTCCTTCCTAGCCAGAACTCCAAGTACTGAGGTTGCTGAACCCAGGTCTGGGCCCACCCCATCCGTCTAACACCTGGTGCGGCTCCCGCTGCCTACAACACGACCACATTTAAATGATCTCACCCTGCCCTTCCGGCCACTGCTGATTGGAGCAAGAGTGGCCAACTGCCCCCAGATGACAGATCAGACTCTGCTGCTCCCCCTGCCAACTGCTTCTTTTGGGATGGGAGGGTAGGGGTGAGGGGAGAAGACAGCCAGCCCTCGGGGCCCCTTGCTGGGAGCCACCTTGCCAGCCCTAGACTGCTTGCAACCTGACCATCAGGTGTGATAGTCACATGTCTCCATTTCTGCGACATCACCTGTTTCCTGCCTTAAAGTGACCTGTACTTCCAGCAAGTATAGTACGGTGTTGGTGTTTGGGCTGTGACACCATAATACTAAAGCTAGTCTAAAATTATAAAAATAGGAACTTTTCAAATCAGAGGCCACAGTGATGAGAGCCTCAAGCTCCCAAATAGCCAGCCCTGCCCTGCGGTGACCACAGCAAGCAGGAAGCCAGCCAGAGAGAGAAGGCACAGACTAGAGAGTCCAGAAACAGACCGAGTGTCCAGGTAAACATCAATGGCAGAGGCGGCATTTCTCAGCAGGGGGAGTCATGGCTAGCCATTGGAAAGAAATAGAAAATGAGAGTGAGAGCCCTTCCTCCCATCAGACAGAAAAAAATCGACACCAATAAGAGAAATATGCAAATTGATCATCACTTTGTGACATCCACCAGCCAATCAGCAGTGCGTATGCAAATGGACCCAACAAAGATGGCGGTGGCCCCACCCCCCAGCCGCTCCTGGCCTCTGGGCAGCACACATGCAGGCACAAAGCAGCTGGGTGGGGCGGACGCCTGCTCTGAGGGGGAGAGAAGAGGGTGGAGGGAGCTACAGGAGCGGCACTCCGGCTGGAGCAAAGACTGAAGGCAGCAGCCAGAGCAAAGGCCTGGGTCCCGGGTGCCGGAGGAAAACCGGTGCTGGCAGCCAGGGGAAGGAAGGCCTATTGCACGAATCTTCATGCAATGGGCCTCTAGTGTATATATAATTCTGAGTTATCAATTTCTTTTGAGTCTCTTCCAAGAAGCCTGCACAGACCACAAACTTCCACTTTTTTGCCCTTCTACAGACCTCACATTAAGACCTCCAGCTCCGTCGGTCCTAGCCCGTTGGGTTCAGTAGGTAGGACATCAGCCTGTGGACTGAAGTGTCCTGGGTTTGATTCAGGTCAAGGGCACATGCCCAGGTTGTGGGCACGATCCCCAGTTGTGCAGGAGACAGCTAATCAATGATTCTCTCTCATCATTGATGTTTCTATCTCTTGTTCCCTCTCCCTTCCTCTCTGAAATTAATAAAAATATATATTAAAAAAAAAAGAACTCCAGCTCCAAGTTCTAAGGGGCGGATCCTCCCAAGAGATTGAATCTCAATGGGGTGGAGCTTCAAAAGCCACAGAGTTCTAAGGAGGCGGAGCCTCTAGGGGTAAAGCATCTTGAGGAGGCGGGGCCTTAAGGGACTTGATTGGTGTGTGGGGTTGGGGTGTGGAGGATGAAAGGTGCAGTTCTAAGGGGGTGGGGCCTCCCCAGGAGAGACTGTTGATTTGAAACGCAAAACTATATTCTCAAATAAAACTGAACTGTCCTTCGTGCCTAAAACTTGTATTCCCAAGTGCACTCTGCTCACCAGGGCTCATTTCTTTGCCAGATGGTTGTTGCTGGTTCTCTCACTATCCCACCCCGCTCTCACCAGAATCCTAGCATCTCAGAAGCCAGCACTGACAAACAGCATCTGCAGTTTGGGCAGAGCTTAGCAGGGCTTTGGAGGTTGAGGTCCTGCCTTCCTGGTCCTGTCTCCAGCTCTGCCTAGCTCGTTCCCTCTGAGCCCAAGTCCTTCTTCTACAAATCTATCTCTCTATATAAAAGCCTACCTGACCGTTAGCTATGATGTGCACTGACCACCAGGGGCCAGACACTCCAACTGGTAGGTTAGCTTGTGCTGGGGTCTGGCTGGTCGGGACCAGGCTAAACAGGCCGGACATGCCCTGGAGCCTTTCCTGCGGTCCCTCCCCTGCTGGCAAACCTCTTGCATCCCTCCTGGGCCCTGATTGTGCACCAGAGAGGTCCCTCGGCCTGGCCTGCACCCTCTTGTAATCCGGGATCCCTTGGGGGATGTCGGAGAGCCAGTTTTAGCCTGATCCCCACAGGTTAAGCCAAGGGACCCCACTGGTGCACGAATCCGTGCACTGGGCCTCTAGTAAGAATATAATAAGTAGCAGTTGCCTTGCGAGTTGTTTCAGGGTTGAAAGGAGACAACACTCCTGAAGGTCTTTGCACAGGGCGTCAGAGGCGTCAGAGGCGTCAGAAGGATCACAATCAGAGAGTCCTCAACAATGTTTCTTGAATGTGTGAAGGAATACTTCACCCGAAGTTCAAGCAGTCATCCAATTCTGGAAACTAGTCGGCGGGAGAGCTCTTAGCAGGTCTCAACTTGCAAAAGGGGAAACCGAGTCCAGGGGCTAGGGGACACTTCGGTGCTGAGAGGTTCCAGGAGGCAGTGTTTCCCAGAAAACCCTGCACAGCGGCACTACGTGGGAGGGAGGAGGGAGGGATGGCGGGAGAGGCCAGCCTCCACCTCCCCATGGCAGCTGGGCTCAGCTTCCTCCAGAGCAGAGCTGACCAGCCTGTCCTCTGCTTCCGGCCCTCCCAAGGCGCCCCAGTGGCCTCAGGAGAAAGCCTGCACCCCTCAGCCTGGCACTCAAGGCCCCCTGTGACAGCGCCCCTCCCCCCCTCCACTGAACGCACACATGAAACTGAGATCACCTGCATTTCTGGAGTCCACATGCTCCCTCACTTCCAGGCTTCAGCACAGGCTATGCCCCAGTCTGGGCCGCCACTCGCCCGCCACCCCTCCCCGCGGGCGCACTCACCACCTCCTCCTCCATCTCCTGCTCGCCCTCCACGCCGCCGCCCCGGATGAAGAGTGTCTTCTGCTTCTCGGCCATCTCGTAGGTGGGCTGCATCTCGGGGTCATTCCGCAGCGAGTCCAGCTTGGGGTGGAACCACTCGAGCTGTGTGGTGCGGTTCAGCGACTCCAGGATGGACAAGGGATCCTCCGGGCGCTGGTTCAGGATTTTGGTCAGCATGTTCACCAGGTGCTCGTACCTGCCTCCGGAGGGAGTGGGAGGTGGGGGGCGTTACTCACTCGGCTCACTGCTCTGCGCCCGGCCCTGTGCCTGGCGCTGGGGACACAGTAGAGGAGACGAGAGTGGAGCTGACATTCTGGTGATGGAGATAGACATGAACCAAATATGCAAAACTCATGCTGTCAGGGGTGGGAATGTCTAAGGCGACAATAAAGCAGGCGATGGGGCTGGGAATGCCAGGGATGGGTGATGGTTGGCAATGTTCAGTAGGAGAAAGGAAAATAATTCCATGCTGATCTCATTGAGGAAAGAGACGCTGAAATCCTAAGCCAAATGGCACCCAGCAATTGCTCACAAGGATGACACGCCCTGATTCAAGTGGATGAATCGACAGGGGTGTACGACTGGACTGATGTTAGGAAAATAGAAAAAGACTATAACCCCTCATGACCGTGTGTTAAAGGGGACCTGTAAGATCACCTCAGTAGGTGCAGAGAAATTGTTTGATAAAATTCAACACCCATTCAGGATTTAAAAAAGAGGCTGGGAAACCAAGAATAGAAGGCAACATTTAAATAATCCGATAAAGGATAGCTACAAGTAACCGACAGCACACCCCAAACATAATGACGAAAGACTATAGTGCTCTCCCCGGTAGGGGGTGTGCAGGAAGCAGCTGATCGATGCTTCTCTCTCATCGATGTTTCTCACTCTCTCTCCCTCTCCCTTCTCTCTCTGTAAAAAATCAATAAAATATATATAAAAAAAAAAAAGACTATAGTGCTTTCCACTATGCGACTGAGGATGCCCGCTTTCCCTTCTGTTTAATGCTGCAATGCAATCTGACAAGAAGAAAAGCATTGCAAAGGAAGAAGCCACTGTCATGGTTCACAGATGATGTGACAGGGGATGATGAGCTAAGGGTGTGCCTTGTGTGTGGGAGGAACACTGAGGAGGTCATATGGCTGGAGGGGAGTGAGGGAGAGGCTTGTGGTAGGAGGGGAGGCCGGCGTGGGAACGGTATGGCAATGGTTTCCATTCACCGTCAGGCAGTGAGCAGTGTTGAATTCTCACCACAGTCATCTGAGGAACAGCTGTGGTCCGCACTCTCCGGATAAGGAAACTAAGGCTGAGGAAACTTGAGGTCTGAGTGTATTTGGTAGCACAGCCAGGATTTAACACCAGGACCAAACTGGTTGGCTTTCAAAGCCATGCATATCCAAACACCCGTGGTGTGGGAACCCTTTGGCAGGGTCCTGGGTGCGGTGGAGGGCCGTCCATTGGGAAGGGTAAGGAGAGGTCAGCAGCCTCTGGCCAGGGCTTTTCAATAAGGGAACTTGAAGCTAGAGGGCTGGGAACTGCTGAGGAAGTGCGACTGGCTGATTTTGACTAGCCTCCAGGAGATGAAGTTTGGAGAGCAGGCAGGGGCTGTTATACGTAAGGCCTGGGAGGAACGTGAACCTTCTTTTGAGGACCCTGGTTCTGAGCATGGGAGGGATGGGGGCCAGCTTTGTGCTTTAGCAAGACCTGCCACTTCTGCAACCTCATCTCCCACTGCCCCTTCTTCCCTCCGCCCCCCCCTCGTTCTAGTCACACAGCTTCATTGCTGTTCCTCAAACACAGCAAGCCTTAAAGCCGTCGGGCTTGCTGCCCCAAACACTTGGTTATTTGCAAGGCGCTCCCCCTTGCCATCCTCAGGTCACTGATTAAATGTACGCTGCTCAGAGGCCTTCCCTGACCTGTGCTATTTACCCTCTCCCCTCATCCTGCCTTGTTTTTTCACCTTATTACTTATTATATTTACTGTCCATTCTCCCAGCAGAATGTGAGCTTCATGAGGAGGTAACGGGGAAGGGGGCTGAGAGATGTATTATGACTACAGCCAAGTGGCCTGGCTAGTGCCTTCCCCAAGCAGGAAAGGTTAGTGAGTAACAGGGCCACGTGAGCCCAATCCCTGGTGCGGGACTTCAGTCTCTGCTACCTCAGAGCTGTTGTCCCGATACGGGCCCTCATTCCTGTGTGTTTCCTCCTCTGTGAAGTAGGGACAGTGGAGGTGCCAATCTCAGTGTGAGAACTCGGGGTCAATGTGTGCAGGACTGACTGGCACAATGTCTGGCAACTATTGTATTTTTTAGCTATTGTCAGTATTTAGCCTGAGTTAGATGGCTCCAGAGCCATCCCCTGACTGAGGAGACCCCAGAGCCTGAGGGAGGGTCTTGGCGGGGGGCCTCTCCCCGCCGGGGTCCCGCCCCTCCCCCGCTCGGAGCTCCCTCTCACAGGCTGAGGTCGCAACTGATGCTGGTCTGCAGCAGGTAGGCCTTGGCGTTCTGCACGGCCAGGTCCCGGGGCTCCGGCTCCGACACCTCCATATCGAAGGGCATAAAGCCCAGCTCAGAGGGCGAGAACTGGAGGGAAGGGTCATCCCGCATGTAGGGCCCATGCTGGGCTTCCTCGCTGAACTGCTGGAACTGCTGGAACTGCTGCTCTTCCCTCTGGTACGCGGCGGCGAACTGGGCCATGGCGTCGGGCTGGGAGTCCTGGAAGGCGGACTCCAGCTGCTGGAAGAGGTTGCCCTGGCCCTGCTGCAGCTGCTCCAGCATCAGGTTGGTCTGGGTCCTGTCCTCATCCAGGTACGGTTGGCGCTGGAAATCCGAGGTCGGGTACGCGCTGCTACCCTGAGGCTCCTCATATTGGCTCAGCCTGGCTCCTGGAGGCCACCCCTGGCCCGCCAGCACCTCCTGACTGCTCCTCATGGCTCCCAGCTCCTCCGGCGGCACCTCCGCGGGGAGCGTGAACTGGACCGAGGGGGGCTCCCCGTTGCGCCGCCGATCAGAGCCCTGGGAGCTGCCCGAGGCCAGCTGGGGAGGCTGCTCGGGGTCGGGCGGCGGGTCCCCCATCGTCCAAAAGGGCGCGCAGGCTGCTCCGAGGGAGGCTTGCAGACAGGCCGGCCAGTTGCCCGCCCGCGCACACGCCCAGTAGCTGCCGGTTTCCAAGGAGGGCGGGGCGGGCCGTTACCAGGGGAGGCGAGGCGCGGGCCGGAGTGGTTTCCGGAGTGGTTTCCGCGCAGGCGCAGCCCAGGGGGCTTCCAGCCTCCAGCCGGCCGCCCGCGCACCCCACGCCGCGGGGTCCCACGGCCGAGGTGCTGAGATGAGAGACTACACCCGCGCCCCAGACCCACGATCTTTTTTTTTTTTAATTATTTTTTTTGAAAGGCAAAGCACCCCCCTCGCCCTCCCCCCTCTCCCCCTTCCCCACCAAGCCCGTCAGCTGTTCCCCTTGGTCTCGGGGTCCCCGGCTTCCTCCGCGGCCGTGGAGGGGGGGCTGGGAGTCTTCTGTCGGTCTTCTCCGGCGGGGGTGCGGGTCTGGGGGCTCTTCTCCTCCTTCGAGGCGGCGCCCGCTGCGGCCTCCTGGTGACAGGAGAGGGGAGCCGGTCAAGGTCAGCTCCTGTGGGGTGTGCCGCCCCCCACCCTTTGGGCATGGAGACACGCTGCACCCCGGGCCCTGGCGCGTTTCTTCCTCCGCTGCTCCGGTGGCCAGCCCTACCTTAGGCAGGGGCCCCTCAAGACTCGAGTCCAGCAAGGTGGCCTCCGGCAGCCCTGAGTCGTCGTCCACGCTGATGAAGATGGCCGGGGTCTCCCCCTCGGGCCCCTCCTCCCGGAAATCCACGGCTTCGTCCGGCGGGGGAGGGCCCGACCTGGCCGAGGCCGAGACCGAGGAGGAAGAGGAGGGGGCTCCCACTCCCCCAGGCTTCAGCTTCTGTTCCTCCTCCAGCTGCCGCTTTAAGGCCTTCTCCTGGGCCAGCCGCAGGCCCATGAGGTCCTGGGGGGGCCTGGGGGCGGGGGCGGGGGCCGGGGCCAGCGCCAGGGGCTCCAGGTCATCCTGGGGGCGGGAGGGGCACACAGCAGCTCAGGGTGAGTGAGGGCTAGGGCCCAGGCTCCTCTCAGATGGCGGCAGACAGCAGGATGTGCCCCGAGTAAGGGCAACCGCCCCCCATCCCACCTCTCTTTCAGCGGGAGCCTCCCAGAAAGACGCGGTGCCAGGCCGGGGGACCCTCACCTCCTCCAGAGGCCCTGCAGGGGCTTCCTTGGCCTCCGGCTCCTGTTTGCCACTGGCCTCCAGGATGGCCATGATGGAGTTGGGGATGTGTGCTTGCTAGGGGAAGAGCAGGATGAGGTGCTGCAGAGAGCTCTAACCCAGGGACCCCTCCTGGGCACCCCAGATCCCTGGTTGGTCCCTGACCCTCCAGAACCCTTGCCATTCTGTGGCACTGCAGGGCTCCCCTCTGCCCACTCCCATCCAGTCCCCCGGGGCTGGACCCCCAGGGCCAACCACCCACATGTTGGGATACCTGGTGGGGGGTGAAGGAGCGGACATGGGCCAGCAGGGGCTCCCGGAGCTCTGGGCACTTGTCAAACACGGCGCCCAGCTGCTGGGGTGGCAGCTGCAGGATGACCTGGAAGCTCTGGGGCTTGGTGCGTTGGCAGCACTTGATGAAGCCCTCCCACACTTTGGGGTACTTCCACACCTGGACGGGGCAGGGAGGAAGGGGGCATAAGGGGGCGTGCAAGTGGCCACCCTTGGAACCGGAAGGACCGTGCCAAGATGGGGCCTTGCTGGGGCTCAAACCCCTGCCGTCAAACAGATTTCCTTTGGGCTGCACACAGCCCTGACCCCCTCACAGAGGACCTAACCTCCTCCCCCGGCTCCCCAGCAGCGGGGGCAGGACCACAACGTGGGAAGAAGAAAACAGTGACCCCTCCACCTTGGTCTCCCTGGGCCAGGCCCAGGCTAAGTGTTGTGAGCATCGTCTCATTTCATTCCCACAGCAGCCTCCAGGGGGCGTCATTCGCCCTGCGAAACAGAGGAGGCCCCAGAGATGCAGGGACTTGTCCAAGGGTTACCCTGGTAACTAGGGGCAGAGCCAACATTTGACCCCAGGTCGGTGTGAATCTGCATTTAACCTCTAAGCCAGAGGTAGCAGCGTGGCAGCCTGCGGGCTGAATCCAGTCTGAGGGCTTGTGGAAGTTTTTTGTGTCATCACGGTATTCCTGAAAACCCAGACTTCTAGCTTCTCTTGAATGCATCAGCTCTAGGATGCATCCTGCCTGGGTGCACAGTGGTGGGGGGAAGGGGCAGCCATGCCTCTCCTGGGATGTGCACCCCTGAAGTCTCTGCCTGCCTCTAGCATCCACCCACCCATCAGGTAGCTACCCCATGGCTGACGTAGGACCCCTGGAGCGCCAAGGGCAGGGCAAAGGGGCTGGCCAGTGTCATCCGGGCTCCCTAGGGGGAGAGGCAGGCAGGCTGGAAAAGCCTGCGGTTCGGCCTCATCTAGCTTTAGTGTCCTGCTGCAGCCAGTCACTGCCGGGGGCCTGGATGGTCCAGGGCGGGTTACCTGCTTCATGATGAGGCGGGACAGGATGTTCATGACGAAGCCCCCCAGGCGGGGGTACATGGTCAGGGACTGGATGACGGTCCTCATGAGCAGCATGGGCAGGGGGCTCTGCTCCATCAGCTGCTGCATCACCACGGCCAGCACCTCCGACGTGTACACGTTCCGCTCCGCAAAGCACAGGTTGGTGGCTGGAGGAGGCGGAGAGCGGGCCTGTCCTCTCTGCCCAGCTGCCCCCGGGAGGCGGGCGCACCACCACCCTCAGAGAGCTGTAGCCCCGTTTTCTGCCCGTGTACACACCCAGACCAACTTGCAGAAGCTCCGGGCAAAACGGGAGACTTCCCCCACCCAGCAGAGGGTCGCTTTCTCAGGGGACTGGCCTGGTCCTTGCAAGCCTGGTGGCTTGGCCCAAGGGCAAAGACATGGCCAGCTCCAGCAAGCCCCACATTGGACACAATGGGGAGACAGGGCCCTTTCTCTCCGAGGACAGCCCTTGGAGAGCTGAGGCAGGAAAGACGTTGCCAACCGCTGGGAACCCGTGCTGGCAGCACGGCACCTCCACCCCCACTAGGCAGGAAGGCAGCTCCGAATCCCATCAGCACCCCCGTAGTGGACAGAGAGATGGCCCTCCACCAGCAAGGGACCTCCACACCCACCCATCAGGGCATAGGGCATGTGCTACTGCTGGGGCACCAAACCTAGACTATGTGGGGACACGACCCACAGAGTAATGAGGGAGGGGTGAGAGGAGGAGGGAGCCGAGCCTGGGCATACAATCAGCTCCCGGGCCAGCAAGGGCCCCCGGAGGGCTGGGACAATGCAAGCACCCACGAAGGCCTCGGGGTCTGCACCCCGACATCGGTGGGACAGGTGGTGCTCCAATCCATTGTGCTAATGGGGAGGCCCCAGCAAACTGCCTCTGAACCCCCTCTTCCCCAAACACCACTGGCCATGTGAGTCTGTCAACCAGGAAGTCTTTATTGAGCTAAAAGAAAGGCCCCCCATACTTGAGAGGCTAACGGAGAGCAGGGTGGGCACTGTAAGGAACGGGGCAGCTCCCGTTAGGAAAAGGGGGGAGATGAAGAATGACAGGTGACAGGGGGGAGGAGGCTGGGCAGGGGACAGGGCGGGCATCTGGGCCAAAGGGCAGAGGACAGTGTAAGTGAGGAAAGTGCCAGAGCACCTGCCGGACACGAGGCGCTGCTCCTCCCCTCACTTCCAGGCGTCCCAGCTCCTATCTATTTTGTCGCAAAGCCTCCTTCCCTCTCCTCCCCCTCAGCTCTGCCCCAGACTCCTCCTGGGCTTCCCACTCGGCCCTCTGATCCACCCTCCACACAGCAGACTGAAGGGTCTTTTGAAATTCAACCTGACCTTGCACCTCCCAGAGGCCCTGGAGATCCAGCCCTGTGGGGGCCCAGGCGGGTTTCCTCGAGGACTACAGGCCCTGCAAGTGCATCTCTTGGCCTCCCATCTTTCCTTTCTCTGGGATGGTCCTCTCTTCTGCTGCCTCACCCGCTTATCCTTCCGTGGCCTCAGCTCAGGTGTCCTCCCCTCTGGGCGCCCCTATCCCAACCTGGCTCACTCTGAGCTGTTCCTGAGGATGGATTGTGACCCCTGCAAGGGCAAGGTCAGAGCCGTCTCTATCCCCGCTGGGTCCCTAGCACAGCCCAGCACAGGGCTGGCTGAGCGGAAGTGCTCAGTGAGTGAATCACGGGACTAGACTTGAGGGCAGGTCTCGTTATAGGAAACCTCACCAGAGAAAGGGAGGTTTAATGGGGCATTGCTAATACTATCAGCTATTGGGGGTTCCGATGGTGCACAAAACAGGACTGGACTTTAGATCTGGAGCTTCTAGTCAAGTGGAGGCACTAGAGCCTGAGCAGAGAACGTGCTGGGAACTGACTGGACTGGGTGCTGGGGACCAACAGCTGGCGGGGAGAGCGCTGAGGCTGTGGCCTGGGCTGGCAGGAGGCAGCGGTGGGGGTGGGGGGTTCCTCAAGGCCAGGCCTTGCTGACATCTCCAGGGCTTGGTTCCCACGTGGGAAATCAGGCACTAAATCTAGATCCACGAATGGGCTCGGGGTGGCGGGGGCTGTGAATCCCCTCAAATTGGACACAAAGACGCGTGTGCTTATTGTCTTTGGCTGTGGTCGGCAAACTGCGGCTCACCAGCCACATGCGGCTCTTTGGCCCCTTGAGTGTGGCTCTTGCACAAAATACCACGGCCTGGGCGAGTCTATTTTGAAGAAGTGGCGTCAGAAGAAGTTTAAGTTTAAAGAATTTGGCTCTCAAAAGAAATTTCCATCGTAAATTGTCGTACTGTTGCTATTTGGCTCTGTTGACTAATGAGTTTGCCGACCCCTGGTCTTTGGGAACGAGCCTGTAACTTTCCTCAGATCATCAAAGGGGCCTGAGAGCGTAAGCCCACCCCTGGACCCCGGCTTCCAGACCCTTCCACGAGGGCCGAACCGTCCGAGGGCTGTGGAAGTCTGCCTTTTGTTTCATCACGGTATTCCTGAAACCGACTTCCAGCTTCTCTGGAAGCCGGCCACTTTCTGCTCTGGGATGCGACTGCCTGGGGCACCGTGGGGCAGGGCCGAGGGCTTTACATGTTATAGGCCCCTCCCCCGACTTAAAGGTGCAGAGCTTGCTGGGGAAGGCTGGGTATGCAGCCACTGAAGCGGCTTTCAGGCCAGACAAGAAAGACATGAAAGCACAGTGACAGGAGGGGAACCGCCACGGCCCCTGAAAGGAGACGGGAGGAACCAGAGGACAGCTGTCTTCCGAGGAGAGCAAGCGACAGTGAGGGCGTCCGCTCCAGCCGCACCGGAAAGCTTGGCTTCTGGACCAGAAACCTTCTCGGGGAGGGCGTGGTGGGGGCGGGGGGAGAGGGGGGCTGGGAGCCGAGGGAGAGGCTTCCCACGGAGTGGAACCGGTGGGACCGGCAGGACTGCGATTCCAACTCAGGTCCACTGACTTCAGCTTCTGTTTTACTTACGACACCACTTAGGTGCTGTGTGGCCCCAAGCAAGTTCCTTAACCTCTCTGGAACCTCCATTTCCTCGTCTACAAATGGAAGTCCACAGACTCACCAGGTACCGGGTGGTGTGGATTGGTAGGCACCCTGTGAGGCACCCAGGAGAGCCTGGCTCAGAGTGGGTGCTCAGGCAGGAGGGACAGCAGCTCCCATGAAACTGCAGATGGTGGTGAGCCTGTCACCTTGTCACCATCACCACCCCCACCCCACGGTCTCCTGTCCCAACTGGACTCGGCATCTCCTCCTGGTCCAACCTGGGCCCCGGTGCCCTCTGCCCACCCACACACTAGGCTGCACGCTCTGCTTCGCTCCTTGGGCTGGGGCTGGGGAGGGAGGGGCTCCCCAACTTTCTTGAGGACAGGTCTGTGCCAGCATGTGGTACGTGCACTGTTTTCTTAGAAGGAGAAGAGAAGGAAGAAGAGGAGGAGGAGGGAGGGGAAAATGGTGGGTGTTGGAGCTCTGTGCTGGAGCTGTAGGTGGCATAACGGCCGACTCGGTGGATTCCAGGGAGGCAGGGGAGCTGAGGTTCTTCCTGGGTCCGTGGGGGCCAGGCCACTTAAGGGGGGCGGGGGGAGCCTCACCTTTGATGATGGACTTCATGTCGCACTTTGCAGAGTCGATGTTGTGTAACGCAATCAGCAGCTCTCCAGGGTTCAGCGGGGACAAGGCCGAGTTCCCTTCACCTGCAGCGGGAGAGAGTGGGGGAGGGGAAGGGAGGAGACAGTATGGAAGCCTAAGTGGAGAGATCTCCGAGTCCCCCGACTGGGGAACAGTGAGTGGAGATGAGGCGCCCTCTGCTTCAATGGGGCTGGAGGGGGGACAAAGGACACAGAAAGAGGGGGCCAAAGAGGCAGCAGCTAGAGAGCCATCTCCTCCTTCACAACACAAGGCCTTCTCTCGCTCTCCGCCCCCCACTGGGTCCCGAGTTAGGGCAACATCTGAGTGTGGTTTGGTGGTCTCTCTCCCCGCACTGGGCTGTGTGCCCAGGGCCAGGATGAGCTCATGGGGTCCCGAGCACAGGGGACACTCCTGGGCACTTGCGGGGCTCACACGGGTGCCGCGGGAGCGGCTGGGGATGGCCCTCGGCAGGCGCCGTGGGAGGGTCCCGGACACTCCACGTGCGTGTTTTAAATCACCAGGTTTGGGGAACAGCCTCCAACACCCACCGGGGTAATTTTTCTAAGTTTAACGTTTGTTTCTTTTTTAAAGAAGTATGTTTTTATTTATTTTAGAAAGAGAAGGAGGGAGAGGGAGAGTAACACTGATGCCTGGCTGCCTGCACACCCCCCACTGGGGATGGAGCCCGCACCGGGCATGTGCCCTGACGGGAATCAAACCTGTGACCTTTGGTGCAGGGAGGACACTCAACCCCTGAGCCACACCTGCCAGGACAAGTTTTTCTTTCTGACCCTGACAAAAATGCCCCTCCCCCACAGCTTGAGGGGTTCAGGCAGGAGCTGAGGAGCAGCAAGAATGCCTGAGGGAGAAAGCACTTGGGTCCTGGAATGGAAGACCGAGCAGAGTCAGCCCCAGGCTCCACATGCGGCTCCCTCTGTGGGTGAAACCGCCACCCAAGCAGCACAGGTGGGGGGAGGAGGGGGAAGCTTCGAGGCTGGGACAGGTGTTTAGACGGTGCTGAGTCTGGATGGCAGCCCCAGGGAGCAGGGCGAGCCCTCTCTCCCTAAAGGTGGCACCACAGCCTCACCCCCGCACCTCATTTCCGGGACCCTCCTTCCGGCCTGACCACGTGAGGGGGGCCTCCCAGAGGAGGGAGCCGAGGCGAAGGGCAGGCCGGGGCAGGGCAGGCAGGACCTACCATGCTGGGTGCCCAGCAGGCGGTTGAAGACCTCCTTCACCACGATGGGGTTGAGCTTGATGAGCTTCGGCAGGGCCTGGATCACTTCTTTCTACAGGGGGGGGGGGGAGGGGGCAGGTCAGCTGCCTGTGGCTCGCCTAGATGGGGGTTGGGCTCCGGCCTCTGATCCTTTCCTCCTCTCACTCCCTCTGGCCCCTTAGGGCTGAGCTTTCTCCCCAACTCAGTGACCACCCCACCTTCCTCACGCCCCTGCCAGGAAACGTACCCCCTGGACCAGCTCACTGACTCCCCCCACAAATGGCGTGTTATCATCATCACTCCCTCTGTACACACGAGATGGAGCTCACCCAAGGTCTCAGCCCACCGGGAACAAGACCCAGGGGAGCACATGTTGGGGGCGGGGGCGGGGGGGGCTTTCCTACATGCTGGGAACAGATCTGCTCTGTGTTTCCCTTCAGGCCTCAGGACAGGGGGACATCAAGGCTCAGGGAGGGGAGTGGCTTGCTTGAGGTCAGATGAGGCTGAGGCTGAGGCCGAGCTGAGGTTGATCCCTGGTCTGACAAGCCCCAGCATGCGCTCACGGGGTGGGGTGGGGGGCATCCGGGCATCCAGTTCCCTACCTTCTCCAGCCCATTGAGCACGGGGATGAGGAAGCGGACGTCCGGCAGCCGCTTGTGGTAGAGATCCCGGACGCGCTTCACCAGCTCCGGGGAGGGCGGGACTGCAGGCAGAATGAGGAGGCGGCACGGGTGTTGGGGTGGGCGGGGTGGGGGGCACTGAGAGGGGAGAGATGGTGGGGGTGTGCGGGAGAGGAGGGGAGGAATAACTTCAATTCCGAGCAGGAGCCTTGGCCCTGGTTTTCTAAGTGCATTTGGCCACACGCTGTCCTAGATGCAGAAACTGAGGCCCGGGGGTGGGGAGGGGCCACAAGAGGTCCAGCCGTCTGGGGACCCAGCAGCTTTAACCCCCAGGTCCGGGGGGGGGGGGGGCCTGGGCAATGGAGGGAAGGAGGCCAGGGGGACTCCCCGGGGGCACCTTTGTCTGTGAGGCTGTGCAGACATCTCGTGACCAGAGTCTCAGCCCCCTTGGGGCAGTTTTCCACCAGGAGCAGCAGCTCTGGCGAGTTCATGCCCATTCCTCGGATCTGGAGGGAGAGGAGACAGGGAGGCCTGAGCAAGGGGCTGGGCGATGTGGGGAGGACGAGGGGCCCAGGGCGAAAGCTAGGGGAGACCCAAGTGTCAAGGGCAGGGTGGCTAGGGGGTGCTGGGACTCTGGGTAAGAACTGGGGACAGTAGATCTTAGAAGTTCTCATCACTAGAAAGAGAAACTTAACGGATGTGAACTAAACTTACTGCTGCAGTCATTTCTCAATACACACATATATTAAGTCATTACGACGTATACCTTAAACTAACACCACGTTATGGGACAATTTCATCTCCACAGACCTGGGGGGTGGAGGGGGGGGAAGAGCTGGAGACAGTGCTCGGAGCACGGGAAACGGGGAAGGTGGGGGGCAGGGCAGAGCAGCTTGGTCTCTTGCGCCCAGTCTCACACGGATGCGCCTCCTGCGGCGTGCGGCCTTCGCAGCACCAGCCTCCTGCGTGCAGGCCATGCCTTTTCTCACTGTCATCTCTACCTAAGCGACCTTCAGTTTCTCAGTGAGCTTTTCTGGCTTCCGAAGGCATCAGGGACACCTGCCCTCCCCCCTCCGGGGCCGCCAGGGCCCCAGCTTGGCTGCTGCCCCGTGAGCACCCAGCACAGGGAGCCGAGGGCCCGGCTTCACGTGACTGCGCCCTCCTCTGCCACCGAAGTGAGTGGGACCGACAAGGCTTTGCCCTCAAGGAGCCGCACTGCAGGGCCTCACCTTCAGGCCGGGGAGGCCGCTGCCCGCTCACACGAGCCTACCATCCCCACTTATAGGGAAGGCCGGGCTGGATCCCGGTGGCAGGTATGTGGGCATTAAGATACACACTCTCCTTTTGATTCTGTTGGGAACGTTCCGTAATAAAAGTATCGGAGGCAGAGACATGAGTGGTTTCAAATCCAGCTGCAAATTGGCAGGACAGACGGACATTCCAGATCCCAGGTGCCAGTTTGCAACTGAGTTGCTTCTCATGGGGTGACCCTGCGGCTCCAGAGGCAGGGGAGGGCCAGCTCATAAATGACGTTTACACGAATTCCTACAACAAACTCGGGGACTGCACCCCGCCTGCCCGCCATGTTCGCAGAGTGAGAAAGTGAGAGGCAGCTCAGCCTGTGTGGCTCAGTGGTTGAGGATTGACCTATGAACCAAGAGATCATGGTTCGATTCTCAGTCAGGGCACATGCCCAGGTTGTGGGCTCACCCCCAGTAGGGGAGGCGGGGCGTGCAGGAGGCAGCCGATCAATGATTCTCTTGGGTCCTGGCTGGTTTGGCTCAGCGGATAGAGCATCGGCCTGCGGACTTAAGGGCCCAGGTTTGATTCCGGTCAAAGGCACATGCCCAGGCTGCGGGCTTGATCCCCAGTAGGGAGCATGCAGGAGGCAGCCGATCAGGGATTCTCTCTCATCACTGATGATTCTCTCTCTCTCTCTCTCTCTCCCTCTCCCTTCCTCTCTGAAATCAATAAAAATATATTTAAAACAATGATTCTCTCTCATCACTGATGTTTCTATCTTTCCCTCTCCCTTCCTCTCAAATCACTAAAAATATATATTTTTTAAAAAGAAAGTGAGAGGCAGAATGTGACCTCAGGTCTGTCCAACTCCAGGCTCTAACCGTGGGGCCGCCCTGCTGTCTTCTCACGAACGACGGACGTGTCCACGACCCACAGCTGCAGAGCAGCTGGGCCCGAGTGACCACCCTTAGAGCTGAGCTCCCGCCGAGGTGGCCACAGCAGGGGAGGGGCAGGGGAGGGGCCGGGGGAGGGCCTCACCGGCTGCTCGATGACCCGCAGCACCGTCCGCTTGATGTCGGCGATGGCCTCGGTGTACACAGCTGCCAGTTCGTGGATCAGCTTGTGGTTCTGAGGGAGGAGGGCCAGGTAGAGGTACAGACACTGCTTCACGGTCTCGTCGGTCCAGGGCGCCGCCACCTCTGAGGGGCAGGAGACGGGATCAGGCCGGCCCACTCCCCTCCCACCCCTTCCCGCGCCCCGTGCCTGCCCCTTCTTGGGGGCAGTCGGAGAGAGCGGGGCCTGGAAGCAGACTCTCCTAGGGCAGGAAGCCAATCATCAGGGAAATGGGGTGGGATCAGGACTGCCCCCCTTTTAGGAACCTCTGCACTGAATTCCCACCTCGTCCCCTCTGACCACCAATCCACAGGGCAGCAGTCTCCCCTGCCCCTCTCCTGCTCAGGGCACGCGAGTGCTCTGTGCCCTCGGCAGGAAGTCCCAGCTCCACAACTTGCTCCGCCCGCCAGGCCCTGTGGGGCAGCCTCTGCCCGGGGCTCTGACAGCCCCCCGAGCCCTCACTGGGAGGCTCTTCCTTCCGCACCTCCTCGCCTCTGGGCCGCACGTGGCCAGCGCCTCTCGGGGAAGGTTCCCAGCACCCAGGCTGTGCCGGGCGCCTGTGCTCCCAGGAGGCCCTGTGCTTCCCTCCAAGCCCGAACCTTCCAATTCAATGGCTCCTTGTCTTAGGGCCCAGGTCTCCCCATCTGTAGTTCTGGGGGGACCAGGCCTTTGCTGAGGGAACAGGCGATGATCCTGCCCGGTCCTCCTGGAGCCCCACAGCTAGCTCTCCTGTCCTCCGCTCTCAGCCCAACGTCCCTTCCTCCGGGGCATCCTCCCTGACCCCTCAGGTTGGGCCAGGTGCCCTCTGGGCCCCTAAGCTCCTTGGTGGCGCCGTCCTGGGCGTGCTGGTCTGGCTATTCCTCTGCTGTGTTCCCCAGTGGGCGGGGCGGGGCTCAGCTTGGATCCAGCCGTTTCCAGGGTCCAGTCCAGAGCCTGGGTCACAGCACGTGCTCAAGAGGCACCTGATGAATCGGCACCGAACCTGTGTCCTTGTCGGCTCCAAACAGCACCGATGGCGGGTTGGGGTGGACCAGGAGCTGCAGGTAGTTGAGGGCAAACTTCTCTACGTACTCGCGCAGCTGTTCCTTCTCATACATGCGCTTGATGAACAGCAGGGCCTGGGAGCGCACCTGCGGAGAGCGGGGGCAGACGGTGAGCGGGCCCACGCCTGAGAAAGGCCAGGCCAGCTGAGTTCCCTGCGCCCAAGGCTGTGAGCCCACGCAGGGTCCCGCCTCGCTCGCTGCCTCCTGCTCAGCCCCCCCCCCCCCCCCCCCGTACCACCTGCCTTGCTTGCTACGCTCCAACCAGAAGGAGCTTTCCTCACTTCCTCCAAGGGGGCAGCATTCGCCCTGGCTGTGGGACCTGGCAGAGGTGCCCAGTGTTTGGAATGCCTGCCACGGGCCATATCCTGGGTCACTCAGACATCCCCTGCTGGGAGCCCTGAGCACGGACAGGGGCCGGGCCCCAACAGCACCACGGGCCGAGCCGGAGCACACGGAGGGTCTGCCGAGCGAACGGCCATGGGACACCAGGAAGGGAGCTGGCGTGAGGCTGCCACAGGGACAGGGACAGGCCCTTTCAGCACACGCACGCACATGCGTTCCCTCTGCCCAGAGCACACCGTCCGCGCACCTGTCAGGTCTCGGCCCACACGCCTCCTTCTCCAGAAGACCCCCGCCCTGCCCACCCCCATCAGGTGGGTCAGGGCTCCCAGCCACCCAGGCAGTGTCACCGCCCGCTGACAGGGCGCCCTGCCCCTCCCCTGCTCAGCGCCCAGGCCCAGCACAGCGCCAGGCGTGAAGGGGGCTCCCCCCACGGGCGGAGTAAGAGCAGGAAGGGGACTGCCTTCCCGGGAGGGCGAGTATACACGTGTGCACATTCTAACAGCTTCATGCCATCACACGTGGAAACACCACCACCACCCAGCAGCTGCTGCGCGCAGGGCACCTCCCGGGGACAGGGGCGGCACCGAGGCCGGTCCTCAGGGCAGGAGGGGCTGCGGGGAGTCACCTTGTCCTTCTCATGGGAGCTGAGGTCCAGCAGGACATGCAGGTACTGGAACTGGCGGGACGGGCGCTTGAAGATCAGGTCTCGGAGAGTGGACATGCCCAGGTAGGTGCGACTCTGGCAAGAGGGAGGGACCCGGCTCAAGCCGCCTGCGGGGGGCCTCGGGGGGCTCTCTTGCCTGGCTCAGATCTGGACCTGCCCGCACACACCCTTCCACGAGGTCTCGGCTGGGTGCCCCTCAGACCCCACGCAGGGCCCCGTCCCTCCAGGATGCGGGGACAGGGCGCTCCGCTGCCCGGCCTCACCTCATCCTCGCAGTACTTGCGAATCACCTCCAGGGCACTCTCCGTGATCAGTGGCGCCTCCAGCACAACCTTGGTGAAGATCCTGCGGAGCGGGAGGGACAGGGAGCGGCTGCAGAGGACGCCTGGCCCCCCAGTTCCTCTGAACCAGAGCTCAGAGGCGGCCCGCCCTCCCGCAGCGGCGCGCGCAGCCCACAAATAGCTCTGAGGGCACAGAGCAGGCTTCGCACGCTGCCGGCGGGTGACCTGGGTGGAGACGTCACCTCTCTGAGACTCAGTTTCTTCCCTTTGTCCACTGGGGACTCCGAGCTCTCCTCATTTAATACAGCAACAGGAGGGAAAGGTGGGGGAGGGGGTTGCTATTTTAGACGTGGAAGCCACAAAAGAGATAACGACGGAGTCAACGCTGGTGGGTGAGAAGGAGCCAGCCATGCAGTGTGGGGAGCATTCCAGGTAGAGAGAACAGGAAGTACCAAGCCCTGAACTTGGCATGTTCAAGGAATAGACGACAGAGGCCAGTGTGGTGCCAGTTTGGGGGTGGCAAGGAGCAGAGGGGCACAAAACAGAGGCTAAAGAGGTAGGAGGGATTGGATCCCACAAGGTCCCAGGGCATGGGAAGCGCCTGCAATGTATGCCGAGAGCAATGGAGAGCCAGAGGAGGATTTCAGTGGGCGAGCAGCACGGGATTAGCATTATCCAGTGTCCCTGGCTGCGGGGTGGAGAGCGGAGAGATAAGCTGGAGGCTGAGGACACAGAGGAAGGCACAGAACCGGTTCAGGCGAGATGGGGCTGGAGAGAAGCCTACGAGGCAGCACTGTTATTTACAGGTGAGAAGGAGGCCAAAGGGTGAGGGACAGGCTCAGCCAGGTGCAAACAGCAGCTGGAGATCAAGCCCGGGGTGACCAGAGCCCACACTGAGCGCCCTGCTATGGGCCTCCAGCCGGTGGGGAGAAGGGAGGACGGACACACGCGGGGCTGACTGGGTGGGAAGAGAGGGAGCTAGCCAGGATATGGAAAGGAAAGGCGGGACACAGGAGGGGGATGCTTGGGGACGGGAGGGTGCAGGGCCGCCCCTCACCCATCCTTCTGGTCTGGCTTCTCCTGCAGGCCGGAGAGCAGGCGGATGAGGCAGTCCTCGTACTTGTCCAGGGAGCCCGCGGTCCCGGCCGCGAGGTAGGCGTTGTACTCCTGGTAGAGCCAGGCGAAGGCCAGGTCCAGGCGGGCCCGGATGTCTTCCAGAATGAAGGACAGGACCTCAGCCTTCAAGCCGGCGTCGAACTGCGTCACGAGGCTGGCCAGGATCTTTATGCGCACCTGACAGGAGAGCGAGCGCGTTGGCAACTCCCGCCCAGGCTCAGAGCACCCCCGTGCAGACCCGAGGGTAAGTGAGGAAGGCAAGGTGGAGAGCCTCATGCCCAGCAGGTCCCATTTTGGGGGGGAAATAAAAAGGAGAAAAAAGTCAATCATTATAGAATAAAACGAGTTTCTAGGAGCAGGACCCATGCACTTAAATACACCAAAAAAGATCTTGAAGGGTTCCTGAATTTGTCTAGGGAAGGGGATGGGGTGCAGATATCTCTCTCTATAGCCTGGAGTTCTTTAAACTTTTTTTTTCTTTTTTAAAAAAATATTTTTTATTGATTTTAGAGAGAAAGGGAGAGGAAGAGAGAAACACCAATGGGTTGCCTCCCATCTACAACCCGATTGGTGATCGAACCTGACACCCGGGCATGTGTCCCAACCAGGAATTGAACGGAGACCTTTTGGTGCATGGACGACGCTCAACCGACTGAGCCACACCAGCCAGGCCTGGAGGTCTTCTTTAACAGAGTGTTTATATACGACCTGGTTAATGGAAACAACCTTGCCCTGGCCAGGTGGCTGATCTGGCTGGAGTGTTGTCCTGTACACCGGAAGGTTGCAGCTCCAACTCCTGATCAGGGCACACACCTAGGTTGTGGGCTCCATCCCCGTTGGAGGCGTGTACGAGAGGCAACTGATCTGTTTCTTTCTGAAGTTTCTCACTCTTTCCCTCCCTTCCTCTCTCTAAAATCAATGAACATGTCCTCAGGTGAGGATTAAAAAAAAAAAAATACATCTTCAAAAAATGGGAAGTCACTTGACTGAGGTTACAATGCCAGCAAGTGACAGAACTGGGATTTAAACCAGGTATGTGTGAATCTAAACAATAAAAATAAAAATAGCGTTAAGCACAGAAAACACAACAGCAGCCCTCCGTGTGTGTGTGTGTGTGTGTGTGTGTGTGTGTGTGTTCCTTGCAGCCAGCCCTGAGAGCTGAGGCGCTGATGATGATGTTCCTTGCTCTCAGCAGTGAGAGCCGCTATCTGCGTGGAGATGGAGAACAGGAGGCTTGGAGAAGTGGTCGCCTGGTGAGCGGCCGAGCTGGGAATGAGAGCCAGGGAGGGGCGTCTCTCTGCTGTGAGGTAGGCTCTAGGACGGGGACTGGAAAGATGGATTTGGGGGGACAGGGCGCACCTGGGCCGCCCCGCTGCAGGCCACGGCCTTCTCAGCCCGCAGGATCCGCTTCACCGCGCCCAGCTTCATGGCCTCGACCTGGGCGTCCGTCAGGGGCTTCAGGACATCGCTCAGACGGAAGATTTTCTTGCGCCCCCCGGCACCCGCCAGCCTACGTGGGAGAGACGACAGGGACACAGAGGCTCGGAAGGTCCTTTCTGGAGCTTGGGCCCAGCCGTGACTCCCCAGGCCACACACACACACCGCACACTGCCTGCCTGACGCCCCTGTGACCCCGCGGCACGGCAGAGCACGGGGCAATGAGGAGAACGCTCTGGTTTGGTAAAGGGTGTGGCAGGGAGAGCGGCCATCAGGAGGCAATGAGGGAGCGGAGGTCTGAATGAGGAGGGGACGATTCGCACAAATTCTAGGCAGGGAGAACAGGAAGTGCAAAGGCCTTCAAGTGGGGACAAGAGGGGAACGGAGAGCCTTGGAGGGGCAGGAGGTCAGCACGGCCCCGCTGACTGGACCTGGGCAGGGACCGGCTGGATTGTGGTCTGTGAGGGAGGTAATAACAAGGACAGTGATGGTGACAACCAGCAGCGCTTATGACATGTTAGGAACCATGATCATCTCAACCCTGAGTTAATTATCTAACCATGACTGTGGACTCAATTTAATTCTCTCTTGATCCTTAGAGATAGAAAATATCATCCTAGTTTTATACATAAGAGGATGTTTTTATGTAAAAAACTCCACAACTCCTAAGGCCCTGGTCAGCGTATCTAACTGGCTAGGGCAGTGGTCGGCAAACTCATTAGTCAACAGAGCCAAATATCAACAGTACAACGACTGAAATTTCTTTTGAGAGCCAAATTTTTTTAACTTAAACTTCTTCAAAATAGACTCGCCCGGGCAGTGGTATTTTGTGGAAGAGCCACACTCAAGGGGCCAAAGAGCCGCATGTGGCTCGCGAGCTGCAGTTTGCCGACCACTGGGCTAGGGTGTCAACTCAGGCACCAAAGGGTGGTGGGTTCGATTTCTGGTCAAGGGCACGTAGTGGGTTGCAGGTTCGAACCTCAGCTCTGGTCGGGTGGGTATAGGAGGCAACCAACCCTTCCTTCCACTCTCCAAAAAAAACAAAACAAAAACATCATCCCTGGCTGGTTTGGCTCAGTGGATAGAGCATCAGCCTGAGGACTGAAGGGTCCCAACATTTGATTCTGGTCAAGGGCACATGCCAGGTTGTGGGCCTGATGCCCAGTGGGGGTCATGCAGGAGGCAGCCGGTCAATGATTCTCTCTCATCACCGATGTTTCTATCTCTCTCTCCCTCTCTGAAATCAGTAAAAAGAAAAAAAGACACTGTCTCTGTTTATCTTTGTCACACACACACACACACACACACACACACCCCAGCACCTGCGGGCACTCACCGGGGCTGCGTGACGGGGATGATGGGCTCGGGCCTCCGCTTGGCCTGGGGCGCCTCCTCCTCCAGGGTGGCCATGGAGCCCAGGGAGCCCACCACGGAGATGGCCTGGCCCTGGGCGGACAGGCGCCGCTTGATCAGGACACTCTCGGGCTTCACCACCTTCTCCTCCTTGGGCTCCTCCTTGCACTGCTTGGTCTGCTCCACACCTGAGGGAGGCGCGCAGGCTCCGGGCACGTCCGACCACGTGACCCGTGCAAGACCCGCCCGTGTCCCAGGCTCTGTTCTAAGCCTCGGACACACAAAACTCTGCAAAATGCACGTCTGGAACAGGTAGGCTTTGTGTCCCTTTGCAATACAACCGAGGCTCCGACTAGAAATGCCATTCACTGCTGGAGGGGCTAATGGAACAGCCACTTCGGAAAGCGGATGGACATTTAATGGCAACCAACACACCCTGACACATGACCCAACAACTGCATTATATGCTCAGATAAATGAGGGCACGTGTGCATCAAAACATTTACACACAGATGTTCACAGCAGCCTTACTCACAACGCCCAACACTGGAAACAACCCACAGGTGCGTCCGCAGGACGGCGGATAAACCAATGGTGACTGCGCGCCTCAGGGAGTAATACTGAGCAAGAAAATATAAACTATGGTTCACATGCCAACACGGGTGAATCTCCAGAACTTCTGCTGAGCAAATGAAGTCAGACTTTCCATGATCCACTTATATGAAGTTTGAGACTAGAGAAAACAATCTCTGGAGACAGAAGTCACAACAGTGAGCACCTATGGAGGGAGGATGTGGGAGTGTTGACCAGAAGGAACTTTTTAGAGTAGAAATGTCCCTCTTCCCACTGCATCGCCATCCGGGTGGTAGTTACACCGGTGCACTCACTTGGTAAAAATTCACACGTAAGAGTTGTGTGTGTTGCCCTGGCCGGTCTGGCTCAGTGGATAGAGCATTGGCCTGTGGACTGAAGGGTCCCAGGTTCAATTCCAGTTAAGGGCACATGCCTGGGTTGTGAGCTCGGTCCCAAGTAGGGGGCGTGCAAGGAGGCAGCTGATCAATGATTCTCTCTCATCATTGATGTTTCTATCTCTCCCTCTCCTTTCCTCTCTGAAATCAATAAAATATATTTTTTTAAAAAGAGTTGTGTGTGTCACTGAATATAATTTGTAACTCAATAGAACTGTTGACATGAGAAAACACCCGAGACTCGCCCTAGCTGGTTTGGCTCAGTGGGTAGAACATCAGCCTGCAGACTGAAGGGTCGCAGGTTCGATTCCAGTTAAGGGCACATGCCTGGGTTGTGGGCTCAGTCCCCAGTAGGGGGCGTGCATGGAGGCAGCTGATCAATGATTCTCTCTCATCATTGATGTTTCTCTCACTCCCTCCCTCTCCCGTCCTCTCTGAAATCAATAAAAAATATTTTTAAAAAACCACACAAAAACACCTGAGGCTCAGAGAGGTTAAGAAACTTAGCCCAAGTCACACAGCTACTGAGTGACTGAGACAGTCTGGTTCAACTTAGACATCAAACCCAGTCTGTTGGATTTCAAAGTCCAGGGTCTAAAATACCGAGCACTTAACAGATCTACAGGATCCGTAACTATTTCATTACTATTTTAAATATATTTTTATTGATTTCAGAGAGGAAGGGAGAGAGAGAGAAACTTCCATGAGGAGAATCACCGATAGGCTGCTTCCTGTGGATCTGTAATTAACACCTAAAATCTCATGTGACTTTTCACCTGCTCCACCATGAGGAAGCGCCCGTCCAGGAAGGAGAAAGCAGGAGGCCCAGGGCCAATCCCTGGTCTCAGTCGGCTCCGTGTGCCACTCACCTGGCCCCAGTCCCGCGGCCGTCATCTGTGTGGCCATGAGCCGCGCCAGGTGCTTGATCTGGGCTTCGGTGCCTGCCGACTCCACTGGGGTGTAGATGGCTTGAAAGGAGGCAGGCATGACCTCAGGCAGGTACACCATGCTGATGAGGACCTGTGGGTGCCCAGGAAGAGGAGCCCTTTCTTACTCAGCTCCATGCCCAGGCCCCTGGGGAGATGGCAGTGACTGTGCCAGACCTGGGCCTACTCTCATGGGGCTCAGGCTCCTGGGGCAGTCAGAGGGGCCACGAGTAAGGATGCAGTGTGGTGCGTGATGGGGGAAGGTGAAGGGGCCGTAAGACACATCAGGAGGCCAGGGACAGCTCTGGCTCCCGAGGAGCTGGCACCTAGGCTGAGGTCTGAGAGGAGGATAAGAATCCGGCCCGCAAAGGGTGAAGTCTTGCTGTGGGAGGGGCTATGTATTCCAGGTACAGGAGCAGCATGGGTGGAGGCAAAGAGGCAGCAGAGCTAGTACCCTGCCCAAAGAGAGGAAGGAGGTTCAGGAAAAAATATAACACGGACCAGAAACTGACTTAAAAAAAAAACAAATCAGTATCCTAACAAAGCATATCCATGTCTGTCAGGAAATCATAACAAGACAATTTCAAACTAAGTTTAAACTTGGAAGTTTAAGCACATACTTTAAGTAATTAAGTAATTACAAAAAGATAATGAGTTTCATAAGTATAAATCAAAATGTGTGGGATGCAGCCAAAATGATACTTAGATGGAAAATCAGATCCTTAAATGCTTATATTGGAAAAGAAGACAGAAAACTAATAACCAAGCATTTAACTTAAAACTGTGGGGAAAAAACATTCAAAGAAAGCAGCAGGAAAGAAAGAAAAAGAAAAAGACAGTAGGATATAACAGAAAAGGTTACAAAAAGAATATCAACAATTAAGAGCCAGTTCTTGGAAACCACTGAAAACAAGCAAATCTATGGCAAGATGGAACTAAAAAAATAAAATAAAATAAAAAAGGAGTAAGGAGCCGAAACCGGTTTGGCTCAGTGGATAGAGCGTCGGCCTGCGGACTCGGGGGTCCCAGGTTCGATTCCGGTCAAGGGCATGTGCCTTGGTTGCGGGCACATCCCCAGTGGGGGGTGTGCAGGAGGCTAGCTGATCGATGTTTCTCTCTCATCGATGTTTCTGACTCTCTGTCCCTCTCTCTTCCTCTCTGTAAAAAATCAATAAAATATATTTAAAAAAAAAAAAAAAAAGGAGTAAGGACACAGAGTGGCACATTACTACAGCAGGTATTGTAAAAGCATAAGAATCTTGTAAACAACTTCCTGCCAATTATGTGAAAAGGACAATTTCCCAGTATAATAAGGAGAGACAAGGTACGAGTTAACGGAAGCCAAATCCGACAGGGACTGAGGCAAGTTGAATTTAAGTTTTACCTACGAGGACACAGAGGGAAATGGCAGGGATCTGAACAGGGAAGTGTCATGACTTGCATGTTAGAAAAATGCGACAGCCAGGAGGTAGGCGGGTGGTGCTCCGGGTGAAAGGACAGGGCCTGGACCAAGCCAGGGTCCGGGGATGGAGAAGAGGGGCAGGATCGGGGGAAGGCAAAGAGCTTAACTCCCAGGTTTCTGGCTTAGAAACTAGGAGGCTGGTATGCCAAGGACACAGGAGGGGCCACGGCCTGCAGAGAAGTGTAGAGAGAAATGTCCTAAGTTTAGTTTCGACATGTTGAGTCTGAGATGCCTGTGGAACATCCGAGAAAGACGCAGGAGATGGCTGCATACCCAGGCCTGCAGCTCACCAGAGAGCTGAGCTGGAGGGCAAACCCCTTCTCGCCACTCTCATGACAGAAGTTCCACTCCATTCCCCAACAACTGGCCCCGGGGGGTCTCCAGGCAGAGAAGGGAAGGCTGAGGGTGACTGCCGACAAGCGTGGGGAGACGCATTCTTCCACGAGCACCCGACAGAGGCCTGGGTGCTGCGACAGCCAGAGGACAGATGTGAGGCTCACTCCTCCCAACCCCCAATGAGCTCAATCCAGCAGCTCTTTGTGCGGAGCAGGGTAACTTGGGGAATCTGAGGAAAATGCTGGCCATCCTGCTCCCCAATGCTAACCCCACACCACTTAGCACACAAGTCATGGGGTTAACTCTCTAGTTAATACACCCCTGCCCCTGGGGTGAGCGTGAGAGTGAGTGGGTTTGGATGGGAACTCAGACCACCTAAAGAGGAGCTGTAGGGGGTGGTGACCAGTGACCCCTGAAGGAGGAAAGGTCAGAGGGCCCACTGCCCCCCCCGCCCAACTAGAACAGAGGGTGTTTCAGGACGGATGCCATCTGCAGAGGTGAGTGTGGAGAGGAGGCAGGAAAAGGACACAGACCCTTCCTTCCTCCCGCCCTGCGGGGACGGCCCCACCCTTGCTCACCAGGTTGGCCACATTGTCGGGGGTCAGCAGAGGCTGCAGGAACTCGGCTGTGATGTCTGTGTCGGACTGGCCCGAGATCTGGGCTGAGACCTTCGAGGTTCCCGACGGGCCTGGTTCCAAGTCCTTGTCCTCGTCGTCTTCCCCCAGGTTGGGCTCTGGGAGAGAAGGAGACAAGGTACTGGCTCTGGAGAGGCAGCAGGTCCCCCTCCTCCCAGGGAGCCAGCGGGCCTGGCCGCGCAGCCTCGGCAGCCAGGAGCAGTGCAGTGGACGAAGACCTGGTTGCAGGCCTGGCTCTGCCATCCAGGGGCCGTATGACCCTGGGGAACTCACTGCCTCTCTCTGGGCCTCAGTTCTCATCTGGGAAATGGGAATAAGTCAGCCCAGCCCAGCGGATCACACTAAGCTCCAAGAAGATAACAACTGGTTAACTAGTAATTTCCAGAGCTTCACTGTTTAAAAACCTCTATCTCTGAAACAGTGCTCAACGTCACCAGGTTCGGGGAAATGTAAACAACGCAGCAAGAGCATTTCTGCTCCTATGACGGACAAGGAAGTAAAAGGCTGCCCCGCCTGTGCTGCGCCGTTGGTTGAGCATCGATCGTCCCATGCACCAAGGGACGGCAGGTTTGATTTCCAGCCAGGGCACATGCCGGGTTGTGGGTTCGATCCCCCCGGTAGGGGGCATGTAGGAGGCAGCCAATCAAAGATTCTCTGTCATCATTGATGTTTTTTATCTCTCTCCCCCTCTCCCTTCATCTCTGAAATAAAAAATATATATTTAAAAAAGAAAAGGTTGGTGTGACAGTTGTTGGTAGGGGTGTGGACTGTGGAAATGTAAAGTGGTACAGCTTTTTGGAACGGCAATTTGTTAGGAAGTCAAAATTTTAAATGTGCACACCTCTTCAACAGAGCCGATTCCACTTCTACATATCCACCCTAAAAACGTCTATTTTCAAGGTAAAATGTACAGAGAATTCACGGCGGCCCTGACAGCACAGAGAGGGGAAACACGGCTCCGTCAGTAGGGACAGGCTGGCTGAATACAAGCACAGTGGTTCTGGCTCAAGGAAAAACACCGATCATGTGAACCTTAGAAAAAAGCGTTCAGGAACAATCACGTTCCTTGAAGTTGTATTTATGAAAATGGAAAAACTGGAATGTTGGACAGGGTGATGATTTAAGTAATTTGTAATGTTGCATCAACCAAAGGCACATGTAACTTAATTACAAAAGGTTGAACAGCTCAATAATGGGCACTTCATAGAAATGCAAATGGATAATAAACGTAAAACAATGCGTAGCCTGACTCCAACTCAAGCAAGAAAGCAAATAACCCTAGGATATGGTTTATACCCAGAGGTTTTACAGACTGTCCAGGGCTGGTAGGAGTGGAGTGTGTAAACTTTAAATGCACAAAGCCTTCGCCCCACCAGTCCCATTACTAGGAATCTGTCCTGTGCCTGGAAACATTTGCAAGACTGTTATACTATAGAAATCTTTATACTTTAAAAAATGAAATGTCCATCTACAGGGGACTCGTTAAAATGGCCCACATGCACTCCAGACGATTACTCCACCATTAAAAGGATGCAGTGGATTTCTATGTGCAGATATAGAAAGAGCTCCAAGATGATTACTCAATAAATTAAGGTATAGAACACTCTATTTTGTATGCTTAATAATGGGGGAGGGGGGGGGAACAGGTCCCTACCTCACTCCTTATATCAAAATTAATTCCTTATTTTTTTTAATGAACCCCCCCCCACACACACACGATTCTTTCATACATGTTCTAGAAACAAACATAAGTGATTTTTAAAAAATTTTCGAGTCAGGAAGGTTGCCATGATTGATACTATTGATAAGTAATGTAACCATTAAAAAGTACTTAAAAAAGAAAATCCACATAAACGAAACAAAAGGAAGGAGAATTCTACACCTATGAGGCTAAGTGTAATACCTGGGGAGTGGTTACTTTTGGGGAGAGGCCCAAGAGGGAGACTATTTTTATTCTGTTCCTTTCTGTATAATTTAAATAACTCGTAATTACTTTAGAGTATACTCTACACTTTAATAACTATTTTGATATCATTTATGTCATCACATTTACACAATGTAACTATAACATTAATAAAAATGGAGATTAGTTTAATGAAGTAACTGAAACACTTTAAATATGGTCAGTCTCTGCCACCCCTCCTGCCAGGCCCTGCCCGGCTCCTCCGCTCACCCAGCTTCATCTTCTTGAGCGAGGAATCCGAGTCATCTCGAGGCCGCTTGCGGGCATCCTTGCTGCTGGGCATGTTGCGGGTGATCTCAGCCTGAGGGGTGCCCAGGTCCACCAGCAGGGTGGTGATCTGGGCCTGGAACTCTAAGGAGGCCGGGTGCTTGAGCACATTCAACAGGTGCAACTTGAGGTTCTTGCGAACGCTGCTCACCTGAGATTTGGCCAGCGTCGGGGGCAGGTTGGCTGAGGAGAAACAGGTTTCTGCTGTGGACAGAGCCCGCGGGCCTTAGTCTCACTTCCCGAGCCCCAGCAGTGCTTGCAGGCGTCTCCTGAAAGTTCCTTCACGCTCTGATCGAATGTGTAGCCTTCCCTCTATACAAGCTTATGCTTCAAACCCCCCGAGAGGTTTTCATCAGTGTTACAACCTAATCCAGAGAGAAAACGTACCCTTCCCTTTATTACATAAGAGCCTCATCTCCCTCCATCCCTGGACTGGAAATCCCAATGTGCCTCCCCTGGGGATGACTACAACCATCACCTTCACCTCCAGAATGTCCCAACCGAGCTGCTCCCACAGTTCACTGCGGGGCCTGCCACCAGAATGCCTAATAGTCACCTTGGTGAGCGAGCCTCCCCTGCTCCAGAGCAAAAGAGGACGCCCGTAACTTTGCCTGCCCAGCGTCCTTCCCCCCTTCCTCGGCCAACAACACTCCCATTCTCCTTGGAGGGAACCACCCTGGCTCCATGCTCAGTCCAAGTGGGCAAAGCCTCAGGGCCAGTAAGATCGCAGCAACCCCTTAGCCACTGTGATTGGTTCAGATACAGGCTTGTCATCTCTTCTCGGCCAATCAGAAACAATGAACATCAGGTCACGGACTTTGCTGGAATGATTGGCAAGGAGACACTCTTTCTGGGGTTGCCAAGTGAACAGAATGGAAGCCTGGAGCTACTGGGGGCCATCTTTGCTACCCCCCAAGGGAAGAGACACAGAAGGACCCCAACATGGAGACAACAAACCAACAGATGGAGACAGAGCCATGATCTGCACGCACTCACATCTCAACTCAACTTTCCAGTTTTGACATGTGCACAAAAGCAGAGAAAACGTACAATGAATCACCATGTACCCATCAACGTTTTGCTTATTTTGACACATGTATCCTCCCTGCTTTTTGGGGGGAGGGAGGAGAGGCTGGAATGTTTTAAGGTATTTCACAGACATCGTGTCATTTCACCCACATGTCCCTCAATAGTAAAGCCAGCGTTGAACCAGGCTTGTCACACGCAACAGAAAGGTTCCTGTGTAACCTAGAGAGCCCTTCTTTGTGTCCACCACCTACTAGACGAATGACGCATCTCTCAGGAGCCCACCACCTAGCGCTCACATTTCCTCAGCAAAGAGCCGACGGCCGGGTAGTGGGGGGGGAGGGGAGGACCAACCTACCATGCAGGGTTTCATAGGCCTGAATCACCTCAGACATGAATATGGGCCTTTGGCGGGCGATACTGGCGAGGGAGCCCAGCGCTGTAGTCAGGTTGATGGAGGAGATGGCGGGGTGCACCATGAACTTGAGGAGCTGCTCCAAGGCTGCCTTACCCTCTTCCCACAGCACGTCTAATGAGAGGGAGAGAGAAGGGAACCAGTTAGTAGGAGCCTTTCTCCCAGGACTCTGGAGAGAGCAGCCTTTGGGGCCAAAAGGAGAGCGACCTTGTACATGGATGGCTGTGATTGGCTGAAAAACAGAAAATTCAGCACTGATGAGTCTTATGAGACTTCATGAGTATAAAGATGTAGTGATGAGACTGCTCAAAACATGAAATAATTTTAAATATCCAACTACCAGAATCTGACTGGATGAAGTATGTTGATGTAAACGCTGAGTACTTATATATGTGTACGTACACACAGAGAACTCAGAGTCCCTTGTACCACCACTCTCCTTGAACCCAGTCCCCAAAAGTTAACCCTTCATAACTTTGCTGGTTATCTTTCTTTGCAAAAACACTGGATAAAAAATGGAATAAACCCAACCAGCATGGCTCAGTGGATGAGCATCGACCTATGAACCAGACGGTCATGGTTTGATTCCCAGTCAGGGCACATGTTCAGGTTGCAGGCTCCATCCCCAGTGTGGGGCGCGCAGGAGGCAGCCAGTCAATGATTCTCACTCATCATTGATGTTTCTCTCTCTCTCCCTCTCCCTTCCCCTCTTAAATCAATAAAAATGTAATAAATAAATAAATAAAAATAGAATGGGATATAACCATACTATGGAATATTGTATAGCAACTGAACATGACTTTCTTTCTCTGTTATCCTCACCTGAGGATATTTTTTCCATTGAGTTTTAGAGAGTAGGAGTGAGGAGAGGGGGAGAGAGAGGGAGAGAGAGACAGACAGACAGAGAAAGAGAGAGAGAGAGAAAAAAAACATGGATGTGAGAGAGACACATTGATTGGTTGCCTCCCTCATGTGCCCTGACCAGGTGACCAGGGCTGGGGATCGAATCCACAACCTAGGTACGTGCCCTTGACTGGGAATGGAACCCGTTACCCTTTGGTGTGTGGGCTGATGCTCTATCCACTGAGCAACACCAGCCAGGGTGAACATGATTTTCATAGGGAAAGATAAAACTTAAGATAATACTGTTGAGTTACAAAGGTTGTCAAACAATATGGAAGAATAGCAGCAGTGGAGGAATGCTTACTATGCCAGCCATATTAATTACTCACAACCTAAAGTATATAATGACCCCCAATTACCAATGAAGAAACAGAATAGGTCGCTGGCCCAATAGAGCAGAGATTCAAACACAAGCCACTACACTCTAATATCTCTCAGCTGGAAATCTAAAGCATGTCCTGTTTTCTGTAAACAAAAAAAGTCACCAAACGTGAAACTAGGAACACATACAGGCAGGTATCTGTCTGCATGGAAACGTCTGGAAGGAAACAGTATTCTTAGCAGTACTTTTCTCTAGGAAGCAAGACGGGGGGCACTTTCCCTTTTACCCTCCACATTCATTGCTCAACACTTTAGTGGTATCAGCGTCCTACTTCCGTAATTTGCAGTTGGAAAAACTAGCATTTACTGAGCGCTCACCTCCTCCTGGAGCCTGACTAACTGTCAGAGGGTATACCATCAACTCCATTTCCCAGAGGAAAGTGAAGTTCAGAGAGAGAGAACTTGCCCAAGTTCATACAGGAGCGTATGTAAGTGGTGAAGCTGGGATTTGAACTTAGTGTCCAGGCGCTTAAGCACGGCATTATACTGCCTCCAGAAATTAAAAACCAAGTAGAAAGGGAGGAGGAGGAAGAGGAAGTGAGTGATAGGCGGCACAGCTGACGGGGGGCGCTCACTGTATTGGATGTAGGGGTGGTCACGCGGCACGCGGTCCAGGCTGATGTCCTGCTCGTGGCGTCGGGGTATCTCCGAGTCAGCCATGCGGGGCGACAGGGTGACAATGAAGGCCTCCACAAACTTGATGGCGTGGGTACGGACACCGTCGTTGTCGGAGTCCAACAGCACAATGATGTCCCCGGCCATGGCGGACATCATGTCCCAGCAGGCCTCCTGCAGCTCGCTGATGACCCGAGACTTCACCATCCACTGGGAGCGGCCAGGGAGGAACGCACAGACAGAGAAATGGGGACAAGACATCAGTCGCCAACTCGTCCACACCCAGATATCCATAAACGATGATGAAAATTCCATTTGGCCCTGGCCAGTGTGCTCAGGGGTTAGAGTCGGTGTGAGCACTGAAGGGTCGCGGTTCGATTCCGGGTCAAGGGCACCTACCTGGGTTGCGGGTTTGCTCCCTGGCCCGTCAGGGTGCGTGTAGGAAGCAACCAGTTGATGTGTCTCTCTCACAGTGATGTTTTTCTCTCTCTCTCCCCACCTCTCTCCCTCCCATCCACTCTCTCTGAAAAGTAATGGAAAAAATATCCTCAGGTGAAGATTAACAAAAACAAACAAACAAAAATAAGAAAAAAAAATTCATTTGGGAAACACTGGGTTACAGCTGTCCCCTGCCCGTGCTAAAGGATACTGGGGACAGGACCAGTGGTGATTAAGAGATCTGGTCCTGCCCACATGAGGTTCACAGACAGTGACCACCCAGAGTGATGAAGGCTCAAATCTTAAGCGAGACAAAGGACTAAGAATGCTGACCATAAGAGGTGGAGGCAGAGACTAAATGAATTCATCTTTACATGATCGTTAATGAACACACCATAGTGTGTTCTTTTCCTTACAGCACTTACTACAACCCAAATTAATATTTCTGTGATTTCTTTAAAAGTATGTTTTTATTGATTTTAGAGAGAGAGGGGAAGGGAGAGAGAACAGAGAGGGAGAGACAGAGACATTGATGTGAGAGAGAAACATCAGATCAGCTGCCTCCTGTATGAACCCCAACCAGGAATAGAACCCACAACCTGGGTATGTGCCCTGACCAGGAATCGAACCAGAGACCTTTCGGTGCATGGACGACACTCAAAACAACTGAGCCACACCGTCCAGGGCCCTGTGATTTCTTAATTAGGGTGTGTCTAATGAGCACCATGATGGCAGGACTGGCCCATCCATCTTGGTCACAGAAGAGCTCCTTGGGGAACGTTTGCTGAACGCGTAAACGTATAAAGGAGGGGTTCGTGGTGGTCCCTGACCATTGGACGACATTAACATCAGACCCGTTGTTGTCTGTTCCCAAAGACCAACAGCACCTCTTGCTCAGAAAGAATCTGACCTGACCCTGGTTCTGAACGCGAACAGATGAGTGTAAATACGACGTGTCAGCCAGGATGCCCGGGGCGGGGAGCCCTACCTGCAGGGCCACCTTGTAGAGCTGGGTCATGGTGAGGATGGCCCTCTTCACCACATTCACGTTCTCGTCCCTCAGGAGCATGTTGAGGTTCGCGATCAGTTTCAGCAACAGCTCGATGTCTCGCTTGCTGGGGATGGAGGAGAAAGGGCAAATCAAGTCCGTCTCTGGGCAGGTGGAAGGAAGCTGGGCTCCACGAGGAAAAGGAAGTCAGGGTCAGTGTGTCAGGAGGCTGGAGTGGAGGGGGGCAAAGGCAGGGAGGGCACCTCTCGTTTGCCAGCACATCCGGACGCTGAGAACAGTGGCTGGCACCTGCGGACACAGCTGCCCCTGAACCCTCTATTTACACTGCTCATGCAACCCCCACTTTGCCCTAAGAGACCCCTGCTGTTCAAGTAAGGGGCAACAGAGCTAGACACCTGTATGAATCTGGGCAGCCAACTTCGTCTCATTTAAAATAGTTACCTACCTCATAGCTTGTGAAGATTGCAGCAAGACATGTGAAGTGCTTAGAAGGGTGTAGAAAGCATTTGACTAATATTAGCCATTACTACGTTAAAACACTTTGTTTTACGTAATCACTAGTTTTGTTTACTAGTTTGTTTACCTAAGTCTGAGGGCTCTGAATGAGGGGAGGGACCCTCTTCAGTCTGAGCACTAGCAGAGTCTCGATTTTTGCTGAAGGAAAGAATGAAAGGCCTTCAATAAATATAATAAAGAAATTAAAGAAGGCCACACCTAGAACTCAGAACATAAATATCATTTTCACAGCACATTACCACCTGAAGCTAACTAGTCAAAAAATATGAAACGCGGCTGTCAGCTACATGAAAGCAGGAACAAAAATCTGTTTTTACTCGGTTATATTCCTGCAGCCTGCACAAATGCCTGGCACATCGCAGGCAAGTCACACACAGCCGCTGAACGAATCATTTTGCTGTGGGTTTTTTGCAACTCTGAAACTTAGCACAAATTCTCCGAGTAACAGGTGGAGGTTGAGAATTTGGGCAATGGTGTTACCAACCCAGCTTAGAATCCCAGCCCGGCCACATGCTGCTGTGTGGCCTCAAAAACTCACTTCCTCTCTCTGAGTCCGTTTTATCTTTGGTTAAATGGGCCAAAATGCATAGTATTTTTTTGAGAGTTGAATAACAAAGTAGGTAAAGCATTTAGTACAGTGCCTGACGAGAAATTTCACAAAATAAAGGCTATTTTCTCACAGTCACAAAGCAGCTGGTAAATGTTTAATGAAGAAGTGACTCAGCTTGAGCAAGTCCCTTTAACATTCAGTTTCCCTTTCCATAAGAGGAGGAAAACCAAATCTCCATCCCGAAGGCTGCGGTGAAGATTACAGGCGACCACAGAGGACAGGAGTTAAGAGTGTGTGGCAGAGTAAGCATTCCACAGGGTTACTATTCTGATTTAAATTCTTGCTCAACAAATACAGTCAGCCCCTCCTATGTGCCAACACTGTTCTAGCCACTGGGATACAGGTTCTGCAATAGAGAAGTCCTGCCCTAGGGAGCTGACATGCTTGTGGGGATGCATCCAGGTAACGCCAAGAACACGATAAAGAAGAGTGCAGCCCGGCCGGTGTGGCTCAGTGGTTGAGCATCGACCTATGAACCAGGGGTTCACAGTTCGATTCAGTCAGGGCACGAGCCTGGTTGTGGCTCGATCCTCAGTAAGGGGCATGCAGGAGGCAGCTGATCAATGATTCTCTCTCATCATTGATGTTTCTCTCTCTCCCTTCCTCTCTGAAATCAATAAAAATATTTTTTTAAAAAATAAAGAAGAGTGCAGAAGGGGTACTGGCATGGCCAGGAAGGGCTTGCTGAGGAGGCCAGAGGAAGGGAGGGTGTGAGCCAGGGGGCTCCCTGGAGGTGAGGGTCCTTGCAGATACACTGTTGCAAGCAGAGGGGCTAGGAAGCAAAACAGCATTTTCTGAGGAACAACAGAGAGGCCAGGAGATGTGAGTGAAGATGAGAGGCCCAGGAAGAGCAAGGGTGAGGAGCGTGGGTTTCAATCTCAGTGAGACTGTGGTGGGAGGTCTGAAAGCAGGGAGGACCCAGATCCGTTCACATTTTGGCAGGATCACTCTCTGCCAAGCACAGGAGGAAGGGGCGATGGGAACAGTGTTTCCTTTCGGGGAATTAAAGTGTTTTGGAACTACATTCTGAATGTGCTAAATGCAACTGCAGAGTTCCCTTAAAAATAGTTAATTGTCTGTCATGTGAATTTCACCTCAAGTAAACAGAGAAGAGAGTGGAGGGGGAAGCCTGCACAAGGCCACTGAGGTGGCCCGGGGGGAGGTATGGCGGCTGGGAAGCGGCTGAAATGGTCAAATGCTGTTTACATTTTGAAGGCAGGGCTCACTGACGTGGGTGACGTGTGGGAGAAGCAGAGGTTAGCCCGACAACTCCAAGCCTTTGACTTATTTGCTGGGAGCCTGTGCATGGGACGGAGACCGGGTCTAGGAAGCGGAGGGCAGGCTCTGAGGGCAGGGCCAGGTGGGGAGCTCAGAGGGTGACTCCAGGGGCACTCCCAGGGGCTCCCTGCACCGCCCCTACCATGCCTCCTCGATGAAGCCGATGACGAATTTGCGCACTTCAATCGACTTATCTACTTGGAAAGCGATGATCTCCTGCCAACATCAGGAAGAAGGCGTCAGGGCCGTGCCAGGACCCATCCCCTCACCCTGCCCCACACCCTCTCTCTCCCATCAGTCACTCACATCCAGGAAGTTGTCCAGGAGCGTGGGATCTTTGTTGATGATCAGTTCCTGGACCTGCCAGGAGATTGGGGATGGGGAGGAGGAACACCCATGTAAAACCAGGTCCTGTCGGTGCAGACAGGAGTGTGTAGGGGACAGGAGCACGGGGTAGGCCGCAGATAGAAGACTCAGTTCAAATCCTGGCTCTGCCACTCCGCACCGTGGCCTGGCAGGGGCTTCTCCTGAGTCTCTTCTGTACGGGGGGCTCGCACACAACTCCTAGGGCTGCTGCGGAGCTTCATTAAGGTCCCACCAGGCCACGTCCTGGGGGACAGCGAGTACGTGATACGCACGGGGCTAAAGAGGAGGGACGTGCTGCAGGGCTCCGCCTTCCTGAGGCTCGTCCGTCATCAGCTCCCCACTGTCCTGTCTCTACTCCCCCCCGCACGGCCACAGTCCGGCAGGCACGTATGACGGTGGGAACCCGTGCCTGAGGCCCTTGTCCCTGCCAGGCTCTTTGGAATCAGCGCCTCCCACAGACATTCTCATGGAAGCCCAGCGCCAGCACAGGCCTGGCTCCTATGACCCAAGGTGTTGCTGTTGAGTTACCTTCATAGCACCACCCCCCCCCCCCGAAGGTGGCCCCTCAGTACCCCACTCTACTGGTGGGGGAGTCAGCTACACAAGGCTACGTGCTGAGCAAGTAGCAGGACTGGGGTTCTGAACTCCACCTGCATCCTGTTTTGAACCACCCCACACGCCCACACCCCTGCACAGATGCCCATGTCCTCTTTTGCCTTTGCACAAGCTGTTGTGGCCTCTCTGCAAGCCCCCCTCCCACTCCTGGCTGGTCTCCGTCCTCATCCTCCGTGCCTCAGCTCAGAGGTCCCCTCTTCCAGGAAGCCCTCCCTGAGCTCCACAGCCCCTGGCCGCCTCCTCCCCGCTCTGCTCACTCGGTCCTCACTGTCACGTGACCTGCATGTCTTCCCCACTGGACAGGACCCTGGCAGGGAGGAAATGAAGGATGAAGAGCACAGGATCTGGAGCTGGAATCCAGCTCCTAGCAGAGTGACCGTGGGCTGATATTTAAGCTCTGAGACTGCTTCTCGCCCTATAAAACGGGGATGACATTACCCTGCCTCCCAGAGCTTGGGTGGGAACTAAAGGAGAGCAGGCCTGAGCAGCACCGAGCACCACGGCAGGCATATCCTAAGTGCTGGAACGGGGACACAGTGCTGTCATTACCAAGTGTCTTCTTTTTCACGGCTTCCATGCCCCTCCCCGTGCCCTGCCTGCCCAGCAACCCCCTGCCCCTCACCTGTTTGAGCAGTGTGATCTTGGACTCACTGGTGACCAGTGCCGCCTGGTTCAGGAGATCAACCACCTAGAAGGAGGGGGAGAGGCAGGTGGTGGTGCTAATCTTGCCAGCCCAGCCCCCTCACACTCCCTGTGCTCTGCCAGCTGGGGGTGGATCGCCCAGACAGGGGCTGTGCCCCCCCCACCCCCGCCAAAGCCCTTCTCTCATGCTCACTCTCTCTGAAGTGGTCATGACATCGATGCCAAGCCCCTCCTCTTGCGTGAAAAACTGTGATGCCACGCTCCGGCGCGTGATGCTGTCCCCGCTGCTGCCGGCCATGGCTGCTGCCCAGTGTGCCCTGGAGAAGGAAAAGATGGACGGACCTTCCCCTCACCGCCCACAAAGGCTCAACCCTCCTTCCCAGCCTGCTGGGTTCTCCGAAGCCCCTCCCCGTCTCAGGGTCTGTCTCAGACCGTAAGTGCACGTGAGGCTGTAATTTGGGGGAGACCGATGCCTCTCGGGTCAGAGGCAGCACCAAGCCTCACCTCCGGTGCTTTACACACAGCGGACTGAGCGCAAACATCTGCTGAGCGGTGAGCAAGTGAACACACAGCAGCCCCTCGCTGGCCTCAGTGCCTCTCCATCTGAGCTCTATGCTCTGCACTGGACACCAGAGCGAGCTTTCTGAAACAGGGACTGGGTGCAGAATCCTGCACACTAAGTACCCAATACACAAGAAAGGGCCTCGTTAAGTCCATTATGTTTCAGCCACTTTCTAGAATGCTATGGAGCTGTCTTTCAAAAGGTGGTAATAATAGTGTGGCCTCACCTGGTTGGTTAGAGTGTTGTCCCAATACACCAAGGTTTCGGGTTCGATCCTCGGTCAGGACACATACAAGGAACAACCTAGATATGTATAAATAAGCGGAACAAGAAATCAATGTTTCTTTCTTTCTCTAAAAGTTAATAATAAAATAAAAATAAATCAATAAATAATAAATTAAAGAAAAAAATGTGGGGGAGGGTGGGGAGGGGAGACGTTTGGGCATCTGTCCCAAAGCCACACTGGCACAATTATGAAATAAGAAGGACACCAACCACAAAACTATTCCTAATAGCAAAAGACTACTAGTAATCCGAGCGTTCTCCAATAAGGAGACCGGCTAAAAAACGGTGATATATCTACACAATCAAATGCTATGCAACTGTAAAGAGGAATGAGGGAGGGGAAAGAAGGAATGAGGACAATCTCTATACACTAATAAACAGTGGGCTGCAGCACACATTAAGTGAAAATATGCAAAATGGAAGACAGTGTGTACTGTGTGTTCCCTTTTTACAAAAGAGGGGATTATGTATATATGCTTAAAAAAAGAAAGAAAGATGCCCTAGCTGATTTGGCTCAGTGGATAGAGCATCGGCCTGTGGACTGAAGGGTCCCAGGTTCAATTCTGGTCAAGGGCACATGCCCAGGTTGCAGGCTTGATCCCTAGTAGGGAGCACACAAGAGGCAGCGGATCAATGATTCTTTCTCATCATTGATGTTTCTATCTCCCTCTCCCTTCCACTCTGAAATCAATAAAAGTATATTTTAAACAAACAAACAAAAAAGAGCCCGCCTGGTGTGGCTCAGTGGTTGAGTGTTGACCTATGAACCAGGACTTCATGGTTCGATTCCCAGTCAGGGCACATGCCCGGGTTGCAGACCCGATCCCCGGTGTGGGGTGTGCAGGAGGCAGCCCATCAATGATTCTCTCTCATCGTTTATGTTTCTCTTTCTCCCTGTCCCTTCCTCACTGAAATCAATAAAAATATATATTTAAAAATGTATACAGCTTTTAAAAGGAACATATATACTGTACCCAGGTATCTGCTAAATGAATGACTAGCCAATAGCCTGCTTCCTAGTCTCCCTTCTGCCCGTCACCCCCACATCTTGCTTCGAGTCAAAGCCAACATCTTCACCAAGGCCTAGACCTCCCATGATCTGGCCCCTTCTACCTCTGCCTTCATTTCCCTCACCTCTCTCTGCTCTGGCCTCCTGTTGTCCCTTCAATATGCCAAGCATGCCCCTTCCTCAAAACCTTTGTGCTTCTCTTCCTTCTGCTTGGAATACTCCTCTTCTACAGATACTGGCCCAACTCCCTCCCTCCTCATCCTTTCAGGTTTCAGCTGAAATATCTTGGCAGTGAGGTCTTTCCTGACCACCCTATTTCAAATTTCAATTTCCTCTCCCTCCCCATCTGTGTTGCTTTATTTTTCTCCATGGCATTTATCATCAATGAACTATCTATTAGTAAGCTCCCTGAGGGCAAAGATGTGTGTGTGTGTGTGTGTTTACTTTCTATTTCCCGACTATGGAACAGTGATTGACACCTAGTATGTGTTCAGTAATTACCTGCTGAGTGAATGCCAAAGGGCTTCCCCAATCACTGGGCTTAGTATCCCTGCCCTTTGGCTCTAGAATGTTTGAAGCCCAGACAGTGTGGCTCAGTGTCTGAGCATTGACCTATGAACCAGGAGGTCACAGTTCAATTCCCTGTCAGGGCCCATGCCCGGGTTTCCAACTCAATCCCCAGAGGGGCCGTGCAGGAGGAGCTGATCCATGGTTCTCTCATCATTGATGTTTCTCTCTCTCTCTCTTCCTCTCTAAAATCAATTAAAAAATATATTTTAAAAAATTTAGAATGTATGAAAAATAACCACTATAATTTTTTTTTTAACAAAATGATTATTTGCTTTTCTTTTAAAAAAAGTGTTATTGATTTTAGATGGAGAGATATAGAAACATCTACGAGTGAGAAACCTCGATCCGCTGCCTCTTGCAGGGTCGAGCCCACAACCTGGGCATGTGCCCTGACTGGGAATTGAACCGGCGACCTCTTGGTGCATGGGACCACGCTCAATCCACTCAGCGACACCGGCCAGGCTTAACCGCTATTATGTATGAACTTATTTAACCTCACAACGCCAACTCTTCCAGGTAGGTACTACTTTTTAAAATTATTTTTATTGATTTTTTAGAGCGAGAGGAAGGAAGAGGGAGAGAAACAATGATGTGAGAAACACCAATCTGGTGCCTCCTGCAAACCCCCTACTTGTCAGAAACCTGACAAGTGCCCTGCCTAGGAATCAACCAGCAACCTTTCCATACCTGGGGCGACACCCAACCAACTGAGCCAGGGAGGTCAAGTCCCCTGACCAAAGGACCACAGTTCGCAAGATGCAGACCTAGGAGTAAGGCCTAGCCCCCTCACCACTGTGCTGTACTGTCTCTTTAAAAGGAACTGCTTCTGCCCTCCAGGTCTGTGGATGCAAGCCAAGGGGCACTGCCTCCCAACCACCAGCATACCCCCGTCGCCCATTCGAGCAAGATGAGCTTCTTATGATGAACTTTTCCACTCTTTTCATGATGATATGTTCAGATCCACCAACCTTTTTTTACCTGTCCTTCCTCTTCCACTTTCTGGCTTAGCCTTTATTTATTTTTAAAACATTTATCTATCTATCTATCTATCTATCTATTTATTTATTTATTTATTTATAACATCGATCAGCTGCCTCCTGCACGCCCAGCACTGGGGATGTGCCTGCAACCAAGGTACATGCCCTTTACCGGAATCGAACCTGGGACCCTTCAGTCCATAGGCCAACACTCTATCCACTGAGCCAAACCGGTCAGGGCTAGCCTTTATTTTTTAAAGTTTATATCCATATTTCCCTTTCTTTAATAAAAAGGAAGTATATAATAAACACCACCTTACTTTTCATTTGCCTTCACTTACTATATGCTGGAGCCCTCTCTAGATCCGTGTGTAAAGATTTCCCTCGTTCCTTCTTACAGCTGCATAGTGTTTTATTATGTGGATTTTTTTCCCTGCCAGTCTTCCTATTAAAGGACACTGGGGGTGTGTGCAGTCTTTTGCTATTACCAGCAACCATTGTTTCCCCTTCCTTCCAGGTGTACACCCCTCGGAGTACCACTGCCCCACTCCCACCTGGGAGTAACTACCTTCACATACAGAATGGCCCCAAGAGTATCTTTCATTCATTCAACAAATATTAACTGGGCATCTTCAGTGTGACCAGCACTGTGCTGGGAACACAGCAGTGACAATACATACCCAGTCCCGGCCCCACGGAGCTCACGGTATTTGATTATTCAAATAGCCAAACAAATAAGGGCCCAAAACCAAATCAGATCACATGTGACACAAAGCAAATGAACTGGGACCTAGGAGAGCGTTTAATAGGCAGATTTCGGGACAGAGGACAGGAAAGGACGACTTCGCAGAGGAAGTGACGTTGGTGCTGAGACCCGAAAGATGAATGGGAGTTAGCCAAGCAGAATGGGTGAAGGATGTTGCAGGCAGAGGGGCAGCATGTGCAAAACTCCCGAGGCCGGAAGGCGCATGGCGTGTTTGAGGAACCAAAGGCCAGAGCGGCTATTCGAAGTGAGGCAGGAGCAGAGACAGCGGAGGCAGAGCTGCGGCCGGGGACGGACACGCCTCGGGGGCCACGTTGGAACTTTGCCCCGAGGGGAGCACGGGAGGGTCCTGAGCAGAAGAAATCGGGGTCCCAAACGTCACTGCTGCCTTCTCTTCGAAGCGCCCCCAGCCCTCCGCCAGCGCCCTGCAGCCTCAGGGTCCCTCCTCCCGGGACCCCGGGACCCCACGCCCGCCCCGCTCACCGCAGCTCCGGCCTCCGTCCCGTGGCGCACCCTCAGCAGCACCCCTTCCCTGACGCCGCCACCGCCATCTTCCGCTCGCCGCCCGGCACGGCGCACGCGCGGCGCGCGCGGGGCCGCCGGGAAATGGAGTCCGCGCAGCAGGCCGAGCCCGCCCCGACCTCCATCCGCGCGAGCGGCCTCCCGCCCCCGCCCAGACGACGCCGGGCGGCTCTTCGTTTCCTGCCTTCGAACGTCGTGCCTTCTGGGAAGTGTAGTCCCTCGGCGGAGGCGCGGGACGGGACGGGACGGGAGAGAGGGTTCTGGGAAATGGAGTCCCGTGGTTCCGAGTCCCTGGACGGCTGGTGGTGGAGGGAGTGTGCAGAGTCTGGGTGGCGTAGCTCCTAGGGTCTTGAAGGCGGTCTGGGGCCCGAGGGGTGTACGAGCTGAGGCCCCAATCGCCTCCACCTTTGGTCCCGACCCTTTGCACAGTTTGGAGCATTTCCAGATGTTGAAAGCGTCCATGTTCCAGCCCGTCCAATGGGAATGTGGTTTCGGGGTCTCTTACCCGTCCCGAGGGCGGCGTATCTGGAGCCCTGGAGTCCCCCGCGCTCTGAGGCCCCTTCCTCCCGGCGGTCATGCTGGGCTCTGGCCCCTCTCCCCCTCCCGTCTAGAAGTTGAAACCCGCCGGGGCAGCAGGGCCCGAGCCCTGCCCTCAGGGCCTCTGTAACCAGCGGTGCCTCCTACCAGCAGCTCCCTCACGCTCCAGCCACGTCCAGCGCGCGGTCCGCGGGCTGCGGCTCCCGGCGCCTGAGGTCTGTCTCCTCGCAATCCTGCAGGGGGCGCCCCAGTCCGAGCGCGGGAGGGGAGCCCGGGGCGGGCGGGGGCGGGGTGGGGGGGGGGCGTCCCGGCTATAAAGCTTGGCCGCCTCCCGCGGCGCCCGGGACGGCGGGGACCCTGGGCAGTCGGACGGGCGGGTGCCGGTCGGAAAGCGGGCCGTGCGGGCTGAGGGATCCGGAGCGCTCGGTTCCCCCCGGGCCGGAGCGGGGGCAGGTGGGGGCGCAGGCCCGGGGGATGCTGGGCTCGGTGAAGATGGAGGCCCACGACCTGGCGGAGTGGAGCTACTACCCGGAGGCGGGCGAGGTGTGTCCGCGGGGATGGCGGAGCGGGAGGTGGGGGGGACAGGAATCGAGGTGCGGGCTTGAAGGGGGGCAAGGACCGGGGTGTGGGCTCGAATGGGGGCCCCAACTAGAGCTGAGGAGCAGAGGAACTGGAGACTCGGAGGCCAGGTGTCTGGGCGTCAGGGACGGGGACCGGCGCGGGAGCGCGGTTTCCGCGGGCTCGTCGGAGTGAGGGGTGAGTGGGGGCCAGGGAAACTTGGGCGAGGGTCAGGTCACCGCTTCAACGTGAGCGCTGGATGGGGGCGACCCCAAATGCAAGGGAGACACAGGAACAAACCAGAGCTAGGAGTCAGACCTCCAGGAGAGCAGGTAGGTAGGGGTAGAGCTGGGGAATTAGGAAGGGGATCAAAGTCGGGGTTGGGGCGGGGGGTTGGGGGGAAGGTGGACAGGAACTAAGAGATGGAAGAAGGGGTCACCATTAAGGGAAATCCGAGGTGGGAGCTCAGGGTTAGACTATAGTGTTAAAGATGTGGGTTCTGGGGTCGAGATCAATTGGGGTTCAGGGATCGAGTGCGATCTAAGGTAAGGTCAGAAACAAGGGTTAGGGCCCAGGAATAAGAGATGGAGATTGGTTTTGGGGGAGTCCGAAGTAACAGGTGGGTTCGAGTTGGGGTTCAGCTAGGTGGGGGCCCAGATGGAGTCGGAGCTGGGAGCGGGAGAGCAGGAGAGGGGTCAATTTCCATTCCCCACCCCCATCTCTACTCCTGACCCTTACTCCTTCCAGCTGAACTTCACTGGTTTCATTGTTTTTAGAGACCCTCAGCGGGGATCCTCCTCGGGGCTGGAGGGTTTCAGCTTTCACACCTCTGTGTTCTCCTGTAATTGCTAATGTCCTCACCAGCCCCGTTTCTTGCTAGACCACCCTGGATTAGGGGGCGGGGGGCTGTCTTAACTCCCTCACCTCCCCCCCAACAAGAGTCCTTCCCCAGGTCTAACTCCCATTCCTCTTGCTGCCAGGACTCCTCCGTAGCTCACTCTGTAGTCAACATTGTGGAGGGGAAGGAGGTCCTACTTGAGGGTTATGGGGATCTGGACGCTTGGCTTCCTCACCTGGAAGGGGGCTGTGGGCTGGAGGTCGGGGAGGGAGGCTGCAGCGGCCGAGCTCTCTGAGAACTGAGATCTGGGCTGCACAGGGGCCCCCACCTGCCTGAGTTATGGGTCTGGGGTTTGAAGCTGTAGGGTGGGACTCTTGGATCCCCAGACCTGCGGGGCTTGGCACGGTGCCCGGGAGGGGCCAGTCCCGGAGCCGTGGAGGTGTGAGGTGCACGTGGGGTGGGGCCGGCTGACCAGGGAGGGGTTTGGAAGTGTTGAGAGGTGGAGACCCGGTGGCTGGAGGTGTCGGAAAGCAGAGACCAGGTTGGAGGTGAAGGCTCCCAGGCAGTGGGGGAATCCCAGCTGAACCCCCGGAGAGTTCAGAGTCTAGGAATACGATTTCAGGGAACCAACTGGAAATCAGCGTTGGGATGGGCACGTCTTATGTAAATTGTGGGGGCCTAGGGTAGGGCAGTTGTTATTTGGGCCACAATCTGAAGTTGAGGGGACAATTGTGTCAGAAATTGAGGGACAGTCTGGAGGTGATCCGCACTTGGGGACATATTTTGGAAGAGTTGACATCTGGGGCGCTGGAGATGGAAATACTGTCTGAGGGTTTCCCAGCCTTCCCCTCAGCTGAGCCACCTCCCCCCCTTGGGTCAGGGCTGCGGAGAGAGAAACATTTGCACTCACTCAGCAACTGAGAAGTGAGAGGTCCCCCACACTGCTTGTAGCCCTCCACACGGTCTTGCTGGGGGTGGTATTTTCACCCCCAGGCTGGCTCCCTGCCTGGAAGGAAATTGTGCCCCCTGGCCTCCAATTCTCACAGGTCAGCCGGTCCAACTGCTCCCCCCCTTTTAGAGACGGAAACCCTGAAGCCTCCTGGAGGGCGGGGGGCTGCGTGAGGTTCTGGGCAGAGACTGGGACTAGAAACGAGTCTTCTGGTTTCACACTGCCTTCCCCTGCTCCCCGTCACACCCAACTCCAGAGACAATAAGGAAATGAAAGGGGAGAAATTTCACCCTCCTGGGGTGGGGGTGCAGGTCCCCTGAGGGCTTCCCCCCACAACCTCAGCCCCGCCCTGGCAGGGAAATCCGGCTCAGACCCGGACACTGGGGTTCATCCCAGCCCCAGGGCGTGGGAAAGCCTCTGGTGGATTAGGGCAGCGGGACTGCTGGAGGTCAGACCTCAAGGAGGACTTCCGGGTGGGTTGGGGAGCCCGGCAGAGCGGCCCTGGGGTCCCAATCTGCCTTCCTCTGTGATACAAGACAGTCTGCCCGAGTTGGAAATGTGGGAGGGGGCATCGCAGAGGGATTTAGGAACTCTGTGGATCCCCTGTCTCAGTCACAGTCTCACCTCTTCTCTTACTCTGGGGGGGCAAAGCCAGATACCAGGGGGGAGACCAGTGCGTGGGGAGGGGAGTAGCTGTGGCTTCCATTTCCGTGTGAGACTGTGGGGAGAGTAATAGGGACGGATGGAAGGAGGCACATAGGTACAAGGTGTGCTGAAGGAGAGAGAGATGGGGGTGGCAGAGGAGTGGGGGAGAGGGAGAGAGAGGGTGGAGGATGGGGAGGGGAGGGGAGAGGGATGGGGTGAGGGAGAGTCCTGAGCAGAGAAGGGCAGAGGGGAAGACCGTGGGGAGGGGAGAGATGGGGAGAGATGAAGGACTAACTGGAGTGTGGGGAGGAGAGACGTGGGGAAGGGGCGGGCCAAGGAGCATAGAGGTACTGAGACAGGGAGAGGGGCCGATGTACCTCCACAGACAGGGAGAGTCAGAGCCCAGGAGCAAGTGGCCACCCGGATGGACCTGTGAGAGAGGAGAGAGTTTGCAGCTGGAACTCAGACCTGGGTCGGTTGCCACCTGTCCCTGACGTCCAGCGTGACCCTGGCAGTCCCTGTTCTCTCTGGACCCTGGGACCTGCAGACACAGTAGCACCCCCAATGCCAGGGGACCCCAGCAGGGTCAGGGAGGAGGGAGCAGGGTGCCCGGCAGATGGAGGAGAGAGGATGGGAGACAGTGGATGGAGGGAATAAAGAGACACAGAGAGAGAGAGAGAGAGAGAGAGAGAGAGAGAGAGAGAGAGAGAGAGAGAGAGAGAGAGAGAACCATCCACCAGGCTTCTATTTTCCGTGTCTTGCTCACTTCCTGCTGGACTGTCGGCTCCAGGAGAGCAGGCATGTCAGTCGGCTCGGTCACTGCTCTTATAGCAACATCCAGAACACCGGTCTGGATTCAGAATCACACCGGTGCCCCTTCCTTGCTGTGCGACCCGACAGCCTCTCAGGGACTCGGCTTGCTCCGCTGTAAAATGGGCATTGCCCTAACCCAGGGGTCCTCAAACTTTTTAAACAGGGGGCCAGTTCACTGTCCCTCAGACCGTTGGAGGGCCGGACTATAGTTAAAAAAAAAACTATGAACAAATTCCTATGCACACTGCACATATCTTATTTTGAAGTAAAAAAACAAAACGGCAAAAACACCCGCATGTGGCCCACGGGCCGTGGTTTGAGGACGCCTGCCCTAACCGGTTTGGCTCAGTGGATAGAGCATCGGTCTGCGGACACAAGGGTCCCAGGTTCGATTCCGGCCAAGGGCATGTACCTTGGTTGTGGGCACGTCCCCAGCGGAGGGTGTGTAGGAGGCAGCTGATCGATGTTTCTCTCTCATTGATGTTTCTCTCTCTCTCTTCTTCTCCCTTCCTCTCTGTGAAAAATCAATAAAATATATATATTTTTAATTTTTTTTTTAAATGGGCATCATCATGGCGCTCCCCATAGTGCGAAGATGAAAGGGAAGCTTCTGGCAGGGCTGGGAGCAGGGCCTGGCGCAGAGCAGGTGGCCAGTGACTGCTTGTGGAATGGATGGAAGACCGTGGAGGGTTAGAGAGACGGAGCGGCCACTGTCTACTGTATTTCACTAGTGCACGTTTTTCCACCATTTGAACGTTTCTGAAAACGGAACGGGTTTTATAGCCAGTGGTGTGTAGGGGTTATAATCCGCAGTGGGTTTTTTCCATCCTGACTGATACGTAATATTGCAGCTTACACAGTGGCCGTGTCATTGTCTCTTCAGGGTGTGAGTCGAGTGAGGGATGGAGATAGGAACATAGTAAGTAGATGATATGAGGTTAAAACATGTGATTTCTAATAGTCAAAGCATTTTGACCAATTAAAAACTGTAATTTTATAACCTCAGGGATGGAGAATACACATGTAGGTTAGGTTATTGGGTAAATCAGCAGGTCTCAATTTGGGGAGAGGGGTGTCTCAGGATCACGGATCACTCTTAAAAATTATTGAGGCCCTCCGGCAGTTTTCATTGGTGTGGGTTATAGCTCTCTTTTTTTTAAAAAAAAAAAATGTTATTGATTTTTTATGGAGAGGAAGGAAGAGGGAGAGAGTTAGAAACATCGATGAGAAAGAAACATCGATCAGCTGCCTCCTGCACACCCCCCACTGGGGATGTGCCCGCAACCAAGGTACATGCCCCCGACCGGAATCGAACCTGGGACCCTTCAGTCCGCAGGCCGACGCTCTATCCACTGAGCCACACCGGCCAGGGCAGTTATATCTCTTAATGGTGACCACATAAGAAAGAAAAGCGGAGAAAACATGTTAAATGTATTATGTAGTTCCAAAGCAGCAATAACTTGTTAGTGCAAACGGTGTGTTTTGATCAAAATGAGAATATTTCAGAACATCCCGCGAGAGGGGTGGCACTGCTACGTCTCTGCAGATCCCTCAGTGCCTGCGCCGTAGGAGGCGGCTGTGTTCTCGTAGCTGCTGCGGCGTTCGGTCTGTTGCCACGTCACGTGTCACGTGGCCTCTGGAAACCTCCACTGAGCGCTCCTGAGAGAAGGAGAGTGGAGAAGGCTGGTGGTGTCTTAGTGTCACAGGACAATAGTTTGGACCTCAGAGACACCCTAAACCCTAAAAAGGCCTTGGCCCCTCCCCAGGGTGTCCCGGTCTCCACTTGGAGAACTCTCGAAGCTTGAGCGTGGGGGTCAGGGATGGGATCAGGGAGGGGTGCATGAGGAGGGATGAGAGAAAGACTTCAAGAAACAGCTGTCTACGGGGAAAAGGATGGAAAGCCACCAGACAGACAGACAGACAGACGGACGGACACGCAGTGGGTCCAGCAACGAATGGGGACCCACTGACCCTCCCTATCTCTCTTTCTCTCCATGCAGGTTTACTCTCCAGTGACCCCAGTGCCCACCATGGCCCCCCTCAACTCCTACATGAGCCTGAACCCTCTGAGCTCTCCCTATTCTCCCGGGGGGCTCCCTGCCTCCCCACTGCCCTCAGGACCCCTGGCGCCCCCAGCCCCCACAGCGCCCCTGGGCCCCACCTTCCCAGGCCTGGGTGCCGGCAGCGGTGGAGGCAGCAGCTCGGGGTATGGGGGCCCAGGCCCGGGGCTGGGGCACGGGAAGGAGATGCCCAAAGGGTACCGGCGGTCCCTGGCACACGCCAAGCCGCCCTACTCCTACATCTCGCTCATCACCATGGCCATCCAGCAGGCGCCCGGCAAGATGCTGACGCTGAGCGAGATCTACCAGTGGATCATGGACCTCTTCCCCTACTACCGGGAGAACCAGCAGCGCTGGCAGAACTCCATCCGCCACTCGCTGTCCTTCAACGACTGCTTCGTCAAGGTGGCGCGCTCCCCGGACAAGCCGGGCAAGGGCTCCTACTGGGCCCTGCACCCCAGCTCAGGGAACATGTTCGAGAACGGCTGCTACCTGCGCCGCCAGAAGCGCTTCAAGCTGGAGGAGAAGGTGAAGAAAGGCGGCAGCGGGGCCTCCGCCAGCAGGAACAGTGCCGGGTCTGCCGCGGCCACCGCCACCCCGCCGGCCGCGGTCGCCTCCCCGCCCCGGCCCCAGCCTCCGCCTCCCGAGCCTGAGGCCCCGGGCGGGGAGGATGTGGGGGCTCTAGACTGTGGCTCGCCCCCTTCCTCCACACCCTACTTCCCTGGCCTGGAGCTCCCGGGGGAGCTGAAGCTGGACGCGCCCTACAACTTCAACCACCCCTTCTCCATCAACAACCTGATGTCCGAACAGACGCCGGCGCCGCCCAAACTGGACGTGGGGTTTGGAGGCTACGGGGCGGAGGGCGGGGAGCCCGGCGTCTACTACCAGGGCCTCTATTCCCGCTCTCTGCTCAACGCCTCCTAGCAGGGGCGTGGGAGCGTGGCGGGTGGGGTGCGGCCGTAGCTCATACCATCAGGCTGTCCGGCCTGACCCTCCTGGGGACCCTTGGCCTGTCCCCCGCCAGTTCACGTCTTGGTCTATTACTCACTGTGGTGGCCGCCGCTTCCGTGGGCATCGTGTCCACCCATCGGGTACTGTGATCACCGCCTTTGACATCTCGGTGGGCCGTGGGGTACCGTGAAGACCTCCACGTGACCGACCTTGTTGGTTGACCCATTGGGTGCCCTGACGGCCGCACTGGGGGTGACCACGTGGTTGGCCCTTGGGACCCGGATGGACATCCCCGCGGCTGACCCTTGGGCGGTGACGGCGATGCCGTTTCCATTGCATCTTCTTTGGCCCGTTGGGCGCTGTGGTCACTACTTTTTGGTGGGCTTCCTGGCACAGTAGGTGCCACGTTGGCCACCATCCCATAGGACACCTGTCTGGGTCCGTTGGGTGCTCCGATGGCCACCATATTGGCTGGCTGACACACCGATGTACCAGCGTGCACCAGGACGGCCGCCACAGCCCCCGTGTTGGCCGTGTCGCTGTCCCTTCGGGGTGCGAGTCGAGTGAGGGATGGAGATAGGAACATGCCTCGGTGTGCTCTGGAGCCCCTCTGGCCCAGGAGGAAGCAGGGAGGACGCTAGGGTGTGGGGAATGTCTACTGAAGTCTGGTTCTTGCCTGGGACGTGGGATACTGGCTGTGTGTGAACATTAAAGGCGCCGTTTCTGCCTCTTCCTGAATGTCTCTTCCTTGGTGGGTGGGCCCCGTGGAACTTGGAACACCTGCATTGCTCCTTCCTGCCCCCGAGAGCTGGCTGCCTCTGGGGGAGGGGCTAGGGGAGGCATCGACCTGACCTTTGGCTCTTGGCTGTCCCTGACCCCAAGGACAGTTTGCTCACCGATAGCAGCCCCCGCAGCCGTGGGGCCAGGGCTGCGGGGGGAGGTGGCTGTGCAGTGACCAAGGCCATCTCCCCACCCCCACTCCGCAGACACACACCTCACCTCCAACTCAGAGGCCCAGGGGCTGCTCGATTTTTGGTTAAGTTGTGGCGGAGAAGACACACAAGGCGCTAATTGAAAGAGACTGTGTGTTGGCGCCTGTGTGTGTCTGTGTGCGCGGAGGCCTCTGGGTCCCCATTATGTCTATTGAGGTTCCGTGTGTGGGGGGGGGCGGGGGTGTTATCTATTGTTTCTATCTCATGGTGTTGGTTTGTATGTCTGTTCCTACTCTGGTGTGTGCTTACTGTGGGTGCCCTAGGACATCAGGCTCTTGCGTGTGTGTCTGCTTGTGTTGTGTGTGTGTGCTCTGGGTCTCACTGTTAGGAGTGTGTGACTGTGCTGTGTTGCAGGTGCGCCTGTCACCATGCTTCATGTGTATCTGTGTCAGCATCTGTCTGTCTGCTTGTGTTTACATAGTATGGCTGTCTGCTGTGCGCCTGTCACCGCTGTATGGAGGGTCGGCTGGCCCTGGTGTGTGTCTGTCGCTTCTGCTGGTGGGTGCGTGGGGAAGGAGCTGGGTCCTCCTTCGGCCACTGAGGGCCTCTGGGGGCCCCTGGCTTTGGCGCCTGGGTGTCTGTCCCTCCAGGTCTCTGCCTCGGCTCTGAGACTGAGGTCTGTCACTCAGGTGTTCTGGGGACATGGCTCTCCGACACACACAGCTGTGCAGTGACAGCCCTGGTTTCACAGGGTAGAAACTGAGCCCAGGATGGGGAGGCACTGGACCGAGGTCACGCAGCCAGCCGGGAGCAGGTGGCACGGTTGCCTGAAATGGTGTTTTCTAGGTCACATTTGTCTTCCTTGGTCATGGGCTCTGTCACTCGTCCAAGTGTTCAGTCATTCAAAGACCAGAGGCCGTCCCTTTATCCGTGTGTGTGTGTGTGTGTGTGTGTGTGTGTGTGTGTGTGAGACGTCTCTCCCAGTTTCTGCGTCCATCTGTCTTTTAATGTCATCTCTCTGTGGCACTTGGTCCCTAACCTTCTCTCTGTGCCTTTATCTCTGCCCCTTGTTTTTTTTTGAAAATGTTCGCTCACTCTCTACATCTGTCTCTCATATGGTCTGCCTCTCTCTCTTTCTCTCTTATTCTGCCATGGCTTTTCCTCTGTCCCTCCTCTGGGCCTCTGGGTCTTTCCTTTTCTTTCTAGGGGACTTCCTTTTCTCTCTTGGGGTCCACCTCCCCCCACTCCTTCTTTGGAGCTGGCCTCTCTCCTCCTCTGGTCTCCCTCTCCCAGCTCCCTAAGTTTCCGCTTCTACCTGCCACCTCGCACCGGCCAGGCCCTCTATTTCTGTCGCTGTGCCCGCCCTGCCCTGCCGGCTGCGTGTCACCCCCGCCCCCTGCCGTGCTGGCTCCCTGTCAGTCGTCCCTCCAGCCTCGCTGTCCTGGGCAGGCTGGGGAATTCCTCCCGGTTCCTGGAAAAAACAACTGGGGCCGAGAGAAAGGCCCTCAGTCTCCCCGGGCGCCTGCCCCCCTCCCTCGGGCCTGGGGGTCTCTCCCAGAGTCGGCCGGCCTGAGGCAGGAAGCCCTGCGGTTTCTGGCTTCTCCCAGGCGGCCTCCGGATCTGGCCCCCACCCCCCGGCCAACAGCCCAAATATTATTCCGCAGGAGGAGTCGGTGGCAGCGGGAGGAGGCCCGGGCTGAAAGAGGCTTTCAGGGCGGCCAGGCCTGGGGCTTCCTGTCCCCAGGCTCGGGCCTCAGGCCGCCCCTGTGGGGACCTCAGGTGGCCGGAGAGGCGGGTGTTGTTGTAGGGTCCTGGGCGGAGGGTGGGGCCATCCGTCAGGGTGTCTAGTGGCCACCAGCTCGGCTGGCGTGGGCAGGTGTGACCCCCACCCCAGGGACAGCCGGCTGATGTCCAGCGTGGAAAAGTACCACGGTCAGACGTGGGATGCATGGACAGACATGAGGACGCCAGGGATCAGGGATGGAGGGATGGCCATGGGGACACAGAAGAGCCTGGGAACACATGGACCTAGACACAGTTTGTGGGCCTGAGGTGACATGGTCCAAAGGAGGGGCCTGTGGGGGGAGACGGAGGGCCAGGGTGGGTCCCTGCGGTGGCCGAGGGCCATCTGCATCAGAAGACAGGAGGTGACCATGGCAATAGTAACAGCCACGAGGGTTAGGGCTCCCCATGTCAGGCGTGTGTGAACCTGTTACTGTAGGTGGAATTCGAGGTGGGAAGAGGTAAAGGGATGTGCCCCCAGCCACACGGGTAGGAAGAGTGGGGTAGCTAGGACTTGAACCCAGACAGCCTGGCAGACTCGGTGCCCCTGACCGCCAAGCTGTTCTAGAGCCTGGGAGGGGCAACAGCAGCCAGGGGGGCCCTGGGGTCCCCCAACCCTCGCATAGTCACCCCCACCACAACCGGCTGCAGGGGGGCACACTCTGGAAGCTAGCAGTGCAGGCAGTTTACGAGTGTGCACATGCATGTCCGTGTCAGTGTGTCACGGGGTGTCATGCGTGTATCCTGGTGTCAGGGTGTGTCATCGTGCCTACGGGTTTGTATGTTAACCCTGTGATGTGTCTCGGGTCACCGTGTCAGCGTGCGTTGTGTGTGCCTGTCTGTGTGTCTGTCCGCCTGTGGGTTGCTGTAGGTGTTGCTGCGTTTGTCACTCCGTATGCGTGTGTCCCTGTCCTGTCATTGTCTTTTGTGTGTCTGTTACAGTGCGTCTTTGTCACTGGGCCCTGTGGGTCTGTTTCTGTCTCCGACACTCTGGGTCTGCCTATATCTGTCTCTGTGTGTCACTATGTCTGTCCCTCGATGTGTCACCATCGACCCAGGTGTCACCGCGTTACTCACTGCCCAGGCCACAGGTGGGCGTGTCGGGCCCCGTGGTGCCAGAGCTGGGGCCCACCCCATCCCACCCTCCTTGGGCCAGGCCGGACGCCTGTTTGCCGTGCCTGCCCCAGGTAAACACCAAGATCCGGAACCCAAGGGCCACCTCCCTCACCTCCGCCCTGCCCCTCAGCCTGCCCCGGACTGGGCCGGACCAAACTGCCCGTGCCCCCAAGCTGGAGATGTGCCCTGCCCCTCCCCCCCACCCTTAGTCACCAGCCTCCCCAAGCCCCAGCCTGGGCCGCGTCCCGTCTCTGTCTGTCTGCTCCTGTGTGCGCGCCTCTCGGGGTGGCTGCTGGCCTCTCTGTTCCTCTCTGCCCCTCCCCCCTCACCTGGGTTTCCCTGGCCTGGCCTTTCTCTAGAAGGACCGTTGTCTGTATTCTGTCACGGCCCTTCTCACTGTTCTGTCTTCTCAGTGAAGTCTGATTTCTGTCTCCACTTGGGCCAGGTCAAACTCTGGGTCTCTCTGCCTCTCTCTTCTTATACTTTGTGAGTTTCTCTCCTTCTGTCACTGTCCCTCTCAGTGTCAGCCTCTAGTCCTCTGTCTCTGAGCCCCCAGCCACGACAGGAGCAGACTCTGCCATGCCCAGGCCGCTTAGGGAAGCGTGTGGCCCCCAGCCCACTGGGATATGTGTGTATATATATACACACACTCACACATATATAAAGGTATATGTACGTATTATTTATATCTGTTCCCGGGGGCAGAAGGGCAGACACTGGGGCCTTTGTGTAGCTGCTGCCCGCTGCCTGCCTGCCCGCCACTCCTCTCCCTTCGTCCCTGCCGCCCGCCCGCCTCCACTCCCCCCCCCCCCCCCGCACAGAAAGGTTCCTGTGGGGCCTGCCAGCTTCCTCTGCCTGAGGTGTGAGTGGGCACGCCACGGGTGAGGCGGGCAGGGGGGCCTGGGGGATTTTTCCAGCTTCAGGGAAGCTTTCCGGGTGGGGAGGGCTCTGAAAGAAACGGGGCTTCTCAGCTGGGCCACTGTGTCTGCTGTCCTTGGGTGTCCCCAGGGAGTCTGTCCCTGGGAGTCGGTCCATTCATGTAACGTCATTCTGCCTTTTCTCTGTCGGTGTGGGTCTTATTCTGCCACTGAGCATATGTGCTAGGTCCTCTATTGAACCCTGGACACCTAGGTACATGAGATGCTATTTCTTTGCCATTTCTGTCTCGTTTGTTCCATCCTTTTCTCCGTGCTTGAGACCCTCTACCTGTTCAAGACAAATCCAAAGTCCTTACCATGGCCTACAGCACCCCCCCCTCCGCCCTCCCCCCATGCTCCCTCACTGTCCCTCTAACCTCACTCTTAGGACTCTCCCCCTTGCCATCGCTGCACCGGCCACATGGACCAAACCACGGGCCTTTGCGCACGCTACTCCCCCAGATTCCTCCTGGCTCACCCCGTTCCCTCCTTCAGTTCTCAGCGCCATCTCCTCAGTGAGCCCTTCCCTCCCTCCCTCTTGAAATAGCAACCTCCGTCGTTCTCTATCCCCTTTCCCTGGTTTGTTATTTTTTAATCATTACCTGAGGATATGTTTACTGATTCTAGTGAGAGAGAAACATCGATGGATTGTTTTCCTCCTGTAGGCACCCCAATTGGGAATCAAACCCGCCACCTTTTTGGTGTGTGGGACGATGCTCCAACTGACTGAGCCACATTTTCTGGGTCTGTCTGTATCTCTCACCTGAATGTCAGCTCCGTGAGAGCAGGGCCTGCATCTGGTCCGCGCTGTACTCACAGCACCTACCGCAGTGTCTGTCCCACGTGGGTGCTGTCCACGCATTTACTGGAGGGGACCAGGCCTGTGCTGCGCGCTGCGGGGACACAGTGGTGACTTCACTGTCGTCTCAGTGAGGTCTGACTTCTGTCTCCTCTTGGGCCAGCCTCCTCCTCCTCTGCCAGGCCGAACTCTGGGTCTCTCTGCCTCTCTCCTCTTATGCTTTGTAAGTTTCTCTCTCTCCCTCTGTCACTGTCCCTCTCAGTGTCAGCCTCTATTCCTATGCCTCAGCCCCCAGGCACTACAGGAGCAGGGCTGGGAGATGAGAAGTGCAGGGCCTGTCAGAGCCCAGAAATGACACCTGATGCAGCCTGGCGGTCCAGGAGGGCTTCCTGGAGGAGGTGTCAGCTGAGCTGAGACCTGGACGGGGAGGAGTTGGCCAGGCCTTTTCAGGGGACCAAGGGGCCAAAACAGATGGAGCCTGTCCTTCACAGAGCTCCATTCTCTCCCCGTCGCACAGAACTCTAGTTCAAACCTGCTCCTTCTCGGTTTCACAGTGTGTCTCTCTCATTGGCTCTTTATCCCTCTCGAACCTTAGTCTCTCCTTCCCTCCTTCTGTCTTCATTGTGCGCCAGGCTATTTCTCTACTTCTGGAAATATCCATGTACCTGGGCATTTCGCTCCTTTTTTCTGAAGTCTGTTTCTGCCTCACCTCCTGCATCTCAGAGGGTCTCTTGAGCTCTCTCCTTGTCCCTCTAGGTTTGCCTTCTTTCAGGGAGCTGGTCTCTACATCTCCCTGCCACCTGTTGCCTCCCATTTCCCCCTAGGTCTCTTTTGTGTTTCTTTCTTTTTAGGAGCCTGGTCACCTCCTCATGATCCCCAAATACATCCAGAACCCCTTCACTCTGGACCCACCCTGGTGCTGGGGGGAGGGGGACTGATCCAGCCCCTCACACCCACACAGGTCAGGTCCTCTGCTCTGTTAATGGTTAACCCAACCTCTATCTAGAATACACACACCGACCAGGCTGGGGGTGACTCCCCTGCCCCCCACCCACCCACCAGCTGTTCTTAAAGGACCAGGTGTCCTCCACAGCTCTTTGGCCCCCATGGAGAAGGAGGGCCCTGGTGTTTGGAGGCCTCTAGCCCTGAGGATGGGGGAGGGGGAGCTACCCAGTGCTTGGGTCTGCAGAGCTGTGTCTGGGGAGGCCACAAGATTGCCAGGAGGGGTGCACAAGTAGGGAACTCCATCCAGTCTCACTTGCCCCAGGCTTATCGCCTGGTGTATTTAACCAGGGGTGGTTTTCCCAGCCCTGCCCAGAGCCCAGGCTGGCAGTGCCAGGGGTGACTGAACACCTGAGACCTGATGGCTGGGGGAGGAGGAGGGAACCCTCAGCCCAAGAACTGGGGGTTTAAGAACTCAATATGTGGACACTCTGCCCGCCCAACCCCCTAATATCTGGAGGTTGGGGCATATGGTCTGCAAGATGTGTGTGCGCGACACCCGAGTGACCCAGGTCAGAATGTTCGGATCTTCCAGATTTAGTGACTAACACCTGGCCTCCTGAGATCGGGGCAACCATGGGGCTCAGTGTAAGACAGGGCTGCTCAGTGGCAGAACTACCATCCCCCATCTGTCCATCCGCCAGCCTTTGTGCCCGGCATTCCGCCCTCCCCTCCCCGGAATTGCCACTTCAGGGCCACAGGGGAGGCCGCTGGGGTGGGGGCTGGGCTTCTGGGGCTGCCCCTTCCCCTTAACCCCTGCTTTGCCACAGCCTGCTCAGGCCCTGCCCCCTGACGTCAGCGAGCAGGAAGTCCTGGTTAATGATCAGCCCACCTGGACAGGTGCAGGACAAGGCCTGGCACATCAGAGGCGGCCGCGGGGGGAGTGCTTTTCACCCGGCCAGTCAGTGTTCTAGGATGGCCTCCGTTGAGGCTGGTCTCCCCCGATGCACACGAGGAGCCAGTTCAGGTTTGCCCGGCGCCTGCCTCTTGCGCTCTTGGGCCCCAGGACGCCAGAAGCAGCCAGCGTGCTTCCAAGGACCCCGTTAGTGTGACCCACGGAAGTCAGCCTCCTTCCTCGGGAAGTCCCTCCAGCGATCTTACCCAATTCTGACTCTGCCCACAAGCCTCGCTACCATTCCTCCTAAAAGCCTGATGCACCTTCCCTCCCCTCACGGGCGGAGTCCTCCTCCCTGTAGTCTCGGTAAATACGGGGGAAGCACCAGAAAAGAAACCTAATTCCCAAGCGTGGCTAGGGCTCCCAGGCAACAGCCATCGCCTCGGAGCCTCTGTTCTGTCACCTGAACAGCAGGCGATGGCTAGCCCGGTTGACCGGTGGCCAGCGTTTGGCAGGATCGCCAGTGGGCTGCCTGAGTGGAGAGCGACACCTGGAGGACACAACTCAGCACCCTCGCCCTGCAGGGCCAGTTCCATCCCAAAGAGGGCGCAGCAGCTCACACACTAAGGGACCAAGAAGGAAAAAACCCATTTTTCGGTTTATTGAAGGAGGAAAGGGGGCGGGAGAGGGGAGCGATAAATGCTTTTGCTTCATTTATAAGAGCGACATTTCCAGGAGGCCCCTCAAGGAGGAAGGGGCCACCTCTTCCCCAACTACGAGCAGCAGCAAAGCCAAGCCAAGGAGGGGAAAGGGAAACTGGGAGGGGGGGCCAAGGGACCCCAAACACCCCCCTCAAACAGAGGCCACGAGCTTTCTCCCCCCACCCTCAATGCGTCTACCCCAGGGGACCCATCTGGGAGGAGGACGGGGGTATGTACACGGGCGGGGGCGGCACTGGGCTGGGGAAGGGAGGGAATAATTTACCCGCAGCAGCGGTGGGTGGCAAGGGGACAGGGGGCAGTAGACTGGTGGCCGTGGTGGTCTAGGGGTCCCGTTCTTTCTTAACCTTGATGTCTCCAGCAAGGATGGTGGCTATCTCCCCCTGCATGAAGGCCCAGGGGACGGAGGAGCCTACCAGCGGGCACTTGTCTCCACTGGGGCAGTACACCTCGCCAGCGGGGCCCTGCGCCTTGATGAACTCTCTCGAGCAGGGAAAGCAGAACTTGTGTCCGGGCACCGAGGGGCACTGGACGAAGTGGGTGTCTTCCAGCCGCTCCCGGCACAGGGTACAGCACAGGGGGGCTCCGGGGGTGGCCCCAGTGCCGCTACCACCCCCGCTAACGGCTTCTGCCCCGGTGGTAGGGCTGACTTCGGCATCCCCATTTCGGGCCACGAGGCGATGCTGGGCTACAGGCTGGGCCGTGGAGGAGGCCGCTGGGCTGGCACCCCCTGCACGCCCAGGGCCCCCGCCCCCACTGGGGTCCTTGGGGGAGTGGCCCAGAGCTTCAGCCACATTCTTCAGGGCAGCGATGGGTGAGGGCATACCAGGGGTCTCGGCAGAGTACGGACCACCCGGAGCTACCCAGTGTCGCTGCTGCTGCTCCTCGGTGGTCATCTTCCCAGCCGCCTCCCCCTCAGGCTCAGGGGATGCCTTGCGGCGGCGTGTGCTGGGCGCCAGGTTCCGGGACGGGGCTCTCGGGGGTGGGCCGCACAGAGCTGCGGGAGCCGCCTCTGGGTACTGCTGGGGCAGGGCTTCGGCAGGAGCGGGCTCGCGGAAACTTCGGACGCCGTCGGTGAGCAGCTCTCCCAGCTGGCGCCACTCCCCTGAGCCGTGTCGGCGTTCATATTCGAGGTACTTGAAGCCTGATGAGGCCAGGGCCTTGCCTGGCTCCCGCAGAGCATCATGAAACATCTGGCGAGCCACGGCCAGGACTCCTGCATACACGTTGCCGGAACCACAGGGATACTCGGTGAAGAGCTTCAGCTCAAACTCGTAGCCTGGCGGGCGGGCGGCGGCATCGAAGGCGAATACCCGCCCCACCAGCCCGTGATCCTTCTTGAAGCGGACATTGAAGGGGGCACAGGCAGACAGCGCCAGCAGCTGTTCCCGCACTGCTTTCGGGCGCCCGTGCCACTCCTCTGCCCTGCCCCGCATGGCCTCATTCAGTTCTGCCAGACAGTCCGCATTCCTCTGCTGCTTCTCCTTCTCGAAATCGGAGCCGAAGATCGGACGGGCAGGGCTCAAGCCGGGTGCCAGAGTCAGAGCTCGGCTTCCCAGGCCAGTCACTGCAGCTGCCAGCAGCCCGGGGGGCACCAAGCCAGGCATGGAGCCAAGCAAGGCCCTTCTCGCCCCCTCCACCACGGCGTCCTCGCGGCCCAGCCCATTGGCGAGGCGGGACCCCAGCGTGTACTCCAGGGCAGGCGACGGCAGGGGGAGGCGGCCGGATGATGTGGCCCTGTCATAGCGGTCCTGGCTCGAAGCGCTGCCGCCAGTCCCCGAGGGCTGCGGCTGGGCCTGCGGTGGCGGCAGCTGGGGTCCCTGTGCAGCAGCAGCAGCCAGGTCCTTGGTGGTGGGGTGCTTGAGGGCCGGGGGCCCCGGTGAGCGGCCCTCGGGGAGCACGTGGCTGCGCTTGAGCTGGCGGGCGGCGTCGATGAGCAGTTCAATGCGATCCGCGCCCTCAAAGTTCACGCAGCCGCGGCACACGGCCTCACTGAAGTCCCACACCATGGCCCACGGCATCTTGGGCAGGTCGCACAGGTAGCACCACTGGCGGCGGGACGCCTGCACAGACGCCATGGCCCCCGCGCGCGCGCCGCCCGGCCCCCGCGTTCCACCCGCCGCCAACGTTCGATCCGCGCCGTCGACGTTCTATTCGTGTCCCCCCGGGAAGCGCGAGCCACCGTCGGGCCTTCGGCTCGGCCTCCCCGCGGATCCAGGCCCGGCCCCCCTTCCCCGCCCCCTGGGCCCTAAGCCTTTTTCCTCACTCCCGCCTCCTTGAAAAGGCAGACTAGGAGGCACGTCGGCGCCCCCGTCCGGTCCGGGCTCCGGGCCGAGGCTCACAGCTTGGGCCCAGGGATGGGCCGCGGGTGCCGCCGCCTCGGGCTCCCGCCGCTCCCGTCGCTTTCGCCGCCACCACTGCAACGGCCGCCGCCGCCGCCTCCACCTTCTTCTGCCCCAGAGGCCGCTTCGCAGGGAAAGTTACATAACGTGCCGGCAAAGCCTTCTGGGAAACGTAGTCCCGCCGGGGCCGGGTCTTAAAGGGGACGGCTGAGGGGACTCGTCGCTTCCCTGCCGCGCTACCCTTACCACTCCTCCAAAAGGGCAGGGAGTTCGGCGCGCTTCGAGGAGCTCGGGCACAAGAGCTGGGGGCAAGGATGTGGTACCAATGGTCAGAGGTACCACGAATCCAGAAATTGTAGGAGGCAGACATGTTTCCGGGCGTCCAGTCTCTGCTCGGACTTGCTGTGCAGCTTTAAGCACAGGTCTTGCCCTCTCTGAGCCTGAGTTCCCCGCCCGTCAAAGGTAAGCCAGTGGCCAGTTAAGAAGGCAGGCGCTCCTGGGTTGGGGTGGAGGGGCCCTGATTGGATGGTTTCTGGGTAGGGGACGGGAAGTTGGCAATTTGATGATGGGGGGGAGGGGAGGTTGTCCACTTGGCACTTTGTTTTCCTCAGAATCCTGGGTATCAGCCTCTGAGCCGGCCCAGCATCAGCCAGCTAAAGAGAGAGGTCTGGAGGCCTCTGCCTCAGCTGCCTCATCTGCTGGAGTGGTAAGCGCCCTCCAACTCGGTTCCAGCTCTGCCAGCGCGCTCTGGCGTCCAAAGGGTTACGACGTCCGTTTCTCCGCCCGCCTCCAACTTCACTACAATTCCCAAAATGCTCTGCGGATCGGACAAACTGACGCACTTCCGCTGTCTGGGAGGTCTGGGGAGGCCTTCCCTATTCCCACAGACTGTCCTACCTCCGACACCCCCCGTCAATTTGGGGAGGGGGGCTTCTCCCGTGTTTTCGGAGCACGGAGTTGAGGGGATCACCACCTTCTACTGCTCCCCAATTGGAGTGAGGGGAAGGCGGCCAGAGATGGCGAGCAAGAGGGGGAGGGGATGGTTTCTGAGAAGAGCAAGCGCCAGACCACCTTTCAACAACCTTGATTGCCTACTACCTGATAGGCCCAACCAGGCTCTAGGGACCCCCGTGTTTTTTCTTATAAAATTTTTTTTTTTATTGATTGCAGAGAGGAAGGGAGAGAGACAGAAATAGAAACATCAGTGATGAAAATCATGGATTGGCTGCCTCCAGCAGGTCCCCCACTGGGGATAAAGCCTGCAACCTAGCATGTGCCCTGACCAGGAATCAAACTGTAACCTCCTGCTTCATACGTCCCCGCTCCACCACTGAGACATGCTGGCTGAGCCATGTTTTTTTCTCCCAGTCGTTGGGAATAGTGCCAGGCAAGCTGATGTGAGGGCTGGGCGGGGAAGACAGGTCTCTAAGTCCTAACCTCCATTAGCCTCTTCCTAAGCCTGGGTCCAATTTAAGAACACAAAAATATTTTAATGTATTGTCAGCGTTGCATTCTTCAGTGTTTTTTAATCTAATCAGGGGCTGCTGACTCCTCTCCCTCATCCAGCTGCAAGCATAGCAGCTGATTTTATGTTACCCGCCTGTAACTTGTACAAAATGGACTTCTTGCCCCGCTGGTGTGCTTCAGTGGTTGAGCACTGTCGACCTATGAGCCAGGAGGTCACGGTTTGATTCCCCATCAGGGCACACAATCAGTGACTCTCTTCATTGATGTTTCTCTCCCTCCTTTTGCTTCAACCTAAGCAATGTTATGTGCACAATCATGGCTCTATATGCTAGCTACATTTTTACATACGTTAAAAGTGCATCTACAGCTATTTCCAGGTATCGCTGAAAATTGCATTTGGGTCATTCTCTAGCAAACTCTAGTGACAGACAAGAGTTCTGGCCAGATGCCAGCTTCAGGTGGACTGGATTGGCACCTGACAAGTTTTAGGCAAGTTCCTAAACTCAGAAAAAAAAAAAAAAGGGAGACCCCTAGATTCTGCTTTTCACTGGCTACCTTCAGGTTAAGATGCAAACATGCACATTGAAGGCTAAGCATGGTGCCCGGCCCAGAAATGAAGCACTGTAAGTGAAGTGTTTGTTTTTAAGCTGCCTGTTATTCCAAAGATTCAACTCCTCTTCGGCATTGGCAATGCTGAGGACACAGGAGTGACTGAGAGAGGCTCGGGCCTTGACCTGACAAGGCTCAGCCTCGTGAGGGAGGTAGACTTGCCATTTAAATGTACTCAGATGATTAACTTCATTTTTTGGTAGTTGCTGGGGGGAGGGGTGTCACACAAGGCTTTCCTGAGGTGATATTTGAGCTAAGGCCTGGAAGGTAAGTAGAATCTAGTTGTAGAAAATAAAACCTCCTACATCAAAGGATGCCCATTTTACAGATGAGGAAAATGGACTGTGGTTACACAGCTGGCCAGGGCAACACCAGGGGTGGAGCCAGGTCTGAATCCAGGGAGGTGGTTATTACCTGCTTTGCTCCAGGCTCTGCAGCAGGTTTCAGAGTAAGAAAATCAGCTGCTGGGACTCCTTCCCCCTCCCCAGCTGGGAGTCTGTGCTGTGGGACTCTCCGCCGTCCCCACGTGGGAAGTCTGTGCTTGTTTCTCAATAAATTCCCACCTTTGCTATACAAAAAATAATAAAAAATCAGCTCCTGCCTTCTTGAACTATGGAGGAAACGTGCCTTAAGGAGCTCACAGCACTTCTTCATTTGGGGGCACTGTTAAGTAGCAGACCCATCCTAGGGAGGAGGGGACCCAGGACGCTTTGCTGGAGATGACATTTCGGTGGTATCTGAAGGATGAGTAAGTAGGAATAACATTTGAACGCTGGCCTTGATGGTTTTAACAAAAAAAGGCTCCATCCTCTGACTTCCAGGGTGTGTTGCCTGCTCATGGGAAGGAGGGGCAGGTGTAGGGACTGAAATCCCAGGCCTGTCTCAGCCGGAGGAGCCTCGAGTGATTGTATTAAAAATAAGTTTATTGATATCTTGTCACCACTGAGGAGAAAGGAGGGGGCTGAGTTCTGGAGGTCAGACTGCAATGGGAGGCAGAGGACCCAACCTATACCTCCCCGTGAGAAGTCGCCCCCTCCCCCCAGAATACAGACTGCTGTATCCTCATTGTCATCCACGTTCTGATTTGTCTCGCAGCCCCCACTCCCTCCCAAGTCTGGACTGGGAAGTGGGGAGGCCCCCGGACAGATCAATTCTCTTCAAGTCAAGACCAGGAGTGATTAGGGAAGGGGGTATGTGCAGACTGTGAGGTTCCCTCTGCGGCCCCCCAAGGGCAGTAAGAAAGAACATAAAATCGATGGCTTAGAAGTCGGGGGTAAGGAAAGCAGCCAGGCAGACAGCGCTGTACTGGACACAGGGTTGGGGGCCCATCAACGAGGGCCCCCGCGAATCAGGCACTAACTAGTACAGGGAGTGGGGTGCTCACGCCCCTGCAGCAGGGAGCCAGGGTGCAGCCGGCATGGGGAAGGTGCGTGGCCCTCCCCCGCTGGGCTAAGCTGGGAGAGGTGGTGCAGGCAGAAAGTGTAGACAAGCTTGAATCCGATGGCAGATTTCACGGAGATTTCCATCGCCCTCGCCTCTTCCGTGTAGGAAAACCTTTCCTCCTCTTGTGTGGGGGGGAGTCATGGGGCGGAGGAGGGGTTGGGGGTGGCCGGGGGGTCCCTTCCTCGTTTCTACGGGCGATGATCACCCCCCTGGCTGCCACCCTGGCCCGGTCCACGACAGCAGCCACCACAGACACGGGCTCGGGGGTGATCTCCACCTTGGGGGCAGGTGGAGGCAGGACAGGCCTGGGGGGTGGGGGTGGAGGTGGGGGCAGTGGGTCAGCTGGGGTTCCAGGCAGAAGGGGCAGCAGGGCGCTGAGGGCCTCACTCAGTTTGGTCAGTCCCTGCCGCAGGGTGCCAGCCAGCTCCCTGATGGCGTTGGCAGTCTCCTGCTGCGCCCGCAGGAAGTCCAGGGAGGGGTCTGGGGCCGAGGGCACAGGCAGAGGCAGGAGAGGGGGTGAGGGGCTGGCGGGCGAGGGTGCCACTTGAACCTGTGGCGGTGGCGGGGGTGCTGGAGGGGCTGGGGGCGGTGGAGACAAGGCCAGACGGGGCAGCTGGACGGTCTGCAGGGCTGGAGGGGGCGAGGACTCACGCTCCTTGGGTGGTGGGCAGCCCCTTTCCTGGGGATTGCAGGAGGGCCGGGCCCAGGGCTCCGGGCTGCTGGAGCCCCCCTTGCTGTGGGCTGGTGGATCTGTGGAGAGAGATGTAGGGAAGGTGTGCGTGACCCTGCAGTGCCGTCTGGATTTCTCCTTCCCACCTCCCACCCACCTTAGCCCCAGAGCCACCTTTAAAACTTGTCAGATCATGCCTTGCAACAGAAGCCCGCATTCTGCAGAGTCAGTACATTATATTGAATGATAACCTGGCGGCCTCCAGCTGAATCAGGCAGAGCCAACCTAGAATCTAGAAGGCTCAGAACATCTGATACTCTGGCCCCCCCACTTCTCAGACCTCGTTGCTGGATCCCAGGGAGAGAGGTGTGGTGGCCGGCGCAGCAGGGGCACTTCTGGAGGCTGGCAGTGGGGGTTGTCTCCTACCAGGATGCCAGGATTTCAACCTCAGCTCTGGTCTGTACCAGCTCACCCCCAGGCCTGCTGCGCTTCCTCCATCTCACCTCCCCTGGGATCTCATTCATGCTCATGAACTTGAACACAGTCCACATGCAGAGGCTCCCAGATTTCCAGACCCAGCCTGGACCCTTCTCTCTGCTGTGGAGTCGGCATACCCTGTTGATCATCGACTAATGCCTCTCGCTCACTTGCCCGGAGCTGAGCTCCTGGTCCTCCCAACCTGCTCCTCCCCCAGGGACTCCCATCGCGGCTTATGGCAGCTCCATCCTTTCAACTGCTCGGGCCCAAAACTTTTCCTCTTGCCCTAACCGGTTTGGCTCAGTGGACAGAGCATTGGCCTTCGGACTGAAGGGTCCCAGGTTCGGTTCTGGTCAAGAGCACATGCCTGGGTTGTGAGCTTGATCCCCAATAAGGGGGCGTACAGGAGGCAGCCAATCAATGATTCTCTCTCATCATTGATGTTTCTAGCTCTCTCTCCCTCTCTGATATCAATAAAAATATATTTAAAAATAAATAAAAAAAAACAAAACAAACAAATAAAAAAATACTTTTCCTCTCCCAAGACCCCATCCATATACAAACACCATTGGTTCTGCCTTCAAAGGAATCCAGCACCCTACCTCTTCTGTCCACCTCCACGGCCCCCACCTGGTCCAACCATCATCTCCCACCTGAACTACGGCAGCTGCCTCCTCACTGGCTTCCTGCTTCCACCCTGCCCCTTACAGTCTGCTCTCCACAAGAGCCTCAAGGGTCCAACTGAAATACATGTCAGTTATGCTACAGGAAAGAAGCCAGTCGCAAAGGACTACATGTCACGTGACCCACTTATATGAAAAGTCCAAAATAGGCACATCTGCAGAGACAGAAAGTAGATTAGTGGTTGCCTAGGGCAGGGTGGAGATGGGGGGATGGGGAGGGGGGTGATGGCTAAGAGGTGCAGGGTTTCTTTTTCAAGTGAAGAAAAGTATCTGAAATTGATTGTGACGGTTGCAGACTCTGTGCATATAGGAAAAGCCACGGAATTGTAGACTTGGGGCGGGCGGGTTATATGGTATGGGAATTCTAGCTTAATGAAGATGTTAAAAAATACAAGTCAGGTCCTAACTGGTTTGGCTCAGTGGACAGAGCGTCGGCCTGTGGACTGAAGGGTCCAAGGTTTGATTCCGGTCAAGGGCATGTACGTTGGTTGTGGACACATCCCCAGTGGAGTTGTGCAGGAGGCAGCTGATTGATGTTTCTCTCTCATCGATGCTTCTAACTCTCTATCCCTCTCCCTCTCTGTTAAAAAATCCAATAAAATGTTAAAAAACACACACAAGTCAGATGTTGTCTTTGTCAGCTCAAAGCCTTGTGGCTTTCCTCTCACTCAGAGGAAGGGAAGTCCTCAAAGACCCCAAGTTTCTGCATGATCTGCCCCCATTGCCTCCCTCACCTCATCTCCCTCCCCACTGTCTTCATCTTGTTCATTTGGCTCCACCGCCTTGGCCGCCTTATTGATCCTCACACTAGGATGCTCCTGCATCCAGGCCTTTGCATTTGCCATTCCTTGGCCTGGAGAGGTCTTTCCACACCTGCCTGGCTCCCTCCCTCACCTCCTCAGGCCTCTGCTCCAAGGTGGCCTCCTTGGGAAGACACTCCTGGATCTCTCCCTCTTACATAGCTCCCATCCCTGTCCTTTCATCTGGCCAGGCCCTGGGCAAAACGGCTAAGCTGTCCTCCTGCGCTACTTCAGAGTCCTCACAGCCATTCCCTGGGATAGGTGCTTTCATTATCATCCATTTTACAGATTAGGTGACTGAGGCCCAGAGAGATGTCACAGACCTGGCGAATGGTAGAAGAGGGAGTTGAACCCTGGTAGGTTCCAGAGCCCACACTTTTATCCACTCCCTGGGCAGCGGCTGTGGGCCTGAGGGTGGTGAGTCTCACTCATAAGGACATGAGAACTGCAGCCACTTGAAAATAGGGCTTTTCGCCTACTGAGAAAGAGGCCCACACCCCACACCCACAGGGCTCATGGAGGGACCATCACACCAGAGTTAAAATCCCATTTGCAAAGGTTGAGCGCCTCAGTTTCCCTACCTATAACTGGATGTGTGTGAGTGTCTGGGACCAAGGGCCCCAATAACCGATCATCTTCCTGAGGGCCATTACTAGGAGTCACTGACTCACCTCTGGCCCATGCTTAAGTGCCTGACACACAGTGAATTCTCCATGTTGTTATTGTTCTTTCAAATGTTAGGTCAGAGAGAAATGGTCCTAATTCTCTCTCAGTATCAACAAAGACACCTCAGGCAGCCCCAGGCTGTTTCAGTCCTTCAGTTCCTCTTTTGAGTTTGACACTGTGGGTCTTCAGTGTACTATTCTAATCAAGGAGCTTTAAGCACATTCCTGCCTCAGGGCCTTTGCACGTGCTGTTTCCTCTAGCTGGATGCAGTGCTTTCCTCAGATATTCATCCACTTGGCTCAATCTCTCTATGCAGGTTACTGTTCCAAGTTTATCTCCTTAGAGAAGCTGACCCTTACTATCCAGTCTAAAGCAGCCCTCCTTCCATTGCTCACTATCCTCTTAATGCTTTATTTTTCTTCGTAGTTTTTATAACCGCCTATATATGATCCTATGTTTGTGGTCTGTCTCCCATAATTAGAACGTCAGCCTCATAAGAGAAGGAAAATTGTCTTTCTGCACAGTATTCCCAGCATCTACAACAGTGCCTGCCTCAGAAAGGTACTCAATAAACATTTGTTGAATGAATGAATGAATGAATGAATGAAGGGGCTGCACAGGTTTTGAAAAATAAGTTTACCATGTCTGCTCCATTTCAATGGGGCCATTTCACAGATAGAAACACTGAGTTTTCATTCACACTGAGAATAAGAGTCCCAAGTGATTGTGTCTCTCTCCTGCTCAAGACACTTTCATGACTTCTAAATGCCCTCAAGATAAAGTCCAAAGCTGACCTTCACTTGCAAGCCACGCGTGACCCAATTCTGGCATACTCATTACTTTCAGTCATACTAATGGTTGTGATTGCCAGGCAATCTAGCCCAATTGCTAAGTGCATGGACTGTGAGTTGGGACACACGTGTATTCCAGTTTTAACTCTACTCCTTACTTGCTGTGACCTTGGGTAGGTGAAGGAACCTCTTTGAATCACATGATCCTGAACTGCTTTGTTTGATCATGTCCCTACCTTCCTCAAAACCCTCCAGTGGCTTCCCACAGCACTTAAGGTAACATTCAAACTCCTCAATGCAGCCTAAAGGCCCTGCAGGGTCTGGTCTTTGCTGACCTCTCAAACCTCATCTCGAAACATTTCCCTTCTTCAATATTTCCACTCTCCCTCTCTTCTCTTCAACTGGGAGACTTCAGTTTTCTAAACTGGTCAAGCTTTCTTGCTTCCAAGCCACTGTACATGCTGTTCCTTCTACCAGGAACAATTTCCTGGTTCTTCATCCTCACTCTATGTCTCAGCTCTGACTTCTCCTCCTCCAGGAAGCCCTCCTTGACCTCCCAGGCTCGGTCAGCTGGGAGTCATCCCTGTCTATGTATGAGTCTGTCTCCCCACTAGACTGTGAGCCCCAGGAGGGCAGGACTGAGGATGTCTCAGCCACAGATAGAAACACTGAGGTCTGATTCACACTAAGAACAAAGGTCCAAATTATTGTGTTTCTTTCTTGCTTAAGACTCCCAAATGCCCTCAAGATGAAGTCCGAAGTCTGACCTTCAATGTGTCCCCAACACTGCCCAGCATAGGACAGTGCCTGGGGAATAGCTGTATAAGAAATAATAACCTAGCCCTAGCTGGTTTTGCTCAGTGGATAGAGCGTCAGCCTGAGGACTGAAGGGTCCTGGGTTCAATTCCGGCCAAGGGCACATGCCTTGGTTGTGGGCTCAATCCCCAGTGGGGGTGTGCAGGAGGCAGCTGATCAATGATTCTCTCTCATCGTTGATGTTTCTATCTCTCTCCTCCTCCTTCCTCTCTGAAATCAATAAATATATTTTTTAAAAAGCTAATAATGAGTATTCAAGAGGCCATGTTCTAAGCAATTTATGCATATTAATTCACTTAATCTTTTTTTAAAAAAATATATTTTATTGCTTTTTTTTTTTTACAAAGAGGAAGGGAGAAGGATAGAGAGTTAGAAACATTGGTGAGAGAGAAACATCGATCAGCTGCCTCCTGCACACCTCCTACTGGGGATGTGCCCACAACCGAGGTACATGCCCTTGACTGGAATTGAACTTGGGACCTTTCAGTCCGCAGGGCGACGCTCTATCCACTGAGCCAAACCAGTCAGGGCTCACTTAATCTTTACAACAACCTTTGGGTAGCAACTACTTTTTATCCCCATTTTACAGATGCAGAAACTGATCTGCAGTTAGTTTGCCCAAAATGACACAGCTGAGTGGCAAAGTTGTGATTGGAGCCCAGTCTGCCTCCAGAGTCACTACCCTACAAGACGTTTAATTGAAATGATGCCTTGCCCTAGCTCAGTGGTCGGCAAACTGTGGCTCGTGAGCCACATGGGGCTCGAGAGCCGAGGTTTGCCGCTCTGAATTTTCGGACCACTGAGATAGGGGCTTAATCACAAGGAACAACAGCAGCCTGTAATGATTGGAATCGAGAGTCTAGGTCAGTGGTCGGAAAACTCATTAGTCAACAGAGTGGCAAACGGCGGCGGCTCACGAGCCGCAGTTTGCCGACCACTGCCCTAGCTGGTCTGGCTCAGTGGCTAGAGCATTGGCCTGCGGACCAAAGGGTCCCTCTGCTGGGATTCGGTCAAGGCCATGAGCTGTGGGCTCCATCCCCAGGAGGCAGCCGATCAATGATTCTCTCTCATCATTGATGTTTCTAACTCTCTCTCCCCTCTCCCTTCCTCTCTGAAATCAATAAAAATATATTTAAAAAAGGATTAGATCACAAAATTAAAAAAAAGAAAAAAGAAATGAAATGATGCCTGAGCTAATGACTCTGGGTGTGGACTCTGGGGCCAGGCCTCCTAGGTCTGGGTTCTGTTCCTGACTCTGACAGTCTCTAGCGGTGGAACCTGAGGCAAGTCATTTCCCTTTTCTGAGCCTCAGTTTCCCCAGGTTTAAAATTGGGATGACAGCATCCACCTAATGGTTGCAGTGAGAATCTGAGGAGCCACCTAAGGGGCTGGGACCAGTGCCAGGCACACAGCAGACTTCTGCTATGGTGATGGTTAAGGAACTCACCTGCCCCTCGGTCTTCCCTGCGGTCCTCGGACAACACATAGCGTTGGGTGTAAGCACTTGGGGCCAGTGGCTGTGAGGGGGGCGCCGCTGGGGGCTGCTCCGCCCCTGCACCAGCTCCTGGCCCCGCCACACCCGGCCCGAGGATGGCAAAAATGGTCTCCTCCTCGGCAGAGAAGGCGTCCTCGGCGGTAGCCCCAGCACCTTGCGTGGAGTGCGGCACGCGGGCCAGCTTCTCCTTGGTGCGGCGCTTGAAGTCGTTCCAGCGCTTCTGCACCTCCTGGCCAGTGCGCTTCCAGCTGGTGATGCCGTTGATCTTGGCCGCGATGCCGTCCCACACGCGCCGCCGCTCGGCCACGCTCACCCGACGGCTCTGCGCGCCGTAGAGCTGCGGGTAGTGGGCGCGCACCTCCCGGATCAGGATCTGGTTCTCTTCGAACGAGAACCGCGGCTTGCGCAGCCGGGTGGTCTCTTCCGCTTCGCCCGCCGCCGCCGAGGCCATGGCGCCCCCCGACGCCGCCGTCCGGCCGCCTGGCGCATGGGGGGCGCCGGCGCTGCGGGCACAGGGCGCACCGCGCTGGCGGGGGCTCGGCGTCCCCGCGCCGCCAACCCCACCCCGGCCGGCTGCTGCGACACCGGCTCCTAAGTACCCGGGGCCAGGGATGGGGGCAGGGGACGGGGGGCGATGGGCCGTGGGGGGCAGTCCGAGTGCCTAATGACAGCTGACACCCGTTGAGCGCTCCTCTCCTGCCGGGGAGGCGCAAAGTGCCAAGCCGAGGAGTTGATGGAAATTGGGGAGGATTTGAAGGGGTGGAGGGAAATGAGGGAAAGCGGAAGAAGGGGTGTCTGCAGGAGTTAGAGGAGAATGGGGGCACAGGAAAAGTGGAAGGAGAATGGGGGTGTTTCGGAGGTCGAAAAAGCACAAGGGTAATGGGGGTAAAAGATGCCGAAGGGGAGATGCAGCAAGAAGCGGGGATCTGGAGCAGAGGAGCGCTTTGGGGGTTCCGGGCCAATGGGACGTCCGTAAGACCATTATGAGAAGGGGTCCTCAGAGGGGATGCGCAGGAATAACGGTGAGTTGGGGGGCTCCTAGGTCAGTGGAGCTGGGACGATGAAATATTTGGAATGGGGGGTCTGCAGAGATTGCGGGGGCTCTGGGGGTTGCTAGAAATTAAGGGGCGCTCTGGGGGTAATGGGAGTCAGGGATTAGGCGGGGGACAACCGAGGCTATGGGGGGGTTCCTGGAAGAGTGAGGGTCGCGGAGGGTGGGGACCGAGTCGGGCCGCGGGTCACTCACCGGCGCCGCCGCAGCCCCCGCCTGCCCGTCGGTCAAGGCTCGGGCTTCTGCGGCCTCTTCCCTCCCCCCGCTCCTCTCCGTCCTCCCCCTCTGGACCCCGCCTCCCGCTGCCGGGAGAGCCGCGGCGCAGGCGCACCACACGCCGGTCGGTCCCCAACGCCCTGGCCGCCGGGGCTTCACGCCCCTCCCACGTCGCAGGCGCAGGACCGCCTTCCACCAGCCTCCGCCGGCCGCAGCCTCCAGGTGCCTTAGCGGCGCACGCGCAAAACCCTGTCTCACGCATGCGCGCCACTTGCCTCTAGCCTTGGTACCCAAGACTATTGGCCTGCGCAGGCGTAGCCATCCTTGGAGGAGGCAGGAGAGACCTGGGAGAGCGCGCTGGGACCGAGCGGCGTCCCCCCGCCTTTTGGACTTTCAGCCCACCCAGCTCAATAACTATGCATATGTGTTTTTTCTCTAGGAGAAAAGGGAGGGAGACGGCGCTGGAGGGATGCGCTTTGTTTCCATGACAACTGCGTGGGTGGGGTGGAAGGGGGGGGGGCTCGTAAGAAAACCGGGTTGTCGCCTCCTTTTACTCACCCCTGCGCGGGACTACTGGGGATCTGCTAACCACCTATTACCCGTAGGGGCGGGGCACCCTGGGAATATGCTGCTCCAGGCGGGCGCAGTAACTATGGCAACGCATAAACCTCCCATCCATGCCTGGGGGCTCCCCTATCCACACTTTTACTTCACGAGGCAAGGGAGGGAGACCGGAGGGAAAGCCTCCTCCGTAGGGAGGGCGATCCTGGCGCGGGTATGACTTGAAGCAAATGCATGGAAGCTGGAATGAATCTAGAAGACGGGTTGGGTGAGCTGGAAGGCAGGATGAAACATTGGTAATTTAGTAGCCCGCAGGAGACGTCAAGGTCATTCAACCAAAGGTGTTTCATCTAGTCAACAAATGTTTATTGAACGTCTACACAGTTCCAGGTGCAGTGAATACAAAAGACAAAAACCTATACCTTCTTGGTGCTCACTTTTTACTTGGGAGAATCAGACAATTGGCAAAATAATAGGCACATAAGTGAGAAGGTGATAAGTATTAAGAAGAAAAGGGAAGGGAAAGGGGTTGGGGAGTCTAGGGGAGGCCTCATTTAAGTAGAGAGGGGACATTTAGGTAGAGAGGTGAAGCAGGTGAGGGAGCAGGTGCAGCCAGGGCCAGGACTTGCCTGTTGTGCTACAGGAACATCTAGGAGGCCCATGGGGATGGAGGGAGCCAGGGGAGGGCAGGGTGGGGAGCCAGATGGTGCAGATCTTGTGGGTCACTGCTAACACTTAGACCTCTACCCTCCATGAGGTGAGAGGCAGGGGAGGGGCCTGCACTGGGGAAAGACTTCGTAAGATTCCCCTGGGGACCTGCCTTCAGGGAGCCAGGATGGAAGCTGGGAGCCCAGCGAGGAGGCCACTGCCGTGGTTCAGGTGATGGTGGCTCCAACCCAGGTGGTACGGGGAAGGTGAGGTGAAGTGGATTGCACACGCAACTGAGAGAAAGACAGAAGTTGAGGGTGATTCCAGTGTCTTTGGCCTGAGTAACAGGAAGGATGCAGCCGCCAGAAGCAATGGTGGGCAGAGCTGCAAGAGGATCAGGAGTTCAAGTTTGCCTAAACTTGAGATGCCCATTAGTCTCCCGAGTACAAATGTCAGGTAGGCAGTTGGATATTTGAGTCTGGACTTCAGGGGAAGAGCTTCAGTCCTGAGATAGAAATTTAGGAGTTTTGTGTCAGTGAATACGTGCCCTGTAAGTCCTGGGGGAGGCCAACCAGGGAGCCATTGTAGGTAGAAAAGAAGCCCAGGCCTGGGGCGGGGGCACTCCAGGAGAGGGCTGGGGTCCGCAGAGGAGGCTGGGGAGGAGCTACCAGGGACGTTAGAGGAGAACCTGGCTGTGGGATGCCCTGGAGGCCCAGTGAAGGGTGCAAATCTAGGAGGAGGGAAGGGTCGTGGATGCCAAATGCTTGCTAGAAGCCAAGTCTGATGCAGACTGAGAACTGACCACTCGAGCTAGCAAGATGGACGTCACCAGTCATCTAGAAAAGAGCCATGGGGTGGGGGTGGGGGCTGTAGCTTGCCTGGGTGGGTTCAAGAGAGACTTTGGAGAGAGCCGGCGTAGGTGATTCTTTGCAACACCAAAATGCGGTGGTTTCTTTCTTTCTTTCTTTCTTTCTTTCTTTTTTTTAAAAATATATTTCTTTATTGATTTCAGAGAGGAAAGGGAGAATGAGAGAGAGATAGAAACATCAATGATGAGAGAGAATCATTGATCAGCTCCCTCCTGCACACCCCCTACTGGGGATCGAGCCTGCAACCCAGGCATGTGCTCTTGGCCGGAATTGAACCTGGGACCCTTCAGTCCAAAGGCTGATGCTCTATCCACTGAGCCAAGCCTGCTAGGGCAATGTGGTGGTTTCTGAAGGGGGAATGGGATCTTGGAAGGTGTATTTCAGATGGTAGGTGTAACAGTATGTCATGTGCCAATGAGAAAGATCTGGAAGAGGGGAGATGGACGCTGCTGCTGCCGAGGGGAAAAGGGAGAATTGCTGGAGCCCTGTCCTTGAGTAAGCACGGTGGGTGGGTCCCAGGGCCCAAGCGGAGGGTGGTCACAGGGGCATGCGCTGTTCTGCCACAGTGACGGGGGAGGGGGCGTATGGGCACCGAGGCAGGCAGGTGGCAACACGTGGTGTCAGGAAATGGGAACGTTCTCTCCTCCTTCCTTGTTGTCTCGGTAAATTAGGAAGCAGCGTCCAGGTGAAGGGAGGTGCTGAGGATGGAGAGAGAGGGGAAATCATGAGTTAGTGAGTGAGTGGCCAGGGAGAGGTAGACACACAGAACCAATCCCTTGAGGTTCCTGGATAGTAAACTGAAATGAGATGCGTCGCTGTGGCTGTGTGTTTCTCTGTGGCTGTATTTTTCCGAGTGGGTGCAGGTGCAGACTGGGTGGCAAGCTGTCACCAGGGCTGGGTTTATATGAGGTCCCAGATGTGCCCCATGAGGGGACCGGGTCCAGCAGTCAGGGCAGCCCAGGCAGGATCTTCTGGGCCATGTTGAGACCGTGGGCTCTGAGCCAGGAAGCAAGGGTCTGATATGGGCTTTAGGACGGTCCCCCTGGCCGTTGTGTGCAGGGTGAATGGGCGGGGCCAAGTCTTTTGGGCAGAGTCAAGGGAGAAGTCTAGAGCAGGGGCAAGGAAGGGGTGGGGCTACTGGACCAGGGCAGTGATGGTGGGAAAGGTAGAAATTAGTTGGAAGGCATCTGGGAGGCAGAATGTAAAGAGTGCAGAGCCTGTCAGGCCGGGGAGCAGGGAGATGTGTAGGGGACACCCAGTTCTCTGGCCCAGGTCCCAGTTGGGGATATAGGGCCAGTTAGGACATGGTGAGTATGAAGTGTTCCGTAGGTGACATTCATTGAGTTTTGTACCCCCCTCCAAAAAAAAAAAAAAAAAGAGAGAGATATTGAAATCCTACCCCTCAGTACTTCAGAATGTAATCTTATTTGGAAATAGATTACTGGAGACTTAATTCGTTAAAATGACGGCCTACTGGAGTCCTGATAAGAAGAGGAAAGAGACGCAGAGGCAGGATCGGAGATCGGAGATAGGAGTGATGCTGCCAGAGGCCAGGGAAGGCCTGGGGCTGCCAGAAGCTGGAAGAGGCGAGGAAGGACCCTCCCCCGCTAGAGTCTTCAGAGGGAGTGTGACCCGGCCAACAGCTCGATATCAGATTTCTGGCCTCCAGAACTGTGAGAGTGTGCATTTCTATTAATGTTTTTAATCCTCATCCGAGGATATGTTTTTGTTGATCAGAGAGAGAGAGAGAGAGAGAGAGAGAGAGAAACATTGATCAGTTGCCTTCCACACAGGGAACCCACAGCCTAGGTATGTGCCTTAACCCACAACCTTTTGGCGACAGGACGACACTCTAACCAGCCTAGCCACCCGGCCAGGGCCGTTTCTGCTGTTTGAGGCACCCAGTTAGCTGTGGCAGCCCTCGGAAAGGGATACGCTGGGCATCCCGGGGAGGCATCCGGGATGCTGCTGGTGCCGGGGAAGTGTGGGCTGAGGGACGATGTGGGTCTAAACCAGGCCTGGAGCTGACGAGAAGACTGGAGCCAGGGAGCCCCTGGCAGAGGTGAGGCTCTAGACCTGTGTAGGTGGGGGGGGGGGTGTTGAAAAGGATGCAGGAGGTCAAAGGGCAAGGCCCCTGGAAAGGGGATGAATTAGGGAAAGTGTCCTAAGGCACGTTTTCCGGACTAACTGTGGGTCCCGACCCATTAGTGGCCCAGAAAAATATATATATATATTTTAAGTATATTTTATTGAGTTTTTTTTCAGAGAGGAAGAGATAGGGATAGAGAGTTAGAAAGAGGGATAGAGAGTTAGAAACATCGATCAGCAGCTGCCTCTTGCACAACCCCTACTGGGGATGTGCCCGCAACCAAGGTACATGCCCTTGACCGGAATCAAACCTGGGACCCTAGAGTCTGCAGGCCGACGCTCTATCCACTGAGCCAAACCGGTTTCGGCCAGAAAAATATTTAGTGGGTCGCAGGCAAAGGAACACACGAAAGCAGAGCAGGAAATGATCGGAGTGCATTGTGAGGAGTAAGGTAAGCGTTGCTCTGAGGACCTTTCGTTTCAGTTGTGTGTTTTCAGAGGTTTTTAAGACACATCCTAGGAGAGTGGAAATTGCTCGGTTCTGGAGTCAGGCTGTCTGGCTTCCAATTTTCCCACTTACTTGTTATGTAACCTCGGACAGCCTCCTTAGCCTGTCTGGCCCTTGGCTTTCCTGTCTGTAAAATGGGGATTAGCCCTGGTGTCTCCCTCATCGGAGTGTTAGGAATGTTAACTGGGTCCATATGTAGAAAGCATTTGAGCGGGGCCTGGCGTGTAATAACTGTTTTGTTATTATTACTAAGATTACTCTTTTGTGAACCTGGGTTTCAGAGGTGTGTGTTAGATCATGATGTAAAACTCCTCGTTGTGGGTTGCAATAAGAAGTGAAAGGAACTGAATCTGGGAGAGGAAATCTGTTCTTTAGACTTTTCAAGCCATTAAACCAGGCCCACCCAGATTGTCTAGGATAATCTCCCTTACTTAAAGTCAACCAAGGCCCTAGCTGGTGTGGCTCGGTGGACAGAGCATCGGCCTTTGGACTGAAGGGTCCTGGGCTCGATTCCAGTCAAGGGCACGGATACCTGGGTTGCGGGCTCAATCCCTATTAGGGACCATGCAAGAGGCAGCCGATCAATGATTCCCTCTCATCATTGATGTTTCTATCTCTCTCTCCCTGTCCCTTCCTCTCTGAAATCAATAAAAATATATATTTAAAAAATGTAAAGTCAACCAAGTATTGGCTTTAATTGTATCCATAAAATACCTGCGTTGCAGCACTGGGGTTAGTGTTTGAATAGCTGGGCACAGTAGCCTCACCAAATTGACACATCAAGCTGACCATCGCAACCACACACATAATCAGTAATGAAAGCACATAGCATGTTCGTTGGTGGTTACGGTGGAGAGAAAGGTGGAGCAGGTAAGAGGGATCAGCAGTGTGAGGATGGGAAGGCCTCACAGAGGAGGTGATATTTGACCCAAGAACTGCCGGAGGTGAGGGGGCAAGCCACCACCAGTGGGCATCTGGGGCAAGAGTGGTCCAAGTAGGGGCAGGGTATGTGCCAAGGCCCTGAGGCAGGTATGTTCTTGAAGCATTCGTGGAACGGCGAGAGAGAGTGAGAGGGGTTCAGAGAGAGGCCCTGGTGAGGATGTGGGCTTTTACTCTGGGAGACAGAGACCATAGGAGGGCTCCGTGCGGAGGAGGCATGTGAACTGACCTGTGTTTTAGTGGGATCACTTTTGTTGGGGGTGGAATGTATATTCTAGGTCCTAGAGTCTAGGCCAGTGGTCGGCAAACTCATTAGTCACAGAGCCAAATATCAACAGCACAACGACTGAAATTTCCTTTGAGAGCCAAATTTTTTAAACTTAAACTTCTTCTAACGCCACTTCTTCAAAATAGACTCGCCCAGGCCGTGGTATTTTGTGGAAGAGCCACACTCAAGGGGCCAAAGAGCCGCATGTGGCTCACGAGCCGCAGTTTGCCGACCACGGGTCTAGGAGGTCAAGAACAGAAGCAGGGAGACCAGTGAGGAGATGACTGCCACAGTCCTGGAGAGAGGAGTTGGGGGCCGGGGTGGCATGGCCAGAATCGGGGTGTGGTCAGTATTTCGAGGGGAGAGCCGGCAGGATTTCCTGATGGGTGTGTGATTTCCCTTTTGGACACGATGAGGCGTCCACGTGGGCATTTCTTAGGCCGTTGTGTACGATGAGAGTGGAGTCTGCGAGAAAGGTTTGCATTTGTCAGAATGACTGCAAGGGGGGCAGGGGGAGGAAGGAAGGAGAGGAAAGGGACAGAGGGAAAGACACAAAGAAACAGAAATCAAAGCTAAAGAGATCGCAGCACGGCCAACTCAGATCAAAACAGACTTCAGCCAGTGGGGCGGCCTTTCCCCGTTGGCGTAAAATTCCAGTGTGGCCCCGACTCAGCCGGCCTAGACATCAGCTCCAACCTGTAGTCACAGCACACGAGGACCCCTGGACCCTGACAGGGGCACAAATTCAATTTCTGAGTCCCACGAGGTAGCAGGCACCCTGACCTGAGGGGGAGGGGAGATGGTGGGCACCCTGACCTGAGGGGGAGGGGAGATGGTGAGATGGTGGGCACCCTGACCTGAGGGGGTAGAGGGGGAGGTGAGATGGTGGGCACCCTGACCTGAGGGGGAGGGGAGATGGTGGGCACCCTGACCTGAGGGGGTAGAGGGGGAGGTGAGATGGTGGGCACCCTGACCTGAGGGGGTAGAGGGGGAGGTGAGATGGTGGGCACCCTGACCTGAGGGGGTAGAGGGGGAGGTGAGATGGTGGTCACCCTGACCTGAGGGGGTAGAGGGGGAGGTGAGATGGTGGGCACCCTGACCTGAGGGGGTAGAGGGGGAGGTGAGATGGTGGGCACCCTGACCTGAGGGGGAGGGGAGATGGTGGGCACCATGACCTGAGGGGGTAGAGGGGGAGGTGAGATGGTGGTCACCCTGACCTGAGGGGATAGAGGGGAGGGTGAGATGGTGGGCACCCTGACCAGAGCGGGGAGGGGCGGTTCAGGAATTACACCTTCTGCATGTACACTTCCGGGCACAATGGGAACTCTGTGGGATTCTAGGGCCGTCTTTAATGGACCTCATTTTTCTTTTTTCCTTTTTTAAACAAATATATTTTTATCGACGTCAGAGCGGAAGAGAGAGATAGAAACATCAATGATGAGAGAGAATCATTGATCGGCTGCCTCCTGCACGCCCCTTGATTGGAATCGAACCCAGGACCCTTCGGTCTGCAGGCCGGTGCTCTATCCACTCAGCCAAAACCAATATAGCTATAGACCTAATTTTTCTTCCATGGCTTTATGTGGGCGGAGAACTGCCCCGCCCCCTCCTTATCCTCAGTGGTGCTGGAGGGAGGAGGGAGGGGTTCACTCTTAAGCATTTGCTTCTCTGCATGATGTCCAGCCTGTCTCTCTCTCGGTTCTGTTCTGGAACACACAGGGTGGGCGCAGGAGGCCCACGAGCGGAAGCCTCTGGTTGCCCTCCAGGCCCATCCTGTCCCTGGTCTGCCTGCCCCGAGTCCCGGATGCTGCCGGGTGCTCTCCATCCCCCTGGCTCCCTCGTCTCTGGTTCATGGTAGGGGCCCGAGGGGGAGGGGGGCGGTGCTGGAGTCTGAGCAGCCCCCCTGCATCCTGTCTCCGCTCGCTGACACCTGCCCGCTCCATCCACTCCCCTCTGCCCTGGCTCCCTGGCTCCCCGCTCAGCCTCCTCATTTAGCTCCAGGCCGGATTTAGACCCAAATCCTTCCCTGGGCCCAGACTCCCTCGGTGCCCACGACATCCTGGATGCCCAGCGTCTTCGTTCCGAGGGCTGCCGTAACAGCACCGCACGCTGGGCGGCTGAAGCAGCAGAAATGCAGAAACGCGTTCATTTTCTCCCAGTTCTGGAGGCCAGAGTGGAAATGGGGCTGAGGCCGGCCGCGCTCCCTGGAAGGCTCTCGGCGAGGATCCTTGGTGCCGCTCCCAGCCTCTGGCAGCCCCGGCCTTCCCTGGCTGGGGCAGCATCCCTCCATCTCCGTCGGTCTGCCCTCTGTGCGCCTCGCTCCCCTTCTCCTAAGGACACCAGTCGTGGTGGGTTCCGGGGCGCACTCTATTCCAGTATGACCTCATCTAACCACTGGCATCTCCAAGTGAGGCCACATTCTGATGCGCTGAGGGAGGGAACAACGTTCACCCCAGAGCACCTTATACTCGCCACAGCCTAACTGACCCCAACAACCGGGACCGGGGCCCGCCACCCTTGTCCCTAGGCGTCTCCCTTCCCTGGGTGTCCAGGGAGGCAGCCCGGGTGCTGTGGCTCCCGGAGAGTCTGCGCTGAGTGGGGAGCTGGGTCTCCATCAGGTGGAGCTCCTGAGAGGTGGCAGGGAGGGAGCCATTGGCAGGGGCGCGTGGAGCCGTGCAGGTGCGAGATGCAGGGGGAGATCAAGGTCAGGGTAGGTGATGCCCTCAGCCCCTGTGGTGTCCTCGGCTCCTCCAGCCGCCCTGCCACTTAATTCTCTGTCAAATAAATGGCTTCATTCCTTAAAACACACACACACACACACACCCCACGCCGAAACCGGTTTGGCTCAGATAGAGCGTCGGTCTGCGGAATGAAGGGTCCCAGGTTCGATTCCGGTCAGGGGGCGTGTGCATTGGTTGTGGGCACATCCCTGGTGGGGGGTGTGCAGGAGGCGCTGGTCGATGTTTCTCTCATCGATGTTTCTAGCTCTCTATCCCTTTCCCTTCCTCTCTGAAAAAAATCAATAAAATATATTTAAAAAACCAAACAAAAAAAAACACAACCCCAAATCTGGCGACGACTAATTGTTTCTCTCCAGCCCTCTCCGCTGAACCCAGGACCCGGGGGTCCCGCAGCCTCCTGGACGCTTCCCCTTGTGTCCCAGGCCCTTCATGTCACCCACACCCCAGACCGCCCTCAGCACCCGCCCCCCTCCCTTCTGCAGGTCTCCCGGCACCACCCCCCGACCCAGCCTGTCCTGGCTGCCCTTTGTAACTGCTGCCCCCACTTTGTCACACTTGGGGCCTTTATGAAACTAGCAGAGTCTCCTCTGTCACCCCACTGGAGAGGCCATCAGCTTCCTGCCTGATGCAGCACCCCCTGCCCCCCGCTTCCTCCAGGGCCCCTGTGCAGGGCTTGGGGGTCTCCGCCATGGGCAGAGCTGCGTTTCTGGAAAAGGACCCGTGAGCAGAGGTCTGACTGGGTCTTTGGCTCTGTGTGCCGAGGGTATGTGTGAGGGGAGCCGGGGGGGATTTCTGCGTCTGAGGATGCACAGAGAAGGCCAGAGCCTCAGCAGGGTTAGCCTCTGCCATCTCACCTCTCCCTCAGCTGGCCTCCTGCGTATTCTGCAAACACGCCGCCTTCAGTTCCACCTCAGGGCCTTTGAACTTGCTGTCCCCTTTGCCTGGGATGCCCTCCCCCCAGATACTCCCTGCTTTTCTTTTCTTTTTTAAAAAATATTTTTATTGATTTCAGAGAGGAAGGGAGAGGGAGAGAAAGAGAAACATCAATGATGAGAGAGAATCATTGATTGGCTGCCTCCTGCACGCCCCCTACTGGGGATCAAGCCCGCAACCCGGGCATGTGCCCTTGACTGGAATCGAACCCGGGACCCTTCAGTCTGCAGGCCGAAGCTCTATCCACCGAGCCAAACCAGCCAGGGCTCTTTTCTTTTCTTTTTTTTTAAAAAAACATATATATTTTTATTGATTTCAGAGAGAGGGGGAGAGAGAGAGAAACATCAAGGATGAGAGAGAATCATGGATCGGCTGCCTCCTGCATGCCCCCTACTGGGGGGGATCGAGCCCGCAACCCGGGCGTGTGCCCTTGACCGGAATCGAACCCGGGACCCTTCAGTCCGTAGGCCAATGCTCTATCCACTGAGCCAAACCGGCTAGGGCCATATTCTCTGCTTTTCTCATTTCATGTAGACTCTGCTCAAATGTCACCTCCACCGAGAGGCCTTCCCTGACCACCGCGTGTGTAACAGCCTCTCCTTCACGCGCCATCTCTTTACCTGCCTTCTTACCTTCACCCCTGACATATATTTGTTGTCAGGCACCTCCCGTCCCCACTGGAGTGTCAGCTCCCTGAGGGCGGGCGTCTTGCCTGCTCTGCTCACTGCTGTACCCGCCACTGCCTAGACCAGGACCTGTCACAACGTGGATGCGCAATAAATATTTGTGGGCCAATGGGATAAAAGAACCTCTGGTATCATATGCGGTGTGTTTCCCTGGGGACCATACATTTTCATCACCTCTACCATGGGGCCTGGCACCCAAAGTTGAAGAATTACCACAGCCCTGGTTGGTTTGGCTCAGTGGATGGAGCGTCGGCCTGCAGACTGAGGGGTCCCGGGATTCGACTCCAGCCAAGGGCACATGCCCGGGTTGCGGGCTTTATCCCCAGTGGGGGGCGTGCAGGAGGCAGCCAGTCAATGATTCTCTCTCATCACTGATGTTTCTATCTCTCCTTCCCTCTCCCTTCCTCTCTGAAATCAATAAAGATATATTTAAAAAAAAAAAAAAAGAATTACCACAAAGTCGGTCCCTGAAGACCTGTGGTCCAGCAGGGCAGGAGGGGGGGCCCTGGAAAGAGCCAGGAGAACGAACCAGGGGTCCCAGTCCACAGGTGACCTGTGTGGAGGACATGGGCGGGGCGTCCTGAGAGGAGCCCAGGGCCCCTCCTGCTCCGCCTCCCACTTCCCAGGGGTTGGGGCACAGGCGCGTCCCCCTCCCCCACCAGCGGGGCCTGGGGGAGGGGGGGGGCGGTGAGAAGACACAAACAGACAAACAGACACAGCGATTTCAGAGACAAGCAGAAACGCTCTTTATTTACGAGAGGGCACCGCAGGGCCCAGCCTTGCGCCAAAACAACTTAAAATCTGCCTGGGGCTCTGATTGGCCCCTTAAAATAAAGGCTAAGCAATTGCCGTTCCCATCCGGCCACGTTGTTGACTTACGGGGAGAAAACAGCCCCCGACCTTTCAGCAAACTATGGGATTTGGGGGTGGGGGTGGGGGTGGGTGGGAGGTGGCGGAGAGGCGCATGCCCAGCCCACGCAGTCTCGCCCCCGCCCAGCCCACGCAGTCTGGCCCCCGCCCAGCCCACGCAGTCTGGCCCGCAGGCCGTCAGGCCCTCTGGCTGGGGGAGAGGACCCCTCAGTGATTTGGGGTGAGGGCAGGAGCTTCATAAAGCCGCAAAACAAATGAACAGCCAACAGCCTGGGGCGGGGGGGGGGGGGGGCAATCAGGGGGGAGTTGGAGGGTGTCAGCTCACCTCAAGGCTCTCTCCACTCCCAGACAAGCCTGCGGGGACATGGGGTCCTGCAGTGTGCCCCCTCCCTCCCCCAGCGCCTGATGGAGGGGCTGATGGGTGGCTGGAGGGCAGGAGGGAGCCATCCCCGTGGTTCACAAGGCACCCGCGTCTGCAGGTGCTGAAGAAGGTGGGCGAGGCTGGTCTCAAGTCACAGCCCCATCTTGAAGTTCTTGGGCCGCAGGTCCAGGGCCGTCTTGTTCCCTCTGCAAATTCTGACCGCTGGCCAGGGAGAGCCCAGCGGGCCCTGTGGGTCCCAGGACCCAAGAATTCCACAAGGAGTGGAGCCCGGAGCTGGGGCTGAGAAGCCAGAGGGGGCCCCAGGGCTGGTGTCCCTAAAGATCCATGAACTGTGGCCCCAAAGGAGCCACGGGGCTGTGTTGTCCAGGGGGCAGAGGTCCTGCGGCTCCACGAATCCACAGACGCCCACAGGACAGAACCTCAAAGGCTGAGCCATCCCAGGGGCTGGGCCGGCCTGGCTCCCCAGCAGCCACCATTGTCTCAGGATCCGTCAGGGCTGGAGTTCTGGGGACCAGCGGTTCCAAAGGACTGGGTGAGTCTGGGGAGCGTCCAGGAACTTAGTGGGGACTCAACCAGGATGGTTAGGGGTGCAGGGAGAGGGCACCGCACGGTCCTCAGCGCTTGACCTTGCGGCCAGCCGAATTGCGCCCGCTGCGGCGGTACAGAGACTGCTGGCCACCGTTGAGCGGGCAGTACTTGAGCGTGTGGGCCTGGCCGCCAGTGGCCCCGCACAGGGGGCACACGTAGTGCCGCAGGATGGGGCACACCACCTCACCCTCCGGCGTCTTCAGCTGGTGTGAGGCGTAGACGTGGCGGGACTCTCCGTTGTGCTTACAGAAGTTGCACAGGGTGGCCGGGCCTCCGCCGGCCCCCGACCCTCCCAGGCCCGGATCCTGCCCCAGCTGGGGCTCAGGTCTTGGCTCCCTCATATCCGGGGCCTCGGGCCTTTGCCCCCGACTCTGGATCAGTGCCAGCACCACCTGGCTCAGGTTGAAGTAGTCCTTCCACATGTCGAAGGGTGGCAGCTGCATGGCACCCAGGTGGCGATGCTGGGCCGCTGGAGAGAGGCTGGGCCCGGGAGGGCCAGCGTCAGGAGCTGCGGGTGGTTTACTGGAGCAGAGAAGATCTGCACCCCCTTTTATACTCCCCCAAAGACCCTTCTAAGCAAAGGTGGAGCTTAGGATTTAAAGGGCCCACTCCCTGCCCACGACTCCCGTCGGACTGACCCCCCACGGAGATGGGGAAGGGGGCCCTTGCCCTTGTCTCTGGTTCTTGCTCTGCCTCCAAGCTGCTCTGTGACCTCTGGGAACGCCCTTCCCCTCCCTGGGCCTCAGTCCCCACATCCATTCAGTGACACAAATGTCCTTCACCCGCTCCTCGCTTATCAAGGCTGGTCCCGCTTCCTCCAGGTGCTCCAGAGCCACCCCTAATAACAGCACCGCCCCCCACTCTAAGCGGGGCACCGCGGAGCGGTTACCTGCACCATCTGATGGAACCCTCACAGCGGCTCCACGTGGGAGGCACAGCAATGACCCCATTTGACGGACACACATTGGAAGCTCAGAGAGGGAAGCTCAGGGGCCCAGAGACATGTAGCCTGCCAGTGACGGAGCCGGGCTCTGACCCAGGCTTAGGGGACTCCGAAGCAAGTGCTCCCCTGCCTTTCTTTCTTCTTCTTTTTTTTAAAAAATATATTTTATTGATTTTTACAGAGAGGAAGGGAGAGGGACAGAGAGTTAGAAACATCGATGAGAGAGAGACATTGACCAGCTGCCTCCTGCACACACCCCTACTGGGGATGTGCCCGCAACCAAGGTACATGCCCCTGACCGGAATCGAACCCGGGACCTTCCAGTCCGCAGACCGACGCTCTATCCACTGAGCCAAACCGGTTTCGGCTCTTTCTTTTTTTAAAAAAAAAAAAATTTATTGATTTTTACAGAGAGGAAGGGAGAGAGACAGAGAGTTAGAAACATCGATCAGCTGCCTCCCGCACACCCCCTACTGGGGATGTGCCCGCAACCAAGGTACATGCCCTTGACTGGAATCAAACCTGGGACCTTTCAGTCCGCAGGCTGGTGCTCTATCCACTGAGCCACACTGGTTTCTGCTCCCGTGCCTTTCTGGTGCTGTAGGATGAGCCTTTTGCTGGTGCTGTAGGATGAGCTGAATAAATGAAAACCGCACGTCTTATGTCCTGAACTAGGAGCCACTTACTCAATAACTATTTATTGAGGGCACACTGCCATGCTCAGTGTTTGTTCCCTGGTGTGTGTTTTATTTTATTCTCTGTGCCTGATTTTAATTGTTTGCAGCAGATTACACCCGACATAGAACTTGGTCGCAAATATTCAGCTGTGCAATGAGGATAGTGCTTAAGTACAAATGGGTGATATGATTCCCTTTATTTTTTAAAATATATTTTTATTGATTTCAGAGAGGAAGGGAGAGGGAGAGAGAGACAGAAACATCAATGAGAAGAGATATTCATTGATCTGCTGCCTCTTGCACGCCCCCTTGGGGATCAAGTCTGCAACCCGGGCATGTGCCCTGACGAGGAATCAAACCATGACTTCCTGGTTCATAGGTCACAGAGCCACGCTGGCCGGGCTGATTTCCTTTTTATTTATTTATTTATTTTTTATTTTTAAATATCACAACCATGTCCAGTCTTTTTTTAAAATTTATTTATTTTAACGTTTTTATTGATTTCAGAGAGGAAGGGAGAGAGATAGAAACATCAATGATGAGAGAATCATTGATCAGCTGCCTCTTGCACACCCTCTACTGGGGATGGAGCCTGCACCCCAGGCATGTGCCCTTGACCAGAATCAAACCTGGGACCCTTCAGTCCACAGGCCGATGCTCTATCCACTGAGCCAAACCGGCTAGGGCGCGGGCTGATTTCCTTTAAGTGAACTATAAACACGGCCGGCCTGCGAGCACCTGGGCTCTAGGCCTGTGTGGTGGAGCAGCCCTGCCTGTGGACCCGGGAGGATGACAGTGTCCCCCCATCAATGCTTGGAATCAGGGTGCCAGTGGTTCTGATCACAAGGAACCGGTTCTAGAGCCTCCCCAGCGCTCTACCCATGATCCTGCTGGGCAAGACACTGGAGATTCTGGAAGATCATTGGTCCGTAACAGTGACGTAGTCTGTGTGGCTCTCCTGGTCCCCGTGTCTAGGCAAGGAGCACACCTCGATGGCTTTATTCAGCTCATCCTACAGCACCAGCAAAAGGCTCTGCCCAGCCCTAACCGGTTTGGCTCAGCGGATAGAGCGTCGGCCTGCGGACTGAAGGGTCCAGGTTCGATTCCGGTCAAGGGCATGTACCTTGATTGCGGGCACATCCCCAGTGGGGAGTGTGCAGGAGGCAGCTGAATCGATGTTTCTCTCTCATTAGTATTTCTGACTCTCTATCCCTCTCCCTTCCTCTCTGTAAAAAATCAATAAAAATATATTTAAAAAGAAAAAGAAAAAGAAAAAAAGGCTCTGCCCAGGCCCCTGAGGGTGTTGGAGCAGGTGTCCTTGAAGAAGGCCTTGCCCCCCCTTGTCCTTGAAGATCTCCTGCCAGCCGTCCACGGTCCCCTTGCACGTGCTGTCCACCCCTTTGCGCCCCCACTGCACCATCATCGCCTCGGCAGGGTGTTGAAGGGGTAGGAGACCAGGCCCGCCATGGCCGTAACCGTCATCCAGCTCACCATGTGGGTGTCCTTGGGGCCTGGGGGCATGCCTCTGGCCGTGTTGCACAAGCCCAGGCAGGTGCAGATACACAGAGGGTGGGTGCTGCTGGCTCAGCACTGCCACTGTAGGACCAAAAGGGGTTCATCTATATATATCACCTCTCTATATAAAAGGCTAATATGCTAACTGTGCAATCATCCGACCAGTCGCTATGACACACCCTGACCACCAGGGGGCAGATGCTCAATGCAGGAGCTGCCGTGAGGCACACTGGCCATTTACAGAGAAATGGCACCGTGGACCTGGCGCCCACAAAGCAACACTTGGCTTCCCCCAAGTGGGACACAGGCCCTGCCACCATCCCGGAGACACACCCCACCAAATCGCAGCCAATGCTGCCAAGAACCCATGGCACAAAATGTGGCCCACAGCCCAGCCCAGCCCAGAAACGGTGGCTGTGGGCGCCGGGTAATGACATCACGTAGCAACACCTGGCTTCCTCTTCCTAGTGACTAGCATCCTTGGAGTTTCTTCAGCCCAGGAATAGACTTGCTTTATAGCCAGGTGGAAACATTTCACACTTTAACCAAATGTCTGTGAAGCGTTTTCCCGTGCCTCATCTCATTTGATCCTCACAGAAGTCCTGGAGTAAGTAGATAGGAAATTCAGTGGAATTCTATTTTCTTTTCATTAGCCAGAAAATGGAGATTTAGAAAGCTTAGAAACTTGACCCGACTGAAAATAAGTAAGAAATGGTGGACCTTGAAAATGACTTCAGGTTTTCTCACTGCGCAGAATATAGTCAAACACTGCTGCAGTGAAATATTTTACCCTTTGTTTTCCCTGAGTGATCTACAATAATAATCTGCTTCATGTTGATATTTACTGCTGTGTTGCTGACAATTACCTGAAAGAGAAGTTGGAGTACTTCACTGGGCTGGAAAAAGTTTAGCTAAATCAGAAAGCAGGTCTAATTAAGCAAGTTTATTCTCTCTACATAAAAGGCTAAGTTGACTCGCGCATGTGCGCTGGTGCCAACTGCACGCATGTGTTTCAATCTGTCATTGTCAATCGTGAATTTGGTTAACACTTCTATTATAAAGGGTGAATAGTGATATTAAAATATTTCTTCTAATTAAATTCCTTTCAATGTGCACGAATTCATGCACCAAGGCCACTAGTTGTTTTATAAACATGATCTGTAAACATGATTTGAACCTCATAACCACTCAAGGAGGTAGGCACTATCGTTTCCAATTTACAGAGAAGGCTGTGCACCTCAGAGAGGTTAAGGAATGTACCCAAGGTCACACAGCAGGGAAATGACAGAGTTGGGATCCGCACCAGGACGGGTCCAGAAACACTGGGGCTTGATCTTAGAAGTGGTCACCGTGACAACCCAACACCGTCAGTGCGGCCCCCTGTGTTGGGCACCGGAAACTCAGCAGTCACCGCGGCTACCTTGTGCCTATTTCATGAGCAACCAGTCCATCCTGGGAACAGCCAGCAAATGAGAAAACATTAGACCATAACCACCTGCTCTGAGAGAGGCTGGGGTAGGGGAGGGAGGTGACCTGAAAGCTGACACCACAAAGGATCTTCTAGAAAGAGGAACACGAGGTGTGGAGGCCTGAAGTTTGGGGACAGCAAGGGGCTGAGGGGGCCAGAACAGAGTGGGGATCCCAGGAGGAGGCTAGCTGGACTGCGGCTCTTCCTCTGGGGGTGTTTTGGAAACAGTAGGAACGTTTTGAGTTTGTCGGTGACTGGAGGTGTGACTGGCTTTCGTGGACCGGGTCCAGGGATGCCAGGTATCTCAACAGTCCACACGAACCAGACCTTTTCCCACTTAACTCCCCAGGGTCCCACGGGGCACTCTGTGTATGAAGAGCTGAGTCCATACCGAGCTGTGTTTTACGTACAAACACTGAGTGCTTTTGCAGGATTGTAAGATGCACTGACTTTTCCTGGAATTCAACTAACTGTGCACATTGTGGCCTGCCTGTGCTTGGTTTTGCTGGGAATTCTATCTAGATTTACTCACTATTGCTAGAAGCCACGTTACCCCAGGCAATGCTGATTGTGGTAACTGTCCAAACAGCACACAGTTTATTCTGATCTCATTTGTGGTGAGTTGGCACTAGATGCTAGTATCTGCCTGATGAGATTTTCTTTTTTAGAGAGAGAGGGGAGGGAAGAGAGAGAGAGGAGGAGAGGGGAGAGAGAGAGAGAGACATGGAGGGAGAGGGGGAGAGAGAGAGAGAAACATGGATTGGCTGCTTCCAGCATGAACCTTGACTGGGGATCGAGCCCCACACCTGGGCATGTGACCTGACCAGGGAATCGAACTGGTGACCTTTCAGTGCACAGGATGACACTCAACCAACTGAGTCACACCGGCCCGGGCTGATGAGATTTTTTTTTTTAGAACAGCTGTGCCTGAGCATTTGTATACAAAAATAGATTATTAATCCTATGTAATAAAACCCTAAATGCAAATTGACCAAACAGTGGAACAATCGGTCTCTGTGATGTGCACTGACCACCAGGGGGCAGACGCTCAACACAGGAGCTGCCCCGTGGTGGTCAGTGTGCTCCCACAGGGCGGGAGTGCCACTCAGCCAGAAGCCTGGCTCACGGCTGGCGAGCACAGTGGCGGTGGCAGGAGCCTCTCCTGCCTCTGTGGCAGCGCTAAGGAGCAGTGAGCCCAGTGGCAAGGAGCAGCGAACAGGCGGGCAGTCAGGAGCGAGGGGTCACGAACTTTGAGAAGGCGCTGGCGGGGCAGAGAGGACCCCCCCACACACACACCTCCAGTGCACAAATTTCGTGCACCGGGCCTCTAGTTTATTATAAAGTTCTCCATTGTAGTTAGTTCACTTAGGTCATGATAAAAAGTTTTGAAAATAAAATTGGTGTTGGTGGCTGTATTACCTATGAGTTTAGAACACTAAAGGGGCATTTTGAAATGTTATATAAAGTGGGTGTCAGGTCTCATGGTGTTAAGAACCAGTAGGATGTAGGCCAAGGCCAGCTGTTGGTATTTGCCTTCAGAGAAATAGGGAGCCACAGAAGGGTCTAAGCAGGGAAGGGGCAGTTGAGAATTATGTTTTAGGTTTCTATTGACTGAATAAGGGCAGCGGACTGTCCCTGCCAGCTCACCTTGTCTCTGTGTGGTCAGGGACCAAAGGCTGAACCAAGTGTTGAGAACTCCGTGATGGCAGACACTCTATCTGTCCCGCCTTAGAAAGAGCGTAATAAATGCTGACTGAGTGGGTGCATTGTCTCTGTGGATGGGCTTATGGTTGGGAAGTGACAAAGGGAGGAATTTGGGAATGTCACAGGAAAGGTCTTCTTGTGATATTGCTTCCCAGCTTACGTAATTTCTTTTTTTAAAAAAATATGTGTGGACATTTATTACTGCATGTTTTTAAAAATATATATTTTTACTGATTTCAGAGAGGAAGGGAGAGGGAAGAGAGATAGAAACATCAATGATGAGCCCTGAGTGGTTTGGCTCAGTGGATAGAGCGTCGGCCTGCGGACTGAAGGGTCCCAGGTTCAATTCCGGTCAAGGGCATGTACCTTGGTTGCAGGCATATTCCCAGTGGGAGGTGTGCAGGAGGCAGCTGGTCGATGTTTCTCTCTCATCGATGTTTCTGACTCTCTATCCCTCTCCCTTCCTCTCTGTAAAAAATCAATAAAATATATATTTAAAAAAATAAAGAAACATCAATGATGAGAGAGGATCAATGATTGGCTGCCTCCTGCACACCCCCTATTGGGGATCGAGCCTGCAACCCCGGGCATGTGCCCTTGACTGGAATTGAACCTGGGACCCTTCAGTCCGCAGGCTGACGCTCTATCCACTGAGCCACACCAGCCAGGGCTGTAATTCCTTTTATAACGCTTGTTTGATGTCTGTCCTCACTGGTAATCCGGGAGCCTGGAAGGTCAGGGACAGGGTGTCTTGGCCACTGATGTGTCCCCAGCATCGGCCAGCTCAGGGCTGGGCAGGGAGCAGAGCAGGGCTGTTAGGATGAATGAATGGAGAGGCAGCTGCCCAGAGGCTAATGATACATCTCTCACAGGGTGACTCCTACATCTTCAGTGCTTACGACGTCCAGCGCTGCTCAGCTCTAACGTTCCTCCTTCAGGAAGCCTTCCAGCTGGGTCAGTCGAATTCTGTGGGTGACTACATCCCAGCCCTGTCCACTCTGGGTCATCACTGACTGGGGATGGGTCTCTCTCTCCCTCTGGACTGTGCCAGCGAGGGCAGAGTCAAGGTTGTTTCCACAAGGCCCTTTTGCTTCCCTGAATGAAGTACTTTATTATTCCTGATTTGCAACTGATGCTCAGAGAGGTTAGGTGAGTTGCCTGTGGTCACACAGCCGGCAGCCAGCAGAGTCCTTAACTACTGCTCTGTACTGCCTCAATGACTACTTGTCAACGGAATGAATGAATGAATGAATGAAGGCTTCTGAGAGCTCCACAGGACCTTCCAGATCACCGGGTCCAACTCACCCCACTTTCTAATGATACAGAGTCTTAAGACGGGCAGGATCCAAGTTTTAGTCTCTTAAAACCGTGATTCCTGGCCAAGGTCCCCAGACTCATGTGTAGACCGAGCACTTTCTGAAAACCTATAGATAAAAGCACACCCCTGGTCTCATGGCCAGCTGCGAGGTTTTCTGCCTGCTTACCTCCCTGAGGAAGCAAGTCGGATCTCTGGCATAAGGTTGGGGTCACTGGGTTGGGCAGGGGGTGACTTGAGCACAAATCCCACAGTTTAGAGAGTGGGAAGCATCGTGGGTAAATGCTCAGGAATCACTCCAGGTTCAAGCCTGCTTCTGCCACTTGCTTGCCGGGGGCTGTGGGCTGATTACCTAACCTCCCTCACCTCCGTTTCCTCCTCCACCGAGCGGGTGATGTCAGCACCTGCCCTGGAGCACAGAATGGATGGTGGCTCTCAAAAGCACAGAGCCCGCCCTTGGGGTATGCTCACTGGATGTGAGCTATAGTAATTAAGACACAATTGAGGCAATAGTCTTTTTTTAAAATATATTTTTAAAATTGATTTCAGAGAGGAAGGGAGAGGGAGAGAGAGATAGAAACATCAATGATGAGAGAGAATCATTGATCGGCTGCCTCCTGCACGTCTCACACTGGGGATCGAGCCCGCAACTGGGCATGGGCCTTGACCGGGAATAGAACCGTGACTGTGACCTTCTGGTTCATAGGTCGATGCTCAACCACTGAGCCACGCGGCTGGGCATGAGGCAACAATCTTTTTTTTTTTTATTTAAATATATTTTATTGATTTTTTACGGAGAGGAAGGGAGAGGGATAGAGTTAGAAACATCGAAAAAAGAGAGAGACATCGATCAGCTGCCTCACTGGGGATGTGCCCGCAACCAAGGTACATGCCCTGGACCGAAATCGAACCTGGGACCCTTCAGTCCGCAGGCCGACGTCCTATCCACTGAGCCAAACCGGTCAGGGCGGCAATGATCTGAAGGGCGCTTATTTGTTGAGTGTCTCCTTTAGGCCAGCATCAGCAGGCTGTACCTGTGTCCTCTCCCGGAAACCTCCGAGCCCCTGGGAAGTAGGGTCTGTTAATGGTCCTATTTTACAGACGAGCAATGCGAGGCTCGGAGAGGCCGAGGAGCTTGTCCAAGGTTACGGACAGTGAGTGCGAGGCTGGAGCCGAGCCCAGGGCCATCTGACCCAGACCTGGGCTGCCTCTGCTCTTTGTAAGAGCCTGCAAAGGGGGTTCACAGAAAGCAGGGGAGCGGAGAGGGTGTTGCCAGGCACAGGTCCAGAATGAGGTGGGAAATCAGGAAGGATGGGGTATATGAGCCACACAGATCTTCACAGGAGGAACGGGGGAGACCGACTGGACATCCATGGCCGCTCTGAAGGTAGAAGAGAGGGGATCTGCGTGTGGAAGAACGAGCTTCCTGGAGGGAGGAACCAAGCCTAGCAGGGAGGTCTCCGCGCTAAGTGCTTTCCACAGAATCACGGCTGAGAGCTCGGAGTCCCTGGGGGCGGCAGAGCTGGCAGGCGGGCCCAGCGCCCGTCTCTGCCGCTGTGGCATCTGCTGGATGCCTGGAATGACTAAGGAGGGGTGAGGGTCCTGAGCCCCCGCAACTCCCCTTAACGATCACACCTGCTGACTTAGATTCCCTTGCTTGCCAGACTCTTTTATTACTACCTTTCCCCCAATTGTTTGTTCTCTCTAGGATCCTATGATTGCGGCCATGGCAACCCTCCTCCTCCCCCTCCCTTTCCCCCTTCTCCCTGTGGTGTTTTATTGGGTCCCTAATGGAAGGGCATCCCCCTTCAGACAGCCGTCTTCCGAGGTGCGTCTGCCCTGTGCACCGAGCCAAAGTCAAGGGGATACTGATGAGAAACGACACATCAGCCTGGTTGTTTACTTGAGCACCAGTCTACCCCCACAGCAGGGCCCGGCTCCGCTGACCAGACTTCACAGCTGCCTTGTTTACTGGGGGATGCACCGACTGCCTGGTGCCCCGGCAGAAAATAGCTCTCGGCTCCATGAGGGGGCTGGGAAGGGGCAGGAGAGAGAAGTGTGGAGACAGAGCGGGAGAGAAACATACCCAGGTGTCAAGGACTCCCAGAGGGCCCCGGGAGACGCGCTTGTGCAGAGACCAAGACAGGGGACATGACGATCAGCGTAACGAGAGCCCCCCCCCCCGCCCCCCACCAGGACCAAGGAGCTCAAGGTCATTGTCCTCGCAGCCTCTCTTTTTGGTGCTGGCCTGTGCAATCCCATGAAACCCGCACGACAACCCCGACAAGTGAATATCCCCGTGTTACAGAACAGGATGAGGCCGGAGAGGTGACCTCTGTCACTGGGGTCATCCGGTTAGCCTGGAGGCAAATTCAGGTCTGCAGAGAGGGAGGAGGGACACACACACACACACACACACACACACACACACACACACACGCAGTGCTGGGAGGAGGCAGGCTCCAGGAGAGGGTGACAGAGACGGAAGACAGAAAACCAGAATCATGTGATACTTAGCAAGGTGGTTGGGGGTGTGGCCGCTGCAGCCAGAGGGCCTGGGTACTGCCTCGGCATGGCCACGCTCAGCTGTGTGGCTTTGAGCAAGTGGTACCACCTCTCTGGGCTTCTGTTTACCCCTTTTCACAGAAAGAGAGAACATTGCAGACCTCCTGCGATGGGGCTGTGTGTGTGTGTGTGTGTGTGTGTGTGTGTGTGTGTGTGTATAATTGATTTCAGAGAGGAAAGGAGAGGGAGAGAGAGAAACATCAATGATGAGAGAGAATTACTGATTGGCTGCCTCCTGCATGCCCACAACCCGGGCATGTGCCCTTGACCGGAATCAAACCTGGGACCCTTCCGTCCGCAGGTCTGACGCTCTATCGACGCTCTATCCACTGAGCCAAACTGGCTAGGGCACGATGGGGCTATTTTGAGGGTGACAGCTGACAAGGCAGGTGAAGTCATTAGAATAGGTACATAGTGAGCTTTAGCCAGTACTTTTAATTTTATTTCTTCACCAAAGGTTTACTGAAGGGTGCTAGGCAGAGGGACAGGGACGGTGGGGCACAGGGAGACGGAGGAAGATTTGCTCATTCATTCGGCAGAGACTTGCCGAGTACCTAACCTGTGTCTGGCACTGTTCTAGGTGGTGAAGATACAGAGATGAACAAAGCATACCAAGATCCCTGCTCTTATGGAGCTGGAATTCTAGACAGATGGCAAATAAGATAGACCATTGAAATGTAATATGTCAGGTAGGGCTATGTGCTAAAGAAAAAAAAAAAATAAAGGCGTAGGGAGCTAGAGAGTGGTCAGGGGAGGCCTCCTGGAGGCGGCGGCACTTAAGAAGAATCTTAAAGGAGAAGAGAGAGGGAGCCTTGTCGACAGGTGGGGGAAGAGTGTCCCAGACAGAGGAAATAATAGCCCGTGTAAAGGCCCCAAGGTCAGAGTGTGACTGGTGTGTTGAAGGAACACGGTGGCTTGGGTAGATTGAGGGGGAGAGTGGGAGGAGGTGAGAGAGTGCAGGACCCTGTGGGCCGCTGGACCGGCTCTACATATTACATAGCAGAGTGACGTTTCCAAAATGTGAATCAGAATGCGTCTTGCTTTCGGGAGCAAACCTGTTAGTTGAGAGTGGGGTGGAGTGGGGTGGGGGGAGGAGCCCGGCACACCAGCAAACAGATGGTTATGAGGTCCAGAGTGTGAGCCCCGGAAGACAGGGACTTCGTCTTGTTTGCTGCTGTGTCTGTGCCTAAAACAGCACGTGGCAGTACACTCAACGTAGACGCGTGGAAATGAATGAGTGAATAATGTGGCTGCGAAGACCAAACACTGTTCGGTGAAGAGGCTCGGGGTGGGGTGAGGCGGGCTGTGTGGCTATTTTAGGTAGGATGGTAGAGAACAGCCCGTGGTTAGGGGTGTTTTGAGCTGGGAAGAAGGGGAAAGCTAATGTAAAAGGTCCCTGTGCCTCAGGGTGGAAGTTAAACAGAAAGCGTGGGTGAGATTTGTGTTGGCGATTTAAAAAGTGTGTCATCAACGTAAGAAACTTTGTACTCATCGTGTGTAATCTTTCTCACTTGTAAAGAATCAGAAAAACAGAAGGTAAATATTCGTACAGAGAATGGAAGAGCTTTAAGATTCGGTTCCATTTGAAGTCCATTTGTTTTGCCAGTGTGTTCATGCTTAGTCTGTTATACTAATGTTATTTATTTATTTTTAATTTATATGCACAGTTAACTCAAGAGCGTTTGCAAGCACCCATGTCTGTAAAGTATTTTTAGATAAAGTTTCTTTTGTTGTAAAAAAAAAAATAAGGTCCCTGAGGCAAGACCAAATTTGGTGTGCTTTATGAGCAAAGAGAAAGCTGGGGGTGGGGATGCGGGGCCAGGGGTGCCAGTGAGACTGAGCCCGGGTCCTCCGGAGTTTAGATTAGAGCCTGCAGAGCATGAGGATTGGACATGGGAAGCCCCGGGGTCGGGGAGGGGGCTGTTATGGGCAGAGAGTGATGTGATCCGAGATCCAGGCTGTAGAGAGAGACATCCCTCTGTCTCTGTCTTTATCTGTGCAGTTCTCACCTTTTGGGGGCCCCACTGGTGAATCTGATGGAAGCTGTATGAACGCACGCAATTTTCTGTCCTATTGCAGGGGGTTTGCTGGACACTGAAGTTCTGCTCTCTGGTTTGGTCCACGCCACGCGTCTCAAACAGGTAAACGGAGACTCACACCGAGTCATAATGACTAGCACCTACAGAGCACTTAGTCGGTGCCGGGCTCTGTTCTGAGTACTTTATAGTCAGAAAACAGTCTTCACAGCAACCCCAGGAGGAAGGGACTTGATGACCCCATTATACAGATGGGAAAGTGAGATCCGAGAGGGTAACTGCCTTTCCCGGGACCACACAGGTGGTCAGTGACAGAGCAGGGGTGGCACCCTGCAGTCCCGGACTTAGCCATTAGACCAGGACTCCCTTTATTTCCATCTCAGGGGTCAAGGGCCCTCTAGAGTTCATCCCAGGTCTTCCCAGGGACCTCAGGCCTGGCGGTTGGTTATTTTTATTTTTTAAAGAATCTGGGGTGTTTGTCCTGTAGAGGTCTCCACGTTTTATCTAGATAGATAGATAAATATAGATATATTATTGATTTCAGAGAGGAAGGGAGAGGAAGAGAGAGAGAGAGAAACATCAATGATGAGAGAGAATCATTAATCGGCTGCCTTCTGCATGCCTCCTACTAGGGGTCGAGCCCATAACCCGGGCATGTGCCCTTGACCAGAATCGAACCCGGGACCCAGTCCACAGGCTGATGCTCTATCCACTGAGCAAACTGGCTAGGGCTTGCGGTTGGTTATTTGACGCCAGCTCCGCCAGCTGAACACAGCAGGGGCTGCACTGTTGCTTCAGGTGAGGACCCCAGTCCTGGGGGGGTGGACTGGGCTGGGGTCCCACAGCTGGCAAGGTGGGCGTGGGGACAGATCATCCAGTCAGAGTGTGCATCTGTGTTTCTGTGGCTTGTTACCTTGTGCCTGCTCCTGGGGTTCATGGGAATATTTGAGGCCCAGTCGGTCAGCACATGGGCTGGGGGGAAGGAAGTTGCATGACTTCAACTCCCAGCTTACATCTCGCTAGCTGGGCAAGTTGGGACAGGTTACTCAGCGTCTCTGTGCCTCTTGTTCTCTGTCTGTAAAATGGAGATAAGTTTCTGCTTTGTAGGCCTTTTGGGGATTCAGGGAGATGGTGCATGTCAGGTGCCAGGCTTAGCCCAGTGTGAGGTCGAGCGCTCACCCAGGGCGGCCTCTTGGGTTAAGTGTGTCCTTCCACAGAATGTGCTGGCGGCTGTTCATTCCATCGGCTTCATGGCGTGCCCACTGGGTGTTGTTACTATGTTTGCCACCCCGTGTTTTCCTGAGTTGGAAGAGCCGTCTAGATACTTTCCGGATCTTCCGCTTCCAGGACTAGTTACAAGATTACCCCTTGGCATCCTCTCTCCAACCCTAGAGCGAACCAACATCCTCTCTCCGACTTCCGCTCCCCTTCCGCCCCCGTGCGAACCGAACCAGCGGGGTGAACCCAGGCCCTCTCCCCAGCCCTCAATTCCAGGGCGAAAGCAAGTGAGCAGCCTGGCGTCTCCTGAAGGCCTGCGTTCCTTAGCCCCGCCCTTAGCCCCGCCCATAGCGCTGGGACCCCGCCCCGTCCCTTAGCCCCGCCCACAGCACTGGGACCCCGCCCCGTCCCTTAGCCACGCCCACAGCGCTGGGACCCCGCCCCGTCCCTTAGCCCCGCCCACAGCACCGGGACCCCGCCCCGTCCCTTAGCCACGCCCACAGCACTGGGACCCGCCCCAGCCCTTCAATCACCGCCATAAAAGCCACGCCCCCTGTCAATTTCAGGTCTGGGTTCCCCTCCAGGCCCCAACGCGAAGTCTCCTGCCCGTCCCCTCTGCCTTCGCCTGCTTCCACCCGGTCTAGCACCGCCCCTGCCCTTGAGGGTCTACCACCCCGCCCGCCCCATCCCCTCAAAGCCCTGAGCGGTCACTGTTGTGCGGAGGGTGTGGGTCCTGAGACTGTGTTTGCCCCTGGAAAGGTCTTGCCAAGGGGAGTTTGGCGAGGTACATCCTGCGCTGGGGCCGCAGGAATCTCTGGGCCTCGGGGGGGTGGGGGGTAGGGAGGTGGGGGGGTGGGGGGCGGGGTTAGGCAGAGGCTGTAAAGGTCGCGGACCCGGAGACCTCTGCCCACCCCCACCCCTTGGTCTGTAAGCTTTGTCTGTAAGTGACCTGTCTTTCAAAAATATCTCCAGGGGCCAAAACCATCTCTTCTCGTGGGGAGACAAGAGCCGCAGACACCGGTGAATGCCAGGCACCTCTCAGCAAAGGCCACTTGTCTGCTCCCTTCATCCCCTAAGTTCTCCCCAAGCTCGGAGCTCTGCAGTGAGAAGGGAAGGGTTTGGCTGCCTTGTCAGTTTGTTTTTAAAGAGGAATGTTCAGCCGAAACCGGTTTGGCTCAGTGGATAGAGCATCGGCCTGCAGACTCGGGGGTCCCAGGTTCAATTCCGGTCAAGGGCATGTACCTTGGTTGCGGGCACATCCCCAGTAGGAGGTGTGCAGGAGGCAGCTGATCGATGTTTCTCTCTCATCGATTTTTCTAACTCTCTATCCCTCTCTCTTCCTCTCTGTAAAAAATCAATAAAATATATTTTAAAGAGGAGTGGTCAGAATTGGTAGGCTCCCTCTCCTTGCCTCTAAGACACACAACTTAAAAAAAAAAAAGAAGTAAAAGAAATAGAAAAGGACACCTCATCTACTAAAATGAACCAGTGGACTACATATCAATATCACTCAGAGGGACTCAGCGTGCAGGCCAGGCCTCACTAAGCGAAGAGAGAGGGGAAGGGTGTCTCAGGGGAGGCTAGGAGGGGGCTTCCGGATTTCTTTCTTTTGTTCTGTTTTGTTCTCTCCAGGTCTCTGTCTGCCACCCTTCTGGGTATCTTTTGTGTTCTTTCTCCCTCCCCCCACCCCAACCCCCTCTCTCTGGCTCTCTGTCCCTTTCTCTCTCTCTCTGCCCCTTCCTCTCTCTCTGAGTTCTCCCCTCATCTTCTCTGGCCTCTGCCCATTTCTGTCTTGCATTTCTCTTTCTCAGTCTCTCTCTGTCATCTCTTTGGACTTTTGGCCCTGCCCCCTTCTCAGTCCTCCAACCCAGCGCTAAAGACTATTAATCCATCTTTCTCCTCATGGATTCCCTCTCCTTTCATCACACGGCCCCATTCTGCACCGCTGGGGCCGGCTCCGGACTAGGGCTTTTGGAAGGGAAGTGGGCAGAGGTGACCCATGCCACTTCTGGGCTGACAGAAGCTAGGAAGGGTTCCTCCCCCCTCCCGCCTCCTTGTGCTGGTGGCAGTAGACCCAGCACATGAATGTCGCCTGCTTTAGACCCACACGGCATCGCTGTCTAAGCCACGGAGATGCCAGGGCTCATTGGTTACAGCAGCTGATGTCACCTTACCTAATACCACACCCAACATACACTCCCATACAGAAAGCTGACAAGACCTGAACACTAAAATCCCCAAACCTTAGAAATAAATAAAATAAAATCCCCAAACCTTCAGCTCACATCCACCTCCAACCCGCATTAGTCCGAACTAACCCAGAACCTTAACCCAGCCCGCATTCTCCCCTCCCCCTTTTGTTTTATACAGAAGCCCTGTATTTTCTTTGTTTTGATCAAGTCATATAGCCTTCAGCTTCTTAAAAAAAACCTACCTAAAATGCAGTGGTATTTTAAAATAACAAATAAATATAATGCCCACTAGGAGAGATCTGGGGGAGTGGGTGCTGTGTAACCAACTTCCATCATTTCTCTACAAATGCTGCCGCCGCCATGGGGGTCCTTGCCTGAGCCGTCAGTTCTTCAATCTCAGCATTTACTCGTTGTATGACCCAGCCCGCTGCTGCTCGGCCTTTGTTAGCGTTTGAGGATATCACACTTGCCCACCAGCCCTTCGAGATCACTCCTGAGACTGACGCCTTTCACAGCGATTACGGCCTCTAGAGTCAACACAGTGTTTTCTGCCTCCAGAGGATGTGGTTTATGTATGTCCCTCACCTACGGAACCCCTGTTTGTCGTACATGAAGTATGAGTGGATTTGAGTTCCATTGTTTCCTCTGCAGGAGCAACTACAGAATGCCCTGGCCCTCATGTTTTGGACCTTGCTGCGCCATGGAAGGCGGTCCCGCTCCGCGGTGCCACTCTCCAGAAAGATCTGTATGCCGGTTCGGTGCCTCCACCCCGACCACGCTTGCGTTCAGAGGGTTCGGTGTTTCCGCATTGCAGCTGTTGTCACCGTTTCCCACGGGTGGTCAGCGATGGGCTTCGAAGTCCAGGTCTTCACGGTGCCAGGGGCCCGTGCAGTGTCCGGGCATCAAAGAGAGGCAAAGAGGCCACACAGGCCCCCGCCCCGCCCTCCACCCTCCCCAGCCCACATCCTGACAAAAGCTGGGGCAACCCTTAAAGGTAATCCTACCCCAGTCCTCGTCTTAACCCTGCCTGTGGCCTAACCTGACTCTGACCTCAGCTACACTGGGTGGCCAGATTATTATGATCTCTGTATGCGTAATAATCTGGCCACTCAGTGTGTGTGTGTGTGTGTGTGTGTGTGTGTGTGTATATATATTTATATATACACACACATATATTAGAGGCCCGGTGCATGAATTCATGCATGGGTGGGGTCTGGACAACCTGGCCAGGGGGAGGGGACATGGGTGGTTGGCCAGCCTGCCTGCTGGTCAAACTCCTGGTTGAGGGGACAATTTGCATATTAGCCTTTTATTATATAGGATATACACTGAGTGGCCAGATTATTATGCGTTCAGAGATCATAATAATCTGGCCACTCAGTGCAATCCCTAGCCCTATCTCTATTATAAACCTAGCTCTGACTTTGTTCTGAACCTCAACACTGTCCTTAATCCTAAACTTATGAATTGACCCTGGCCCTTAACTATCAATCTGATGATCACGATATGCTCCAATCTTAAACCGTAACCCTGGTCCTGACCACAGATTCACCTTGACTTTGACCCCAGACATAACTCCAATCCAGTCCTAGACCCAAACACAGCCTCGATCTCAGCCATAAGCCTCGCCTTGACCGATTCTAGCTACAAGCAGAGTCTTAGCTCTGTGCCTAGTCTTTACCCTTATCCTACATAACCCGAGCCCTACCCATGGTCAGAAACCAAACACCAATGGCAGTTGTCATCTTTACCACAATCTTTCTTGTTGCTGTTAATCCTCACCAGAGATTATTTTCTCCATTGCTTTTTTTTTCAGAGAGAGTGGGAGGGAAGGAGGGAGGGAGGGGGGGGGGAGGAGAGAGAGGCATGCATGGACTGGTTGCCCTCCAACAGGAGCCCTGACTGGGGGAGGGAGCAAACCTGCAACTCTCTCTCTCTCTCTCTCTCTCTCTCTCTCTCTCTCTCTCTCTCTCTCCCCTCTCTCTCTCTCTCTCCCCCCCTCTCTCTCTCTGTGTGTGTAAGAGCCGGGGTGTCGATGCTCTAACAGTTGGGAACATCGGCCAGGAATCTTTTTTTTTTTTTTAATCCTCACCGGAGGATATTGTTCCATTGCTTTTTAGAGAGAGTGGAAGAGAGAGAAAAAGACAGAGAGAAATATCGATGTGAGAGAAACACCTAGATCAGCTGCCTCCTACAAGCTCCCCGACCAGGGCCTGGGCCGGGTAGGAGCCTGCAACAGAGGTACGTGCCCTTGACTGGAATCTAACCTGGGACCCTTTGGTCCACAGTCCGACACTCTGTCCATTGAGCCAAACCAGCCAGGGCTGGCCAGGGAATCTTAACGCTTTCTTCAACCCTAACCCAAATTCTGGTGATACTGATTTTACTGACACCCCCCCCCCCCATTTTTTTGTTTTTTTTGTTAATCCTCACCTGAGGATATTTCCATTGATGTGTTGTTGTTTTTTGTTTTGTTTTGTTTTTGAGAGAGAGAGAGAATGGAAGGGAGGGGGAGAGACAGAAAGAGAGAGACATCGATGTGAGAGAGACACATCAACTGGTTTCCTCCCGAATGTGCCCTGACCAGGGCCGGGGATCCAGCCGGCATGCACCTTGACTGAAATCAAACCTGGGACCCTTCAGTCTGTGGGCCAAAGCTCTGTCCACTGAGCCAAAGCGGCTCAGGCCTGATCCTTAATCTTAGCCTTAACCTGATTGATTTCTAATCCTAATTGGAACCAAACTCCAGTCCTAAGAGCTTTATGTAACAAGAAGTCAGCCCTGATTCTTCTTCGGCTTTCACTCCCCACAGCCAGTTGGCCAGCAAATGCCATCAATGCTGCCTTCACATTCTCCCAGTGTCCAACCATTCCTCTCCTTCCCCGCAGACACCAGCATCTTCTTCCTGGACTTCTGCCGGCATCCTCTCACTGGGCTCCCGTTTTATTCCACTCTCCCAGCCCCCATTCCCTAAAGCCCGTTCCCACACAACAACCAGAGGGATCCTGTTAAAATCTGAGTCAGGCCCAGCTGGTGTGGCTCAGTGGTTGAGTGTCGACCTATGACCCAGGAGGTCCAAGTTCAATTCCTGGTCAGGGCACATGCCTGCCTTATGGGCTCGATCTCCAGTGTGGGGCGTGCAGGAGGCAGCCGATCAATGATTCTCTCTCATCACTGATGTTTCTCTCTCTCTCTCCCTCTCCCTTCCTCTCTGAAATCAATAATCCTATATAATAAAGATGTAATATGCAAATTGACCATCACTCCAACACACAAGATGGCCGCCCCTATGTGGTCAAAGATGGCTGCCCCCATGTGGACACAAGTGGCCAGCACAAGATGGCTGGCAGGGGAGGGCAGTTGTGGGCAATCAGGCTGGCAGGGGAGGGCAGTTGGGGGGGACCAGGCCCCGCAGGCCTGCAGGGGAGGATAATTAGGGGCGATCGGGCCGGCAGGGGAGGGCAGTTGGGGGCAATCGGGCCAGCAGGGGAGCAGTTAGATGTCGATCAGGCTGGCAGGGGAGTGGTTAGGGGGTGATCAGGCTGGCAGGCAGGCGAGCGGTTGGGAGCCAGCAGTCCTGGATTGTGAGAGGGATGTCCAACTGGGATCATGCCTAAACTGGCAGTTGCACATCCCCCAAGGGGTCCCAGATTGGAGAGGGTTCAGGCTGGGCTGAGGGACACCCCCCCCCCCGTCCCCAGTGCATGAATTTCGTGCACTGGGCCTCTAGTATAGTCAATAATATTGTAATAACTATGTATGGTGCCAGGTGGGTACTAGACTTAAGGGGAGATCACTTTGTAAGTTATATAAACGTCTAACCAGTATGCTGTACATACACCTGAAATGAATGTAATATTGAATGTCAACTGTAATTGACAACTGCGTGTATAAAATTGAATGTCAACTGTATAAAATTTTTTAAAAAGAAACAAATGGACAGTGAGAGAGTGTGTGCAATAACGGGGAGAAAAATGGACCCCCCACAACATTTTATTCCACTTCACATCTATTGAACTCTCCTGCTGCACTGATTGCTGGCTTGGCCAGGTAAAACTACACTTCCCAGAATGCCTTGTGGTCGGGGGAGTGACAGGCAGAGATTTAGGTTCCACCAATCAGATGCCTTCGCGGGAAGCTTGGATTTCTAATTAAGCTGAGCTGGGAGAAGGCACCACCGAGGGGCCCAGCGAGCCGGTGTGGGCAGGTGTGGTCGCGGTACCTGCGCCTGCGCCGGCTTCCTGATCGCGCAGGGGAGCGAGCAGCATTCCTGGGTGGCCTTTTCTGGGCGGTGGATTGGGGAGTACCCTGGAGGCTCAGCCTATGGTCGGTCTCTCCTGACCGGGACTGTGTCCCTTAATAAGTCCCTTTCTCCTTTCACTGGCCCCACTGGATCCTGTTGGCTGCCACTGAGTAATAACGGGCACACAGATAGAAAGACAGAGATAGCGATTCAGAGAGGCACAGGGAGACCCCACCCCCAGCAGAGACAGGAGAGACCCAACCAGCTAAGGTATGCAGTGGGATGAAACGGACACCCAGAGAAGTACTGAAGGTAAACCGAGGCAGAGAGGGGTGCCAGAAACAGTGACACAGAGAGGGGCAGGTTGCTGGAGCAGCCGTGTTGGAAGGGGATCCTTTAGAGACTGTAGCAGTTGGAGGCAAGAGGATGGGGGGACATTGGAGAGGGCCGGGACTTGTTGGAATCAGCAAGGCCTTGCCACTGATGGAGCGTTCTGGCAAAATGTCTTTTTCGGAGCCCCAAGCTTCAACAGCCTGACTGAGGGGGGCCGTGTCCGTGAGTGCACTCCCAACCTCTCTGTCACATGCCAGGCGGGCCTTGTCCCTGAAGTCCCAGCCGCCACCTGATGACCTGGGGGACCCAACCATGTCTGATGTCTAAGGCAGACTCCTGAGGGTAAAGGAAGACTGAGGACCTGAGAGGAGTGGAGGGAACAGAGTCAGGGTCTCCAAGAATAGGAGACAGAGTGAAAAAGAGAGGTGCTTAGGGGTAGAGCTGGGAAGGCTGAGGCAGAGAGAGGGGAGACCCAGGGGCAGAGAGAGGGGCAGTGCGCAGGGCATGCCGGATTTAGGATTCCAGAGTGTGGGCCTGGATGACCTGGCTCCTCTGCCGAGTTCTCCTGGCTTCGTTATTGCCCCTCTGATCTTTGTTCTCCATCAAGGGTTGCCAGATAAAATGCAGGATAACTAGTTACATTTCAGTTTCAGATATTTCAGTGTAAGCCTGGCCCCAAGATTGCACGGGACAATCTTAGACTTAAGAGATCGCTGCCCTAGCTTGGTGGGTGGGTGTGGTAGAGTGGTTGAGCTCTGACGTCACAGTTGGATTCCCAGTCAGGGCACATGCCCAGGTTGCGGGCTCAATGCCCAGTAGGGGGCGTGCAGGAGGCAGCCGATCAATGATTCTCTCTCATCATTGATGTTTCTATATCTCCCTCCCTCTCCCTGAAATCAATAAAAACATGTTAAAAAAAAAAGAATAATAAATGACTGCCCTGGTCGGTGTGGCTTGGTTGCTTGGAGCATCATCTCACGCACCGAAAGGTTGCTGGTTCGATTCCTGGTCAGGGAACATGCCTGGGTTTCGGGTTCACATACTGGAGGCAATCGATCAATGTTTCTCTCATACATTGATGTTTCTCTCTCTTTCTCCCTTCCCCTCTCTCTAAAATCAGTAAGACATATCTTTGGATGAGGATTACCACATACATTACTCATTAAAAAAAATTTCAATTCAAATCTCACCAGACATACTATATTTTTGTTAAACCTGGCATTCCCTCTCCATCTCTTTCTGCCTGTTTTGTTTTGTTTGCTCTTGTCTTTCCCTCTGCCAGTCCAGTTTCACCTTCTCTGTTCTCTTAATGACCCTGCCCCAAGGTCAGAGCCATCCCTAAGCCCCTCACACCCCCCACTAGGTCCCTTTCCCCCTCCCTCCTCCCAGCCCAGCCCTGTCTCTAGGGCCATCTTTCTCCTCCAGGAACCTCTTCTGTCTTCTTTCTTCATCGCTCTTCTCGTCGAGGACCCGCACCTCTGCAATTCTCCACCCCACCCCCACTCCCACCCCCAAGAGGAGGTGTGGAGGCTTTGAGGGAGTTAGGAATCCACCATTACTCACCTGCATCCCGGCCTCATGTCCTTTCCTTTCCATCTCCTGGGCCAGAGAGGTCATGAGAGTTTCCCAAAGTCACACAGCAGAACAGAGACTAAACTCCACCCTCTCCTCCAAATCCCTTCCAAGTTCCCGGCTTCCTGGTGGAAAATTCCTCTGCTCTTCCCTGAAAATGGCCCGACTTGGTGATATTTCTAAATACCAGGCAATACTTGACGGTCACAGGTCGGGACCAGGGGAGCTTGTGCACAAGGCATGGTAGATTTTTGAACACCTACTACGTGCTAAGAGTTGGGGCTATGGCTCAGAGGCTGTTAACACAAGACCAGTGACGTGACATGGCGGTTGCCATGTCCCTAGGCCTGAGGACATAGTAGGTGCTCCATAAACGCCTGTTGAATGAAAGAATGAGTGAGTGAACAAATGAAAAAACATACCCCAAGCGGCTGAGGACACCTTTCCACGTCTACCCTTGCCTTTATCCCCATCGCTGTCTCTTCCTTTGTCCTAGCCCCGTGGTCGGCAAACTGCGGCTCGAGAGCCACCTGCGGGCGGCTCTTTGGCCCCTTGAGTGTGGCTCTTCCACAAAAATACCACGGCCTGGGCGAGTCTATTTTGAAGAAGTGGCGTTAGAAGAAGTTTAAGTTTAAAAAATTTGGCTCTCCAAAGAAATTTCAATCGTTGTCCTGTTGATATTTGGTTCTGCTGACTAGTGAGTCTGCCGACCACTGGCCTAGCCTGTCTCCTTTCTCCGCCTGCCCCCTCTCTTGGTTTGTCATTCTCTAGAATCCTGTTGTCAATTTTTTCAGCCGAGGGGGTTCTCTCCAGGGACCGCTATCTGCTGAGCCTCTCCTCTGCGTCAGGCGATTCGCTCGTGGAACCCTTCTGGAATATTCCAGAAGGCAAGGACGGCTTCTGTCGGGTGTTTTCCAAATGTGCAGACCGAGATCCAGAAAGAAGGGAGGTGCCCTGGTCACATCAGAACCAGCGCGCCTGGCCTCTCCCTAAACACGTCTCTTGTCTCTCCATCTCCAACTCTATCCTTCCTCCGGCTGGCCACCTCACCACCTGCCGCCTCCACGCACGTAAGGAGATCAGTGTTGACCAGCACAGGGGCCGCAAACCCCCGTGCGGCCAGGGGCCAGGCCTGGGACACGGCCCCCTGCCCGGGGAGATGGGCAGTGACGGCCCGCTCATCCAGTTATCTCCACCCAAAGATCCCACATCCTGTTTCTCAAGAGGGGCCGGGAAGCCACATTTCCAGAAGTCTCCCAAGGATGCAACGCTAGGATTCAATTCACACAAAGGCTGTTCGGCCCAAACAAGATTCCGTGGCCCGGACAGGCCGGCCGGCGGTGGTTTGCAGCCTCCGCGTTGATTTTAGTGCCAGGTTCCGCGCTGAGGAAGAATTTTCTCAGATTCCAGGAGAACAGGCGGAGGTGTGTGGGTCTGTTGTTAACTGCTTTACCCCCAGCACCTGGAGCAGGGCCTGACCTGTCATAGGTGCTCGTCTATCTTTTAAGTGAGCGGTGTGTGAAATCCTAGCCTAGGCCGTAGAAATAACAATTTAAAAAAAATCTCCAGTTTGCAGGTGGGGAGACGGAGGTACAGAGGGACAGAGTCCCAGGGTTCCACGGACTCCCACGCCTCGACCCTAGGCTATCCTGGCGCTACTTGGGGTTGTGCATGTGCAATGCCGTGTGTGGGCAGGCGTGCCCGGGGGCGTGTCTGTGGGACTGTGGTGCCGAGGAGGTGCCACGGTGGGGGTGCCCATCCTCCTGATTGGACACGGAGGCCTGGAAACGAGACCTGGAGCACCCGCTCCCCTCAGACACACCTGCTCTGGGTGCTCCTCCAGTCCAGAGAGAACACTCAGCCCCGCCCCTCCTTCACCCGTCCTCAGGGGTCCCCCCCACCCGCCTCCCCTAGGTGCCCAGAGCCCTGGGGGAAAGGGGGAAAGAATTTAGGATGAGGGTGGAGGTGTGGGGAGGAGGGAGAGGGAAGGGGATGGGTTAAGAAGGAGTGTGTGATGTCAAGCAAAAAAGACAACATTAGACACAGATGCTGAGATGGCGTTTATCGCGGCAAAAAAAGGTGAAGTCGCCGAGGGAGGGGGGTGGGGGAAGGGGGTGTGGTGGGGGCCGGGGTGGGGGCCATGGAAGCTAATACATGGTGCACTAGGTCACACACGGACACTGGGGGTGGGTGGGTGGGGTGGGCGTGGCCCAGGCATGGCGATGGGGGGAGGGGGAGGAGAGGCAGTGGGCCCCAGCCAGGAGCTTCTGGAGGTGGTGGGAGGAGGTGGCGGCGTCTCTGTTGCAGAGGATGGAAGGAATCAGTTAGAGGGGGTTGAATGGAGGCACTGGAGGCATGGCCCCATGCGGATGGTCTGGGCCCAAGAAATGGAATGTGGGGATGGGGTAGCAGACAGGGGGCCAGCCCTGGGCTTGGGCCTTGAATCCGACGGACCTTAAAGGTCCTCCAGTCCCTCCATGTCCCAAAGGAGGGAACAAGCCGGGAGAGGCTGGCTCAAGGTCCTAATGAGGATGTAGCCATCAGTTCTCCAGCCCTCTCCCCACCCCGCTTCTCCTGCCCTGTCTGCCCCAAATGAAAAGGGGAGAGCCTCTAACGCCTCAGGCTCCACACCATTATCTCCCCGAGGCTCCTCGGGGAATCTGGAGGACGAGCCCATTTCACAGATGGGGAAACTGAGTTGTCCTGTCCGACTACAGCTTTTCACACGTCTCCCACCTCCCTGCCAGAGGCTCTGGACAGCCCATCCCTCTGGGGCTAATACTGATCACCTTGAAACTCTTAGGATTGGGCGCAGGGGAGGATTCTCCCAAATCACCCCGGGCTGTGGGTCATGCCTCCAGTGGCCTGAGATGCCAACACAAAGAAGAAGAAAAAAAAAAATGACTCCCCACGTCCTCTGGCTCAAACCCAGTACAAAAGTGACTATTTACAATGAAGGGGTGGGGAGTGGGGAGGGGGCACAGGAAGGGGTGGGGCCAGAGTGAGCTCTCCGCTGGGGGGGGGGAGGCCACGCCCCTGCCCCCGCCCCCCGCCTTGGAAAGGGACAAAGCCAGACAGATTGAAGAAAGGGTCTCTATCCCCAGGGCGGGGAGGACCCTTAGGGGGGAGGGATGGGGGTGGGGCGTGGGATGGGGTGCGGGTGGGGAGGCGTGGGCGGTGGGAGGAGATGGAGGAAAGGTAGCTACTGCCCCTCGCCTCCCCCCCGCCCCCCCCCCGCCGGACACACAGTTTTCCGTGGGATGGACACAGAAAGGGTTAATTAAAAAGTTCGATGAGCGAAGTCTGACTGTCGAGTGGGGCGGGCTGGAGCAATGAGGCCGCAGGTCCCGGTGGCCGGTGGTGATGGAGTCACTTAGGAAATGAGAGGTTGGTGGTTTTGGGGTGGGGTGGAGGGGGAGAGAGGGGAGGGGAGGGGGATTAGGCGGTCCCCCCAATGATCTCTGGGAGACAAGAGTATCCTGGACTGGCTGAGAAGGGGTTAAAAACCAGCAGCCTTCCCCCCGTCCCCGCCCCCCCCCCCCAGACTTCCCCATTTGCCTCCCCGCACCCAGCGCAGAGACGGGCCTTGCGCACCTGGCCGGGCGCCGCGGGGGGAAGTCCCCCCACGTGGCGTCCGGAGGCGGAGAGGGATCGCGATGGCAGGGCGACTCCACGAGCCCGAGGCCAGGTCCCTGGCCCGCAGCGCCCGCACGTGGGCATCGCGACCCCGGTCTCCCCTTCGTGACACCCAGCTCAGGCTTCCGCGACAGCCGGACGGGGTGCCAGACCGCCGGGCAGGTGCGTGGCGCCCGCGCAGACCCGCGGGGCTGTCGCCACAGGAGGCACCCCATCAGCAGCCGGACGCCCACCTGGCCAGCCTCGCCGCCCCTCCTGGCTAACAACCCTTTTCCCGCCGCGCTCGCTCAACCGCTAATCCTGGTCTGGAAAGGGCAATCCATCAATGCCGGGGGACCCTCTCACTCCCAACAGCAGGCCACCAACTCAGAAATGAAATGAGGAGGGCGTGGGATGCAGGGCCAGGCAGGAGACACAGATCAAGGGGATACTGAGGGACTTGGGGGTGAAGTAGGGATAAAAGTGGTTCCCTATGTGTTCCAAGTAGAGGTCCCCAACCATCTATAGATGGACTCTTAGATTCCAGTTGGGATGCATGTAATGCTCACCTACAAGTCCAGGCCAGGTGTCAGGGCAGATACAGATGGCACGACCGTTGCCTTCTCATCCCTAATAATTATTGCAGCGGAGCCCCTTGCCCGTGTAGAGACGGCTGGGACGGGGCAGAAGAAGGTGGCTGGGGCAGGTTGGCTCAGAGCCCCCTCAGACGGGGGGCTGGAGGAGGTGAATTTGGCACATTGAACCCCTTCTTCTCGTAAGAGCTTGAGGTCCTTCTCTGGAGTCCAGTTGGCACCACCCTTTGGGCCAGCGGAGGAGGGGCTGAGTTTGTCTCCTCTCTCCCCCCAAATTTCTACAGCTTTGCCCCAAGGAGGCAAGTGGGGTTCTCCCTGGCTGGTGGAATTTGGGGGATTCAAAAGGTTAGGGGTTAGCTGAAGGGGGATTTTTTTTTCCTTTTCTTTTCTTACAAAGATTCTAAGAAAAACTCAGGGTGGGAGGGGTGAGGAAGGGGGACCCAATTGAGCAAAGTGTCCATGGATTTTTTCAATGCCTCTTAGGGGCCTCCTCCACGATGCATGGTCCCGTTTCCTGCCCCCTGTCTGAGGTTCCCTCCCCCCAGAGCGGCTCAGTTCCAAGGAAGTTTGGCACTTTTTTTTTTTTAATCAGTGGGGAAACTGGGCGGGGGGGGGGGGGTTGAGAGAGTTGAGTGGAGAAGGGGAACAGACACGGACAAAAGATAGAGACGGGACAGATGACACTGGGAACCACAGGGAGAGGAAGTAGAAAGCCACTGGGAGTCAGAGAAAGAGAGAGAGAGGGAAACGCTGGGGGGAAGTGTTGGGAGTTGGTGGGCAAATGGGAAGGAAGAGGGAGACAATTCAATGCAGCAAACACTTATTAAGCACCAGATGGGTGCCGAGGAGCGGGGTGCAAGGAAGCCACTCAGCGTCTCTGAGAGCGGACTGGCTGACAGGGAGAGAGGGAGGAAAAGAGGCAATGGGTTTGTCAATGATTCACATTCCGGACTCCACGTCTGCGTCCCCTCTGGACAAACTGCAGCACAAAAGATCGAGGCCAGATTGCAGAAGGGACTTTCAGGAGATGCAGAAGGGGGTCGAGTGAATTTCCCAGGGTGGCATGGAGAAAGGTATGCTCTCCGCTCGCCAGCATGGCGAGTAAACTAGCTCACTTAGCTAGCAAGCTACCTTCCAGATAACCCTGGCTGGCGGGGTGGGGGGAGGGGATCCCCGAGAAATGTGAATAGGGAGGGGGTTGTCACACAGATATCCCAAAGGACACACTTTTCAGGAGGCCCAGCCTCCAGAGATGTGTCTGTGTGAAAGGATACTGGACCCCCAGAAATGGGTACAGAAAACGTCTGACAAGCAGAGGGCAGCTGAGGATGCAAACGATACGCAAATGAGCACTTTCAAATCCCACCTCCCCACTCCCAGACCTTGCTTGACCTCTCCCTGGCTCCTCCCTCCTCCTGGGGGCCTGGGGATAGGAGTTGTAGTGGGTGGGTGGGGGGGATAGTCCAGTTAGATACTGCAATACCCACATGTGGGTGGAGTTACTGTGAAATACTGTAAGGTCTTTTTGACAGGTGTAGAGGAGCCAATGGCCCCCAGGGCCACCTCCACCTCCAATCTCAGGAGCCCCCAATTGCAGAAGATATGTACAAAGTTACATCAAGAATTGTTTTGGCACTCAGATCTCCATCTGGGTTCAGTCTGGAGATTAGGGGTGGGCGGGGGCAGCAGCGACAGGAGGTAGGGGGTGGGGAGATGGGGCCTGCCCTCCACCCTGGAGATGGAGAGGGCATAGGAAAAGTAACCCTAGTGCCCAAGCTACAGCCTCCCATCGGGTGGAAGGGCCAGGGCGGAAAACTCAGTGCAAGGTACCTTGAAGGCTATTGCTTTCTAGGGATTTTCACATTTTGATTTGGGGGTGGCTCTCTAGCAAGGGGCAGCAGTCTCCCCGGCTTTAGGGGTGGGAATTGTCTCTGGCTTTTCTTCCCTCCTTTTTTTTGGGAGAGAGACGAGGAGGCCAGATTCCCCCAAAGCCGTGGAGAAGAGAAGGGTCTGGAAGACCTAGGAGGGGACAAATGGGGGAGAGGGTGGGCATGGGGTGCCTCTCCCCCAGAGATGCTGATGATGGAACCAGGGCCCTGGGGGCCCTGCTTTGGGTTGGAGGAAGCGGAGGTGGTCTCCGAGGGGGAGGGGGAGATGGAGGGGACAGAAGTGGGTCTCAGCTATCCTAAGTCTATAGGGTTGTCAGGTCCTGAAATCTCAGCCTGCCAACAAGGCCTTACATCTGACCACAGCCGCAGAGCCCAGGGAGCCACTCCCAAACCAACTCTTGGGGCTGCCCGGCTTGGCAGACTCCATCAGAACATTCTAGCTCCTCAGAGCCCATGGTGAGAGCACCAAAACATTCTGACTCATCAGATACCACCAAAGTGCTCCAGCTGGCTGGAAACCACAAGCCAATCCAATCCATTAGGCCACACGAAGCATTCTGGCCAAGGGCCCCTACCACGGCTCACTGACCTCTACAGCGGGCCACGCGGGCCTGACAGAGCCACCACGCATTTGGCTCACCAGACTCAATGAAACAAAGCCACGCAGACACAAGCATGCACACACAAGGTGGGGGGTAGGAATGGGGGTCTCTGACAGTAGTTTTCACTAGCTCATCTCCCACCCCTCCCTGCCAGGTGGGTTCACAGACTGGGTGTGTTTGGATGGAGGTGACCCTGACAATGTTGGGTCTTTTTCCTTGGAGTCCTTCAGGTCAGATCCAAGTCCCACCCCTTATTCTCCCCCTAGGAAGACCCCCAGGCCAAGACCCACCAAAGAGGAGCAAGGGTGGAGAAAGAGGGTCAGTCACTAACTGGCCATGGCCCAATACAGGAAGTGCATGCTTCGTCCCAATGACATCACAGGAAGTACCCTGGAAACACCACAGGAAGTACACGCCCCCATGATGTCATTAAAGCAACCTTCAAGGAAGGCTCACGGAGACGCCATAGGAAGTACCTATCTCTCCTATTATCACAGGAAGTGACATCTGGGGAACTACTTCCTATGACATCAGAAGGAATGCCGGAAGCACCCCAGAAAGTACTTGACTCAGTGACATCACAACAGGGACTTCCATTCCTATTACTTTAGGAAAAGCCATAGGAGATGCCATAGGCAGTTGCTCCAGCTTTTCACAAGGGTCTGAGAGCCGGCCTCCTTCCCAGCAGCACAGCCCCCCCCCCCCCGACTCCCCATACAACCTGACAACAAAAAGTTAAAAGCCCCACCTAGGAGGGGTGACTGCAGTGGGGGGAGAGTAGCTGAGAACTCGGGGGTTCCTGCTGCAAATGCCCCATTTCAGCTACCTCTCCTCCCACTACACCCCTCGAGCTGGAACTGAAAGCAGGAGAGGTGGGTGTTGTTTTGGGGAGGCCCTTCATTCTAGGTCACCCAGAGGCTCCCTCCCCTCTTCCCATATGGAAACAAAAACATATAAAGGGGGGAAAATAAAATCCTTACCGGAAAAAAAAGGAGGGAAAGAAAGAGAAAATAACGCTTTGTTTTCTATTAAAATCAACAAAATGCAATATATACAGATATCACACAGACCTGGGCCCTGGGGGAGGAGAGTCAGGCCCAGCCAAGCGTAGGAAGGAAGGAAGGAGGGGTCAGTTCAGGGCCAGGGAGGGAGCTTTGGGCTCCATCCCCAGCCATCTCTCAATCCTGCCTATGAACTACCAGAAGGGAGGGGGGTGCAGTCAGACCAACCCCAGCCCCAATCCCAGGAGGAGCAGGACCACGCCGAGCTGAGGTCAAGAGTTGGGGAGGAGAAGGAGGAAGAGGAGGAGGAGGAGGAGGAGGAGAAGGAGGAGGCATAGGGAGAAGGGTGGGAGCACACACCACAGGCCTCATCCCACTTTCTGGGGGTTTGAGGCCCTCACTCCCTGCTCGTAGGTGACCCGCTGGCTGATGAGGTATTGAGCGGCTTGCGTGGCCGCGGGGCTGCCAGTGATGGTGACCCGCCGGTTCCGCGTGCCTGGCAGGAACTCGCCCTTCTTAGAGATCTGGATTCGGGCACCTGTCAGCTCCTGGTACTCCACCAACGTCTTGCCCCCCTTGCCCAGGATGGCTCCCACCAGGTTCTCAGGCACCGCAATCTCCACCAGCTCCTTGGCACTCTCAGCTGCCAACTTCTCTGCCGTCAGGAAGCCACCGGCCGCCCCTGCGGCCGCCGCAGCGGCCACCAGCGGGCCACCCGCTCCGCCTGCCCCGCCACCCGCCCCGGCCCCAAGGTAGCCATTGGCGGCTGCGGCCAACGCAAAGGACCCCAAGGCTCCGGGCGGCGGGGGTGGAGGCGGGGCAGCCCCTCCAGCTGGCCCGGCCCCGGCCTCACCCGCGTAGGATGCCAGGAGGTTGGCGGCGGCGGCGGCAGCAGGGTTGGCACCGGCGGCCACGGCGGCCAGGACCCCGGAGGCTGCGGCCGAGTTGAGGCCCAGGCCGAGGGAGTTGGTGTTGTAGCCGTAACTGGCCAGCGTGTTAAGGGCGGTGCTGATGGCCAGCAGGTCCGTCCCGGAGAAGGCAGGCAGGGCGGCGGGAAAGGCGCCCACGCTGGCCAGCCCCGCGGGGCCCAGCAGGCCGGAGGCCGCAGCCGCCGAGGCGGCGGCCGCAGCAGGCAGCACGTCGGCGGGGCTGGCGTACGGTGAGCCGGTGGGGTTGGAGTTGGCCACGGGGCCCGCCACGTTGGCGTAGCTGATGTTGAGGCAGCTGCTGCTCTGGGGGTCTTCCTGGACCTTCTGCACGATGGCGCTCACGGCCTTGTGCACCTGCTCGGGCTCGCCGCTGACCGTCACCACGCGCTCCTGCAGGTTGATGCCCTCTGGCTTCTGGGACAGCTGCACCCAGGCCCCCGACTGTTCCATCACCGCTTTCACGGTTGCGCCGCCCTTGCCGATGATCAGGCCCGCCGTGCTGTTGGGGACGATGAGCTTGGCCTGCGTGGAGCGAGCGGGAGGATCGTTAGGGCGGTCCCTGGAGCCTGAACAGTAACAGCAGTGTCACTCCCACCTCCGCTCTCAAGGTCCCGAATCAGGCCCCCTTGATATGCACCGGTAGGTCCTACTGGTTGTTAAAAAAAAAAAAAAAAATACCGGGCCCTGGCCAGTGTGGCTCAGTGGATAGAGCGCCGGCCTGTGGACTGCAGGGTGGAGGGCTCGATTCCCGGTCAAGGGCGTGGACCTGGGTTGCAGGTTCCATCCCAGCTCCGGTAGGGGTGCGTGCGGGAGGCAACCAATCGATGCGTTTCTCTCACATAGATGTTTCCTTCTCTCTTTCCCCCTCCTCCCTTCCACTCTCTCTGGAAGTCAGAGGAAATATACCGGAATGCCTCCCTGTCAGTTAGTTAAAAAAGAGCTGGTAACCCAAGTCCCCTCGGTAGCCTCTCGGCCACCCTGTCCCATGCCCTAGGTCGGCTGGGCCCTCCTTCCCATCCAGCACCTTGAAGGCTTCGTGGCTGACCCCGTGGGGGGCCCCCCAGGACTCCGCTCCAAGCTTGCCATGGTGCCCACACCCTTCTCTATCATTAAAGGTCTCCTGAGCCCAAGGCGGTTTGGCTCAGTGGATAGAGCGTCGGCCTGCGGACTG